>NC_063216.1:34531961-34836570 GCF_020740725.1 Corvus hawaiiensis
GAGACGCTGGCACTGAGGGCGGGGACCGCGGGGGATGGGGCAGCGGGGGCCGCGGGGGATGGGGCAGCGGGGAGGAACGGGATGGCGGGAGGGGCGGGAGGGGCCGTAGGGTCCGGTGGGGTGGCTGGGGCCGGGGTAACGGGTGCGGGGGCCGCGAGCGCGGGGGGCGGGACGGCGCGCGTCAGCCGGACCGCGGGTACCGGAGCCACGGGGTCCGGCGGAGGGGCGGGGGCCATGCTCCGCTGCGGGCTCGCGACGGCAAGGGGCGGACTAGCAGCCGGAGCTGGGCTCGGCGGGGTGACTGCTGCGGGCGGCGCCACCGCAGCAAACAGCTCTACCAGCGCTCTGCAAGCTGGGATCAGCTGTGCAGCTGCCATATCTCGGTAGGAGATATTATTAAAGAGCTTAATTCCAACTGTGTCCCAAAAGTCTCTTGTAAAGACGGCTGAACGGTCAGCATTTGGGAAATTAAGTCGGGTCCATTCTAAAAGATTTTTTAGCTCGTGTTTAGGCAACTGACTTGGACCAGAGCTTATAAGTAAATGCTTAAGTTGCTTATAGAGATCTCTGTCATGGGCAGAGTGGGTTTGTCCCATTTTTTAGACCAGTATGATACTCACTTAGGTGATGTCGCAGGAGCAGCGTCCTTACTCAGATGTCTGTCGTGCGGGGCTGGCCAGGCACTCCACTCGGCAGTCAGGACGCCGCTTTTTGGTCCTTTCCCAGAGCTCCGGTTTCAGGCGTCGCTTGGCAACGGCTTTCCGTGCTCAGGACCTCACGGGTGGGTCCGCACTGAGCTCCAGTGCGGGCGGTGCTCAGCACTACTCGCCTGTGCTCGGGGCGTGCGGCAGATTTCCCTCCGCAGATCTCCGGTCAGTACTGCTTGGCAGCGTGTCCGTGCTCGAGGGGTGATACGGCAGACCTCCTCAAAGAGCTCCAGGGGGCCGCTGCGCAGCAGTGGCGGCCCGTGCTCGAGGGCTGCCAGGCAATTGCCTCCAAGAGCTCCAGTTAATCCCCGTGCTCGAAGGCTGCCTCAGCAGAATTACAGAGCTCCAGCTATTAGGATGCGCAGCATCGGTATGCCGTGCTCACGACAAGTTCTAGGTGGCTATAACTGGTCTTTTAGTTACCGTCCATGGAGAAAAGTCCTACAGATGGAGAAAGCTGAACCGGGCGTTCAATCACGTTGTGCGCCAGGCTGCAGGTGCTGGGTGTGGGCTCGGCAATCACGGTGGGCGCCAGACTGTAGGTTTCGGGGGTTCTGGGGGTCCAGTCGGGACAGCCGGACGTAGACGGTGACGGATGGAGACGAGAGATCTCTATAGGCAGGTCTTGAGACACAGCCGGTTTATTGTAAAGGGCGTGGGTATTGGGGCACTGCTCAGAGCTGGTAGACTCAGCTCTGAGCAGGCCCAAGAGAGCAAGAGAGTGAACGGGTGAGAGAGAGAGAGAGAGAGAGAGTAGGAGCAAGAGTAGAAGTGGAAGAGAGGAATGAATAGAAGAGAGAATGAATAGAAGTGAGAATGAGAATGTCTGAAGTCCTGGTTACAATACAATAAATCATCTTCTGCACTGAATATTCTAATTGTCACTAACCAATCTAATACAAGATACAAATCCTATAGCATTTACATACAGCCTATAAGAGTTCTTATATTACCATAGAGTGTTACATCTTAACTTCTAAAAACTACTCTTTGGACCCCTTCTGCTGAGCTAGTAGGGTCTGCTCTGACCCTTGGACCTGTTTGCAAGCAGAGGGTATTGTTCCATCAAGAGGGGATTACTTCAGTCGGCCATACCATTGTTTTCTAGTTGTTCAGTAACTAAGACCTGGTATTTCAAAAGTGGCTTTCATTTCGATGTTGCCTGTAGTTTTCATATTCCCAAAATCTTTTGTCAGGCAATCATATTTCCAAGGCTTTCCTGTTTCATCTTCCCCAACAGGTTATGTTATTAGTGGTACTGTTGAGGAGGTTTGCTGATTTCTGTAGAGTACCTTCATGTATCAACTACCTCATCTGTGGCTGTAATTCAGTGAATACTCCAAACGGTCACCTTGCATAACACCTGTATAGGTAATTTGGCAGTATAGATAAGCTGTTGTAACATTGTGGGCTTTTTTCCAAAAAGGAAGTGATCTTGGTT
The DNA here is from genome assembly GCF_020740725.1 of Corvus hawaiiensis. Taxonomy (NCBI): domain Eukaryota; kingdom Metazoa; phylum Chordata; class Aves; order Passeriformes; family Corvidae; genus Corvus; species Corvus hawaiiensis. The sequence continues at coordinate 34,534,110 of NC_063216.1, forward strand.
CTGCTTCTACTTGTTTTTCCTGTGTTATGTGTAACAATTGTTAGGTGCAAGGTGAACAAAGTCAGAAGATGAGTTTACAGCTATACAGCTGTGAAGGCAGACTGGAACAAAGCCAGCAGTGGGGCTACCGCTCATGAAATACTGTAATTATACCATAGAGGATGTACTGCCTCAACGTGTTCACAAAGAAGGCTTTGCACTTGCCGTGCTGTGTTAGTGTGATCTTTCTGTGCCGGCTAGAATGGACCCAGCTGAACCTAATCCAGTGAATGGGGAAGTTTTCAGTCAGATGAGCTTCCTGGTCGTGGTTCATGGTGCAGCTTCAGCTCTGGTGCAGGGCACCAGTTTGGGGTTTTTTTCTCATTTTTTTCCTTTTGCAGGCTTCAGGTGGAGATGCAGCTATGGCTGGCATTACACAGGGCAGGTTGACCTGATTAAATGGCTGTCTCCTTATCTAGCTCTGGCACGTAGCCAGTGCTCCTGTGAGTAGACTCTGCTTGCAGGCAGCCCCCTTGCCTTTCCTCCTCCTTCCTTTCCCAGTTGGTTGTGGGACTAATGAGCTAAGTCAGCTCACCTGTAGCTGATGGGGCAGGTTCTAGAGATACCATGATAAAAGAAGCAGAAGACAAGGCTTAAAAGTGGGACTATGTCTTTGGTGGCCCAAACTGTAAAAATGATTTGTTGGTCATCTGAAAAATTGTCCTAGTGATTCTGTTTCCTCATGTTTCCTCCCACTGTAGCACATGCTTACAAGAAAAGGTAGTGAGAGCACTGATTTTAAATTAATTGCACAGGCATGCCTACAAATGCATCTTTCTGTATTGCTGTGTGACTTTTAATTACTCCGTTATGCTTTTGCAAGCATCTCATTTTCCCTCACTTGCCTGCGGGTCCAGCTGCTTCAGTTTCTTGTTGATACTTGTCTCATATATATGCACTGTCTAAACCTTGATCTCATGCGAATTTAAAAAACAGTATGTAACTCGGTGTCAAGGGTCACATAAATATTCCTCAATTCATTGATAAAGAGAATCTTACTGCTTTAAGTCTACCAGCTGGTCTACCCTCTTGAACAATGTGGTTTATAGAACAATAATCCAAGAACAGCTCATTTAGCTTGCCATGTTCATTGAGCTTTTCCTGTATGAAGCACTGAGCACAGTAGCATCATTTGTTTCACAAATGTATTTGGATTCCTTGGCTTAATTTATTATCTATAAAGCATTGCAGAAAACTGCTCTAAAGTATGAAGAGATCTTGGGTGGTTCTCTAATTTATTTAAGCACTAACTTGGACACGTTTAATCATAGAGGGATTGTTAAGTGCATTCTATTTTATGTGTAGGAGTTTATTAAAGAAGTTTGGCATAGGCTATGCTGAATTCTTAATTAGTATATGATTAGTTTGATAATGGAAATTAGGACTAGTTTCCATTTTAAGGTACAGAGCGCCTGTAAGCCCAATGTGATGACCTGAGCTAAAATCCTTAGCTGACTTTAAGGTGTACTGAAATCATTCATACTGAAGCAGTATGACTACAGGGAGAGATTAAGTTTCTTCTTTTCCAGTTAGCTTTCTGTTATATGAACTTTCTGAGCTTTCCTAAAAAGTCATGTTGACCTTCCCGTATTTGTCCTTACTGTGTGGCGTGGTTTAACCCCAGGCAGCCACTTCCTCGCTCCCCTACCAGTGGGACTGGGGAGGGAATCAGAAGGGTAAAAGCTGAAAAACTCGTGGGTTGAGGTAAGGACAGTTCAGTAGGGAAAGCAAAAGCCTCACACACAAGCAAAGCAAAACAAAGAGTTAATTCACTGTATCCCATTGACAGGCAAGTGTTCAGCCATCTCCAGGGCAGGTAGCTGGCTGAATATCCAAGGTGATGGCAGAATGCCATCACGTGTAATGGTTACGTGGGAAGGTAAATGCCATCACTCTGTCTCCTTCTTCTTCCTTCTTCCATTTTTATGTACTGGACATGGTGTCATATGGTATCGAATATACCTTTGGTCATCTGTCCTGGCTGTATCTGCCACCCACCTCCCACGCACCCCCAATTTCCTCACCAACATGGCAGCACAAAAAGTAGAAAAGGTCTTGGCTATGTGTAAACACTCCTCAGAAATAACAAAAATATCTCTGTATTATCAACCCTGTGTTCGGGACAAATCCAAAACACAGCTCCGTACCAGCTACTGCAAAGAAAATTAACTCTCCCCCAGCCAAAACCAGCACACTGATAAAAGAACAAAAAGCAAAGTTCACAGTAACTTCTGCAGTCATAACTAGTTAATGTACCTGTACCTCTAAAGTATCTAGAACATACTTGTGTAACTTCATTGGTTTAACAGGTTAATTTAATCTGGAAAGACCCCTGTATTAAGACACATTCCATACATAGTAATTGGAATGAATAACGATTCTTCTATGCGTACAGAGTCAAACTGGTTTAACAGTGCCAGCAGGGTAGGGTAAACTACAAAAATTTTACAAATACTGTTTTTGTACCAGTAAAACTGGTCAGGGGTATGACACTTTTTTCCAAAGTAAACTGAAGATCTTTGGAATGGACATAATTTTCTCATGTTGTATCTTCATGCTAATGTGGTTTGTTCTTACTCATTTGAAGGGTATTACGGCAGAATCAAGGCACTTGATAGTGGGGCAGCTATACTAACGCTGTAATATAATAAAATGAGAGATGTTTACCATTTATATCAAATTGAGCATCCAAACATAAAGAAACATACTTCTGCTACTGCTTTTAAAGTCCTTAGTCTACCCTGGTGTAATATTAAAAAATGCTATTAATAGGAACCTCCTACTAGGACAATTAAAGTTGTATAACTTTTGTCCCTGAAGAAGGGTAAGTTCAACAGTGATGTCTTCTGGGTATAACTTAACTGTACTAGTGGAGAGGTTAGTGCTTCTAACTACCAACCCTCAAAACTGCTGTCTGCTCTCATGGGAATGTTTCGTGACCCATTTCAGTTGAAGTAAGCCTGAAATACTTTAAAAAGTAAGTATTTAATACGTTTTTTTGATGGAAACATTGAGAAAACTCTGGCATATAAAAGCTGAGGAAGAAGTAGAGAGGATGGGTTTAATTGGTGCAAGCTAATGAAAGTTTTCCACTGCTGTGGTGGCCTACAGAGTGCTTATCTAAAGTAGCAGTGGAACACCATTGGACTTGATGATGCCAGATTCACCACCACCCAGTTTACACTAACTGAGGATAGTGATGCATTTAAAAATAATTCTGAGTCTTGCCAAGAAGGCTCACTAACTCATTTACCAGGAGCATAAATTAACAATATGTAACTTACAGACAAAAATACTTTGGTAGCATTTGGAGTCTGAAGATTGAAGAGAGAAGCAATAAATGCATTTTAATGCATTTAAGAGGAAGTCTAATGCCTGCCTTCTGTCAAAATGCCTGCTTTTAGATGCTGCTTCTAGTGGATGGAGGGATTGAGCTTTTCTAAGGAAAAGAGGAGGATATATAATTCTGTTTCTGTTTTTTTTTTTCAAGTGTTTTTGAAATAGCTTCATTTTTTATTTAATTATGTGGCAAGTAATGCTGTGAAACACTCAAGAAATAAATTTGAGAACAAGTGTAGTGATTATCCTTGTAAAGCAGGTCTAATCAGTGTGAGTACAGATGCTGATATTTGTGTTACTCCGTAGCTAGAGCAACAGAAACAGAATGTTTCTGTGCTGGGTATCTTCTGAGAAGGAGATTTTTCCCTGGCCTCAGAAATTTACCACTAATAAGAAAATATGCAAAGGGATCATCACAGACTAAGGGAATACAAGGGTGCCAAACTAGAATGTATTATACATTTGCAGAGGCAGCAGTCTAATCATGTTGACAGTCTTCATGTTGTTAACTTGACATAGTTGTCAGCAACACATCCTTTTTAAGGAAAATTTTAGAAAGGTTATGTTTGTTTTGTAGTTTTAGAGTGTTTCAGATCTTAATGGAAGATCTGCAAAAAGTTGTAGAAGGAGTAAGAGCTTATGCTGTGACGGTATCAGTAACTAAATGGCCATGGGACAAAGCACTTTTTACCACTGCGTTTTTCAGAAATTTTGTGGTAAAAGTAAAGGCAAGGATCTTAGTCTGATGTGAAAAAGGGAAACCAGTAGAGCAATTGAGCTTGTTTTAAGCAGCTATAGGCTTGCTGGTTGAAACAGCAGCAGTTGAAAATAATTTTTGCAAGAGCGTTCAAAGTGAGATATAAATGAGGTAAAAATTATTTGGGCAATGTTTGTAAATAACATAGTGCTTGATGTGTTGGCAGAAGCCTTGGCTCTCCCTTCTTGCTTGTAGTCCTAATATAACTAATATTACAGTTTTTTTAACTGTTGGACATTATAAATAAGATCCTAAAAGTATGTGCAGGTTTTTTTACATTGTGGTCTCTGGTCTTGCAGAATTCCAGGTTTCATCCTTTCAGTGTTTTAGATAACTTTAGAAAGGAAATATAAATGTGATTAGCAGTCTTAAGCATCTGAATAAAGTTTGGTTTATATTGGTTTGTTTCATTCATTTTGAAAGGAGAACAGAGTATTCTAAGGAAGAATCTGCCAATTAATTGACTCAGTCTACTTCTTTCCTATACTAGCAATAAACATTTCTCATATATGGCCTCATGTGTCCTTTGAAGGTGTATAGCATGGTTTTGACAAGCATGGAAAAGAGCATTTCTGAAATCAGGAAGATTCACATTAGATGAGAACACCTTGAAGATCACTTCTGGTTATTGAAGATCAAAACTCAGGCCGATGATACTTAGAATCATTAAGGTTGAAAAAAGATCCAGTCCAGCTGTTAACCCAGCACAGCTGTGGTTGCCACTAAGCCCAGTGCCACACACACATGCATTTTGAACACTTCCAGGGATGGCAATTCCACCATGTCCTGGGCAGTTTGCGCCAATGCCCGACCAGCCTTTCAGTGAAGAAACTTTTCCTAGGATCTAATCTAAACCTCCCGTGGTGCAACTTCACTCCTTTCAGGTGCTCGTAGAGAGCAATAACTTTCCCCCATGCCTCCTTTTCTCCAGGCTGAACACCCCCACATCCCTCAGCTGCTCCTCATCAGACTTGTGCTCCAGACCTTTCACCAGCTCCGTTGCCCTTCTCTGGACATGCTCCAGCACCTCAGAGTCTTTATTGTAGTCGGGGGCCCAGAACTGAACGCGGCATTTGAGGCATGGCCTCACCGCTGCCGAGTACAGGGGGACGGTCACTGCCCTGGTCCTGCTGGATTATTGCTGATACAGGCCAGGATGCCACTGGCCATTTTGGCCATCTGTGCACACGCTGGCTCATGTTCAGGTGCTGTTGACCAGATCCCTCTGCAGAGCCTTCCTACCTTCCAGCAGTTCAGCACTCCTGCCCAGCTTAGCGTTATCTGCGAACTTACCAAGGGTGCCCAGATCAGTGATAAATATACTAGACAGGGTTGACTCCAGTACTGAGCCCTGGGGAACACCACTGTGAGTGGCCACCAACTGGATGTAGCTCCATTTGCCACCACTCTGGACCCAGCCAGCCAGCCAGTTTCCTACCCAGGGAACAGCACACCTGTTCAAGCCATGGGCTGCCTGTTTGTCCAGTAGAGTGCTGTGGAAGATGGTGTCAGAGGCTTTCCTAAACTCTGGGTAGACAACATCCATGGCCTTTCCCTCATCCCCCAAGAGCTTTTCTTTGCTGGGAAATGAAGGTTATAAGGTGTTTAGGGAACATTTCTCAATTTCAGGTAGCTTTTAGTTTAGAATATATTTATTATTTCTTGTGAAACTATTCCGCTTCTGAGAATGTTGGCTGGAGCAACTCAGGAAAATAAGCTTTTAAAAACATTAAAAATGTGCTAAATTTTAAAATTTACGTAATAGAAGAAAAACAGCTGGAGCTTTTTTTTCTGCTTAATTCCTTGCAGGGATGTCTAAAGAGTGATTAAGCATACCTGATGTGAAGTCTAACACAGATACCCTAGGTAAGCAAAACATGAACTACAAAACCTTTTACAGCTGTACCAAAGTTAGCTGAGAATTTGTAGGTAGTTCTCCTTGACCTGTCCTGCTCCCCTGTCCCCAGAGCAAGATGCACAGCTTAACACATAGCTGCTCCTCAGAGAGGTGACCTTGCTTCTTCAGTGACTCTGGGCTTGTCTGACTCTAGAGTGAGCTGCATCAGGCAGCTCGCTGGGCCAAAAGCAAAGAGTATGGTTTCATGGTGCAGTTCAACTGAATTATCAGCTTCCCCGCCAGCAACAACAGAAATGGAGGTTTGCCTCCTCCTTAAATCTTCCTTCTTTTCTTCCCTCTCTTGACTTATAACAACATGTTCTCCCTTTTGTCTGCCATAGAATGAATCTGACTGCAAAAGAAATCAGTTCAGTGTGCTTACCTAGATGATTGGTGCATTTCTGCCAGCTGAGTTTTCTGTCCTTTTAGTGAGTTAAATTTTCTACTGTGTGGTCAAGACCATCCCAGCTTGGTCAGGGCAAGCAGGACCTCCTTCCTGGGGGTGAGCTGTAAATTCTGTTCAAATTGCTTTTGAAACTATTCCTTGACTCTGCAAGTAAGAAAGAGGTTTCTGCCAGTTCAGTTGCTTGAACTGACTTTTCAGAGCATGAAGAGATGAAATTATAAAAATGGAAATGGGATAGGAATGCCTGTTGCAGCTCTCCATTTCAGTAGTTGATCTGCAACATGAAATGCTGTCTAAAAGCTTATAATTGAAATACTGAAGGTGCTTTTTTTCACTGTTATGCATGCTCTTCAGAGCAAAGTTGCATGGTTTATTGGAGGTGGTTTCAATTAAGATATTTTAGTACAGCGTACTGGTGTTACAAATACTGTTTTTTTCAGTGCCCTTTGGTTTAGGGATCGCTGAGTTAAATAAAGCAACAACACACAAGAGAACATACTTCTGAATGTTTATTTAAATTGAAAGTGCAGGTGTCAAAATATAAAACACCATGTGATTAATATGTAAATTCTTGTCAATAATTGTGAGTACATTCGTTTTCCATTGTGTGCGTGCCTCATGAGCTCAAACTCAGATGATTTGTCTAGCTTTGACAGCTGGTTCTGCATCCATAGGTTGAATCTCCTTGTGCTTATTCCAGACAGCATGAAGAGGTAAGACAGGTTCAAACTTTTCTCCAGATTCCTCTTCATCATAAGAGTTCAGTCTTGTTTGTGTACTTGAGGTCCTATGCTCGTGCAAGTGTAGTTCAAATGAGTCTCTTTTAGATAAGTTTCAGAAATTCACTGCTAATGGTTTATGCCTCTCTGAGAGGTAGTTTCCCTATGACTGGTGCATCATAGTTGAATACATATGTATTCCTTCACTGCTTTACTCCGAGGTAAAACACGTCAGTTTAAATCACTTTCAGTTTTCAAGCTAAGTTGTTTTACTAATACATCTCGACTGTGAGGGCAGTTGCATCTGATGTAGGAGAACTAACTAGCTGGTGCAAATTAATTCCTCAAAGCCATTTTTTGTTATTTTGTAATGAAGTAGCACTCATTTCTGGCACTGTATATATAAACAGTGCAATATTTTGTTACTAGTATTTTATTTAAAAGAAGAAAACATGGATAAGACACATTGCCTATCTTGAAAATTTCAAGTGCTCTTTGAATAGTGATTGTGCTGCAGCTCACTGGATGCAGAAGTGGGCTGATAGAATGCTCATGGAAGGTTGCTGATACTGGATCTTCCTAGGAGATAATGCTTTTCAGCATAAGCTTTAGAATCATATCTCTATATGCGTGTCTGTCATCTTTTGTCCTAATTTAACTAATAATGCAGTGTGCTAGTAAGTGATTAAGAATGGTGTACAGTGCCCAAATATTTCTGTATTTCCCCTTTCGCACATTAATTAGGTTTTAGTATACCATTGGGCACACCTCCAAGGCCTGCAGTTCTTGTGCTAGTTGAAAAAGATTTCTCTTTCCAATTTTAAGAGCAGAAATAGCTTGAGTTAAATTTGAGTTAAAAATTAGTTAAATGTTTTATTTGCGTGGCTCATTGGGGAGGTTTAGAGATTCACTGAGGAGGAGGTAATTCCTAGGAGTTCCAGAGAAGTTAAAGAATGAAAACCAGTATTAGTGTGAGAGTACTGTCTTTGTTCATACAAGAAGTAGGTATTGCAGTGCTTTTAATTAGCTTTTGTCAGTAAAATTGTTTATATGGTGCTACATAATTTGTGAATGTTCCTTTAAAGTACTGTCTAGTGAATATTTGTATATCAGTAATATAATACATGCCTTGCCAAATAAACAAGGCATGTATCTGAATCCTTTATACTGCATTCATGTAGTAGGGTCTGTTAAATCCCACAAAATTCTTCTCATGAAGATTTGGGCTTATGCTGTAGCTACAGTGGTGATAACGAAACAGCATCTTTTTTTTTAAACACGTATTTTCTGTGTCCCAAGTACTGCCTCCTGTTAGTTACGAAATTGACCTTCGGGCACTCCTGTTAATACTAAAAAAATCTAAAAGAGTTCAGAAGAGGTTAGATTTGCCCCTCTTGATTTGCATTAACAAAACTGTCTGTGTTCCAGCTTTTTAAGATGTTAAATATGTCCCTACTGATGTCATGGTCAGTAGAAGACTTCTGTTCTCACAGTGATTTTACTGCTTGTTGGAAAAGCAGAAGCGGAAAAATAGGAAGTCTTTGTGTGAGTTATTCAAATAAAACAATACAAAGTTTTCAAATAGCAAATTAATTATTTTTATAGAATTAATTTTATGTATAATCAAACTTTAAATTTTGCAGGGATGTCATCTTCATAAAACTGTGAACGCACTTATGTGAACTATATTTCCCCCAAGATATTTTTACTTTTGAAACTACAGATGTTAAGCATCTTCTTTCCTTTCTTTGACAGGAAATTCTGGTGATTAGAGATCATGGCAACCATAGAGGAACTGGCCCATCAAATTTTTGAACAGCAAATGGGAGAGGTACATAAATTTTGAGTCCTATTTAAGAGAAATTGAATAATAAAATATACAGACTGATATGTAAAAACCAAAATTAGCAGAGAAAATTTTTAGTACAGACAAGACTTCTGGACACTTCCCTCGGAAGGCAGAAAAACTTACTATGTCCATTTTAAAGTTATGCTGCAAAGTCTTTTTTGCCAAAGTCCACCCTACAGAAATTAAGAAAAATCTAGCAGTGTTTCCAGTAAGTCAGTAGCTGTTCAGCTCTGCTTTTTGGGCCTGTAGTGGTTTTCAGAGAGCCATCTGGTTGTGTAATTGTTTTACTCACTTTTAGTTACAAAAGTCAGGACACAGCTTTTACTTTACAACTATGCAATTCATTTGTCAGTTTTGTTTTCACTATTAAAGTTTTATCACGTTCTTCGCTTTCAGATATATGTGCTTGCTATGTGTCAAAAGAAAGACTGAACTGTTTCTACAGATTTCTAGTTTCAATTTTTGTGACCTGTGTGCAGAATCTGTGTACTGCAGCCAGAGAACTGCCACAGATGCACAGATAGTTTGAGAGTGTGGATATGAGTATACATAGTTATCTAGAAAGTTTCAGCATAGCATAGAATATTTAAAATTAGCGCCCTTTTAAATTAGATAGAGGCAGCAATTTATTTATCTTAAATATATGTTATATTTTAGCTTGAAATATCCACTCTTGGTTTCTTGTCTAGACACAGACTTACTTCTCAAGTAATTTTATTTCCTCTCAGCCTTGATTTCAGATGGAAAAGTTGGAGTGAGGGATGGGGTGGTTAATTCTATTCTGAATAAATTCTCACAGCTTTTATTTTGTAGCATCTGAGTGTTGCTACGGCTATCTCAAAAGGACTTAAGTGATTTATGGGATGTATGAGGTTTTCTTTTTATTACTTGTCCTCTTTATTAGATGAGAACACCTGTTTAATGCAGTTTTGTTTTGGGACTGTAATTCTTTGTTGAGGTCTAAATAGGGCTGTATTTCCTGTTTAAATTTGTCTCTTTTTGACAGCACAAGGCTAGTCAAAGCTAGCTAAAGTGTACATTCCACTCAGAGGATGGTGTGATGATGGTGTTTAGCCTCTGTGGGGGTTGTTTCTCAATTTCATAATGTGATTCAAGGAGGCACTGAGCTAACTTAATATCTCAGTAACATGGGAGAGAGAGGGTCCTTTTTCTGTTTCTTTCCTTATTAATTTTCCCAACAACAGAAAGCTAATAACCCAGCCAAAACAATGGGGAGATTTTCTGCTGGATTAGCATTGATTAGGGTCTGAGAAGGCTCCAATGAGTACCAGAGCCAGCACAAAGGAGATGGCTGGTAGCCAAAGGAAGGCAGGGGAGAAAACAGACAGAGTGAAGGTGCAGTGCTGCAGAGAGCTATTGGCTGTTCCTGTTCATGGTGAAATCACAGCTCTACAGTTTTCAAGGCTGTTTTGTCAGCAGTGTAGATTAGGATTTGTCCTTTCACAAGGTTTTACTGTGTCTGTGATGGTCACACCGTATTTGGGAGCAGTGCAGCTTAAGCATTCCCCAATCCTCACTTAGCTACTTATTCTCATGCTATGCTAGTCTTGCTCATGTAAGCTCTCTGTGTCATCATGTGGTGGACAAAACTAGGAAAAAAAGTAAATTACAGCATAGTGGAGGAAGGTCATCTCCCTCTTGGTTGTGATCAGTGTCCTTATTTTGTCCAGGTTGCAGTCCAACCAGGCACATGGTTGGAAGGACTGAAAAGCATCCCCAAGGGCAGTGCAAGCTAGGACTCCTTTAGCCAAAATTACTGTCAAAGGTGCATGCCATGCATGAGTGTGCTGCCTGAAAGGTGGAGTCAGCAAGGAAAGCAGTCTCGCAGGGGCCTTCATGCAATAACTTATGTTCGTGCCTACCTGCAGGCTGTTTTTGCCTGGTGGCATTCCTAATCACCGTAAGCACTGAAAAATCATAGTTTAACATCTAGAGAACTTCAGCAGTATTTTTGCTAGCATTTATAATTCTCTTGAATGTTGAAGTAGTTTTAATTGAATTTACAAGAAAAATTTACATGAGTAGAACCTGAAAGGAAAAAGACTTGAAAGGAGAAGGTGTTCCAGTATGGAGGAGAATGGAAAATGCTTCTGTGTCTCATCGAAATAATGGTCAGAAGTCTTTTGTGACATAGAGTTTGATTTCTTTTTAATATTAATTGTTGTTCATGGAGGATTTTAAATCACAAAATTATTGCAACAATTTTACAATGGTGTTCACAAATGTGTTTTTGTTGATTTAGGACTTTTTGCATAAAAGCAAAACATTAAAGCAAAATATAACCCTTTCCATATGGGTACTGTGCAGTGATTATCGTTTCTCGGACTCTGCCGTCTCCTAGTCATCTTTTGCTCTGTGTGAGATAATTCCTATCTCTACATCAAGATCACATTTCCTGATTCCTGTGGGGAAGCTACCTGCCAAGAGCCTGTAGCATTCTTCTTTCTTTAATCTCTGGCTGGGAACACTGAGTATATGGTGGTTCATTTCCACAGTCCTGCCAGTTTACTGTAACAGAGGAAAGCTACATAGTTGTCGAAACAGTCTGTCACACACATAATATAAAATACAATTTTTAACAAATTTTGCAATTACTCTTACTTGCAATAAAAAACTTGTATTCTGCATAGAAGCAAAAATGTCAAGCTGATATTTTGTGGGGTTAAAGAGCAGTTTTACCTTACACAGCGTGGATCATGACATTTTAAGGGAGCAAATGTAAAGCAATTCTGTAATACATAGCTTATTTTGTAAAGCAAAGATAAATGCACATAGAACTCTAATCACTTCTGAATCACCACATGTACCTGTCATTTTGAAAGGCTGATGCAGAATTTTAGTGCTTGAAAGTACCTCTCTTGAACTGAAAACGCTGCTGTGTAATGAGCAGTTTTTTGTTCTTTACTTAAGCAAAGAAGTGGATGAATTGTTTAAAAGTACTTGTACTCAGAAAAATCGGGTATTTTTAGAAAGCAGTGCCCAGAAATGGCTTGGGCAGTAGTTTGACAAGCATTTCTTTTGGTGGTGCTGGCAGCTTAAGCAATCTCCCCAGCAGCTTAACCTCTCTCATTTGCTCTGATGCATCTGCTTCTGAGCATTGTGGAGATCTGGACTGAGGGTTTGATCTGTGCTAATAATAGCCTTTGTTTGTCTGTTTGCTGGGCTGCTTTTCAACCTGCATCAGTGTCCTATTCCTGATCACGGAATGACTAATCAGAGAGTTTTACCTACCAAACTGAGGGGAGAGGAGCAAGTAGATTATGAGACTGCTACCAAAAGTAACACCTTTTTGGGCAAAATTTCAAAATCAACGTAGGCTGATAGGAGCTTGTATTTCTGCTGTAAGACGAAGTCTTACCCACCACCCCTCTCATACTGACTCCAGCTGCATGTTCTGACCTTCTTTTGTCTGCTGGTACTAGCATTTAGATGATGGTATGGTTGCAAAATCAGGAAGCTAGTCCAGGAGGACCAAAAAACCCTCACAACCTGTTACGAAACAGTAACTTTACTGCAATATACGTATATATTCTCTGTATTAATTGGGAGGGGCAGAGGGGGAATCAGGTGCAGAGGAGTATTTGTATAATGGTGTAAATACTGGGAATTATTATTAATACAGATTTGCAGGATGTTGCAGGCAGTTTGTGAACTGCAAAAATGTTCTGGAGTTACCTGGGAATTTAAGACAAAAATTTCAATTTGAAGGCATCTGTAAACTCTGTTAAGACAAATTCTCTTTGTGCTGCAAAAAATCTGACGTTTCTGATCAAGCTGCTACAAATGGCAGTTCTCCTTAATTTTTATTGACAGGTAATGTAGTGAATAATACCTTCCCCCATATGCTGTTGCCTGTAGGATGTGAAGAATTTTAAAAATATTGATAATTGTTAAAACACTTCCATGAATTGTATCTAAGAGCATTCACACAGAGATTTTAATATGATACGCTGCTTGCCAACTTCATGCAATTTATTAGTTTTCTCTACCTTTGTTAATAGTTCCTCAGTATAGAATTCTTTAAAAGAAAAACAGAATTGGAACTGCCAGTTGTTGTGTTTCCATACAAGAAAACCTTCTGTCATTTCAAGCAAGCCATTAAAGTACATTTAGTGCAAACATAGCACAGCTGTGATGATAGATATTGTGTCTCATGAACATCAACAGTGGTAAATATTCAGTTGGATTGACATACATGGACTTGTCGACAATTAATCACTTTACTTAAAGTGTTTGTAAATTTCACATTGGAAGGTATTTCAGAATGGGTTTAAAGGCAAATTTTCTAATTAGAAAAATTAAGGTGTTGAATTAGATTACAAGCATTTGCATTCTTTATAGAATAAGAGTGTCAGACTTTCCATGGCCTTGTTCAGAGAAACCATAAGGTTTAATCCATTAAGGTAGTGGATCCATTAAAATAGTATATCCATTGTCAGTCCATTACATTTGTTTCTTCTTTCTAGGTTACACATTCCCAGGAAGCTGTTACACAAACACTAATGGATGGGACACCACAACGAATACAGATCGTCCCTGCAGATTCAGGCCTCTCTTTATCACAGCGTATACAGGTATGCTTCACCTGATGCATTTTAGAAGCAGAGATGAGCTATTTGCTTCTGCCAGTTTTCACATGCAATTCTTTTTTGTTCGCATCATGTTACTTGCTTTCATGTAAATATTCAGCCTTGGATGGCAGAGACCCTTTCTATATGAACAGGAATAAAACATCATTCCAATCTTCCCTTTCTTTTTTCCTTTTTTTTTTTCCTCATAAGAATTTTCACATTACAAAAATATTAAATCACTGAACAGAAAAAAACTTTTGGCAATACTGTAATGAAATGATTCCTTGAAAGCTGGATATTTTGTAGATCTGGTAGTTCAACTAAGTTGGAGGATTTCTTCATTTTGGAGCAGAAGCAGGGAGTGAAATACTGCATTGTAACTTTGAAGTCATGAAAAAGTGCAGGGAAACTTAATGTCTGAGAAGGATACTGGTTTTTGATTGTCCCAACCCATGTTGTATGTCTTGGTATTATAATCCATAGCCTTCCCAGGTAATAATCTCCAGTTGAAGTGAGGATATGAAGTTCTTGGCAGTGTAGGTACTTAAATCAACATAGAAATGTGTATATGGAGACTAGGAAGAATTGGAGAATGAAATTTCATATTTTATGCCTTAAAAGTCACTGCAAGTCCTTGGAAACGTTTTATTTTTAATTTTCATCTTAGAGAAAAATATCAACTGCAGAAAAAATGTAAAAAATACTCCCAGATATATGTTGTTCATATAAAACCACACATTTAAGTGAGCCAGCTACTAGTATAATCTTGGCTGCTCTTTCTGGCTTCACTCTAAAACATTGTCGTCTGTTTTTTTCCTGTTTTGGTTCATTGCGTTGAAGCTTTCAACCTTCCAAGGCTCTTCACAACTGTCCCACATACATGATGGGGTTTTTAAAGATTTATTACCACCCACTTGTGCTCTAGTTGTGGTGGCTGTCTTACCTATCCAGGAGGTCTTCATTCTTTCAGCTACCTCCACTCTGTTTCTATACTTCGCGTACAGCTGTACCTTTTATTAACTAATTTGTGTTCATCAATTAACCATCATCTCTTTACCTTTGATTTTCATCATCAACACCTATGTGCTATAATATCCTATATAGCTATAATGCTATAATGTGAAGCCATTAGATACAATTTCAGTATCAGAATGTGAGACACGGACATACAAGCCCATGAGCCTTTACTGTTGAACAGTACTGTTGGTTCACATCCAGTGGCAGACTTCTAACCTTTCTGTGACAACTTTTTTGTGGGGGAAGACCTGCTCTTGGTTAGGCACTGTAGCTACTGCAAATATAATGAATGTAGAATAGTTGTATTTCTGAGGACAGGGACTTTTATGTAGTTTTTCACATCTTCTGTAGATGGAAGATCACTTGTTTCTAACCCAGCTACTTTGTCCCTTGTCTTTTTGCATCATGCTCATTAATTCTGTCTTCAAAATTGATGGTAACACTTCAGTTGTTGTCTCTTGATATGTGTGGAACAACACTTAGTCAAGTGGCATCCTTCCTACAAGAGACATCTACAAACATATCACCAGTATCAAACAGTAGTAAAAACTGCTCAGAGAAGAATTTATGTGAAGAGCAAAGTAGTTTGTAGGAATAAGTGTAACTCAGTGAAATGTCCACCATAACTGTTAGATTGAATAATTTTAAGTATATATTTCCAATAAGTGTTTTTTCCTTTATTATTATTAAATGCACTTAATTATCTGGAATCTTGAAATAAAAAATCCTCAGTAAAAGGTTCTTTAAAACATGTTTCATTAGTCAATCTTCTTAGGGAATGCTAGCGTTTCTTCTGGGAGAAAAGTTGAATGCCACATTTTTTCAACAGACGTTTTTGCCCAAAACTGGCTGTTCTAAACAGGTGTATTAGTTGTCTGTGTTTAGACACTTTCTTTTTCCTAAAATAGGAGCACACAGTTATTGAGGTGTTTAATTCATTGAAATGATGTTCAAATGGAAGTCAAAACTTGTTAACAGACCAGGCTTAAAAGCAATAAAGGAAAGTAATATCTTCCATTATCATCAGGGTGCTTAAATGAAGTACATGAGGGTAGTGTATATTTATGCAGTCAATCCTGAATTGATATATTCCTGTTTTATAACATTATCGTTTTAGCAATAGTGAGTTTCAGATTATTAAGAAAGATAGTGTGTTGTCACTGAGTCATGATGGATTCTCTTCAGAAGATAAGTGCTTTTTTTCTTCCCTCTGATTATTTTTTTCTCTTACCTTGACATTTAGGTATTGCAGGTTGTTGTACTATGGTGAACTGCTCCACTTTTCAGTGTCCCCATTGCAATGTAGGTGGAGTTTTTGCAGGTGTATGGCCATAAGAGGTCAGCTGCAGACAGAATGTGCTTAATTGTTTAAACTGCTTTCTCTTATGCCTCTGTCAAATGCTTGTCAGCTGCAGAAGCCACTTGTGCAGGTTGAACAGCTTGGTATGGATGTTAATGTAACACTGTATCATGTAGTGAAAACTGCCTGGGCATCCTCCTAGAATTGCAGGAAACCATTTGAAGAGTTGGGACTCTTATTTGTTAAATAGAAGGTGAAGTGAATTGTGTGAAGTAGCAGTGGTTCTTTTGCCTACTGTCCTGCCGTATTTATCTACAAGTACATATATTTTCTTAATTACACAGCTGGACTACCATAGGAAAAAAGATAACTGAGTATATATATCCCAAAATTTCAGCTGTAGTTCAAGTTCGTGTCTTCACTGTTTGGGGCATGCCGGTTTTTGAGTTTACTTTGTATAAACCTAACTAGATGGAGTATATACCTTTTTTGGGGTACACACAGTTTCACTTTTAAGATTTGATAGGGAGACAAATTTTAGATAAGAGTGTCTTTCGAAGAGCAGGTCTGGAAATTCAAAAAACAGCAGAGTGTTCTGTTTGGCTTTTGTACATCTATGCACCCTGTTGAGTATAATATACATTGGATTTCTCCTAATCTAAATAAAATAGATGTGTTTGGAAAGAAGGGGAATGGAATATCAGCTACTTTGAAAACAGCCAAAACTTACACAGGAGAAATAAAGATTGTAAATGAAGGAAAATGGAACAAGGAAAAGGAAATTAAGGAAAGAAGGAAACGAAAATGGCAAGGAAGTTTGCCTTCTAAAGAATACAGAACCAACATAAAGGAATTTAAAGAAGAAATAAGGGATTGCTATAGCCATTTGTGGTCCCAGACGTGTGGATATATGAAAAAACTGAACAGAAAATTTATCATGTTGATAATTATTGTCATGTTTTTGCATTGTCTTCTCACCCTACACCCCAAATCCCATATTTTTTGTTCTTTAGCATTTAGAATTTTATCATTTTACTGGCACTTTTCTCTTAGAGAAGCTTTTAATCATATTTTGCAGAGAAAAAGAATTGAAATTTGATCCATTAAAATGTTAAGAGCACAAAGTCACCTGAAGGAAACACAATCATTTTGTGTATTTTGAAACTCATTATTTCTGAATATTTGAAAGTGGCAATATTGCATTATAACTGCTGAAATTGGATACTCATCACTGCTTATCTTTTTAAAATGTAAACTATACACAGGTATTGAGCATTTAGAGAAAGTAATAAGCCTGTTGTGAAGGTGCAATAGCAAAGGTGAAAAAAAACTCCTGTGAAATTATGCCTCGTTCTGTTTCTTTGTGCCATGGTTCTTCACCTAGGAAATGTAATTAATATTGACACCCCAATTACTGTGGAACTAGTTATGGTAAGTGTTAGACAATGAACTAAATGTCATCTGTAATAAAAATAAAATTCATATCCGTAATAGGAATGTTGGGTATGTGTAGGTAAACATAAATGTTTGGCTATAGTTTAAAAAACAAGTTAATAGGAGCTCTTTTATTGAGCTCTAATTCAAAATAGCTTGCAGGAAACAGTCTTTGTAGGATAATTTTCCTTAGTCTCCAGAATAAATCAGGGAGTTTTTCACGTAGGCATTTTGATGGAGAAATTAAGTGACTAAAAGTGAGATTTATAATAGAATATATATAGAGAGAGAATGTTGATTGTTTTCTCCAAGAATTATAATCTTATGGAAAAGTTGGCAGAAAGTGGAGGATTATTTAATAAAATTCTGCTGTGTTTGTGCTTGAATATAGGGATAAAATGGAAAAAACCAGCCTGTAGATCTGTTCTTGATTACAGAACGAAAATCAGCTTTTCCTTAAAAGAAGAAAAGAAAAAAAGACGGGGAAAGAGATTCTGTTTCACTTATTTTATTTAGAAATGTGTATGTAGAAAAAGGTCCCCACAAAATGAAGTCTAAAATGTATATACAGGTGCAACAATGTGATTGCTCTTCCTGCTGTTTGATGCTTACTTCTTTCACTTGGACATCTACATTTGTGGTTTTAAGAAGTTTTTTACTAAGTAACCAAACTTTGGAGGTGCTGTGAGCACTTCATGTAGAATGTGGTGAATTCAAGATTTAAGATTTCTCATAACCTGATGGGTCTTAGGGCTCAGCTACAGGCATGCCTTGAGTTCTGGATGTTAGAATTGTCAAGAGTTTCAGTACTGTTGTAAAAGCATGCGCCAGTTGTAAAAATTGAGTACGAACTCAGGTTTTCATTTCAAACACCCTTGGTTGAAATGTGTTTCAAATACAGTGAAAATCCAAGTTTTCGCCTGAGTTTAATTCGCTCTTGTGTGACAGAGGGGAACATGATCCTGCTTCTCAAATGTGAAAGGCAAAATTCCCATTTTCTTCAAGTGCCCGGATTGGGTCCAAAAAGTTAACTTAAATTACCGTAACAATTTGAGATAAATGTATTATTAGATTGTCACAGATCAGCAGACGGGCCAGAAGATTCAGATTGTTACAGCACTTGATCAGAGCTCAGCAGGCAAGCAGTTCATCTTAACAAATCATGATGGCTCTACCCCAAGCAAGGTGATCCTTGCCAGACAAGATTCCACTCCAGGAAAAGTTATCCTGGCAACTCCAGATGCTGCAGGTGTCAACCAACTGTTTTTTGCATCCCCTGATATATCTGCACAACACATCCAGGTAGATAATCCACTTTATTTTGTAATTTTCATTCAAATGGGATAAGAAAAGATGTTTTATTTCCAAATAAGTCTGTCTGGGTTCTCCTTTTTGATTTTTTTTAAAGTATAATTTTCCTTGCACTACGACTCATTGTGGATACTTGGAAATTATTAAAAACTTTTTTTACTAGATTTGTTGCTTTTAAAATTTATATGCTGGCTCATGATGTTAGAAAGAATAGAGTTATTTTTATTGTCATTTCCAGATTCTGCCATGCCAACAGTCCTTTATTTCTGCTTGTTGACTCTCCATCTGTTTTCATGTATTGTTAAAAAACATGCACTTTTCTCCATTATCCTTATCGCTTAACATTTCCTTTTGCTTGTTTTCCTTTTTGTACACTGTTGCAACTGTTCAGCTGTGTGAATTGTAGTCTACAGTAGTGCTCAGACTATTTAGCAGGAAATACATTAGTCTGTGGGGAGGAGAAAATAACACTAATGATTTTGGGTTTACTAATGTGATACTGTAACTAGCCAGGGTTCTAACTCCCTAAGCTGGTCCCCAGTGCACCTTACTCTCATGCACGTTATATGTGCCACTTCCATAGTTGCCACCCTCCAACTTCCAATCCTCAGCCTGGCAGGGATGGGATGGCACCGATGTGAATTATGTCAAAAACATGCAAGAAGAGTTGGGAGATGTGACCTTCTTCAGCATGAAGTAGGAGGTTACTGCACTCCAGCTAAGGTACAGTTACTGCATATAGTTCACCCACGCACATTTATGCTGCTGTTAAAATACATCAGTGGCAGGCCAGACAACATTCAGGTAGCTACAGTCCATTTAGTTCCTTACCAAATACTTAAACATTATGACCATAAGCAGCTGCTTAAGGAAAAATATTAAAAACTGGCCAAGTAAATAATGATCTCTCTGAGCATATCCTTTTACTTCCATTAGCTGATGATACAGAGCAACCTCCTGATTTGGAGACTGCAGTAAGACCATCATATTTGATAGCTGCTATTAAACAACCTTTTTTGTTATTTATATAGACCATATAAGCTTTAGTCTATATAATATCCTATAGTATCGTATGGTGTGCAAAGAATACTTAAGTTGATTTGGCCATCTGAGAGAAGTGTTTAATTGGATGTCTCTTGCACTATAAGATACTAGTAAGGATTTGTGTGGGGGTTTATAAATCACTACAATATCCTCTTTCAGGTAATCTGTTTTCAGCTGCAGACCCTGCAGACTGTTTAGTTTGTGCTCTTCTGTGAACCAGTCCACTCTGATTCACTACCCACACGTTTTGTAAGCTTGAAAGAATCTCTGTATTATATAATACTTTTGTTTCTGAAACTCACAGTTCCTTGCAAATGGACATCCTAGGTCCTTGCTCCAAAGAATTGGATTACTGTGAATAGGGGACCAGTAGCAAAAGCCAATCCTATTGAGAGGTATTGAAGCATGCTTAGTGTTATCATCCACTTTGTATTTTAGGTAAGCCTCAACAAAAATACAAACCAATGGGATATGAGTAATCCACATAAAAATTATTTTCAAAGACAACTTAAGAGATGAGAAGTGTGCCACACTGGTTTAGAAGGCAAAATTCAGGAAAAGAGGAAGTGTGTACAAAAATTTGAAAGCTGTAGTTCTGATTGTATCATTTGGGCAAAATAGGTCAGTTTGAGAGGCAGCAGAGTATTCTGTCACTCTAGTTAAATTGTTCTGTTGTCTGCTGATACATATCGGTAGAAATTTCCTTTGTCCATTTAAAAGTTCATGAAATAGAGAGTTCCATTCATTTGTTGTTCACCTGCATCCCCTTTGGGATCTTTGTATTTTCTCCCTCAAATGATCTTTCTGTCTGCAATTTCACCTGTTTTCTTCTTCTTCTGTAGCCTTCACTTGAAATGCCCATTTGTTTGTTCTGCCAAAAACCTCTCTGTTACTGCATCTTATCTTTACATTGACTCATTTGGCAAGACCCTTTCTCCCATCCTCTATTTTAACTTCAGTGGCTCTTCTTCATATTAATAATTTTTATTCCTCATGTTCAAGGTCAGTTAATGAATTCTCTGAGTCTGGGATTTTTATCTCCTCATAGGCCGACTCTGTAGTCTTTCCATATGTGGAACTTCCCATTTCAGTGTAGCTTTAATTTATGGAAGGACTTAACATTTATTTATATGTATTTTATATAATATCATGAAAATACATAACATTAATACTGGAAATTTGGAAGGATCCAAAGGTTAATATTCTCTTAACTCATCGTCTTATTTTTCTTAAGAAGTTGGTGTTTTTTTAAAGAAAACTTAGGAGATGAACCTTGGAGACAGTATTGTTTAAAAGGCTAACTAGAAGAAGTATGCTTGTTAAACTTTCCTGCATATATCATCTGTACTGTGTTCCAAACTCTAAAAAGCACAATTTCTTAATTTTCTCTGTAGAAGAGAGAGTACTTTCTGTTTCAGTTACTTCCCTTTTTATTAGAGGTCCTGTTCTGAGTAAGTGAAGCAAGAATGAGGAGCCTGGCTTCCCTTTAAGACACAGTAGAAGTTAAAAACTCTTCAATCTTCTAAACTGTATTCTCTTTTTAATGAGAAGAATTTTTTTTCTTTTCTGTGTCAGGATGGTGTTGGGTTGTTACTTGTGATTCGTGTGTTCCTTTTTTAAATGGAGTTTTTGCTGTGCTTTATTTATGTTGCAGTGGGATAGTTTTCAAAGATTAAGTGGAAGGTTCTGATGCCTACCCTGTAGTACTGGAATTCTAAAATTATGTGCTTACAAAGCTTTACAGGTACCAGAGATAAATGAATGAGACAAGACAAGAATACCTGAGTAATGTCAAACTGTTACTGAAAGCCAAACTATAATACTAATTGATAGTTAATGATAGTGTCCAGAGTACATTTTCTTTTGGTTCAAGTTTGTGTGTATTATAAAAAAAGGAGTCAATAAACCTCAGTGTAGATCTAGTAGCCTTTACAAGGGATTTTTTTTTGTTCCGTTTAATGCTTGTCTTCTTTTGTACTATGGATGAGTCATTAGTATATAAGTATAAAATTGAACAAAAGGTAAGAGTATACTGATGCTAAAAGTTTTTCAAAATGCCAGTCCATTTCGCAGAACTAGTGTTTAGATAAATTAAATCTTGAATTCTTCTCAGAAGCATAACAAATAAAAGTCTTGTTCTCTCCTGACAGGGAGCACAATGGCATGGCAGGTAGTTACTTTGTGTCTCTGAAGACTATTAGATGTAATGAAGAAAACATGATACTTTGTAGATTTAGTCCCCTATCTTAGACAAAAACCAAGAGCATGAGATGTATTTTACTATCTAGATGGTAAGAAAAAGAAAAATTAAATTCTTTCACACTTTTTTTCAGATTTTAACAGACAACTCACCCAATGAACAGGGCTTAAATAAAGTGTTTGATCTGTGTGTTGTATGTGGAGACAAAGCATCAGGTATTTATTTTTTTTCTTTCCTTTTTTTTTTAAGGTAGTGCAATTTTATAAAAGCAGTTTAAAATTTTTATAACAGTTTGCATGCATATACATATATAAATCTCTTTACATGTGGTGGAGAATTACACTAAATGGTACTCTAGTGTTCATGGATAGGATTTATTGTTGTTTAATATAGAATCATAAAATATCCTGAGTTGTAAGGGACCCACAAGGATCACTGAAGTCCAACTCCCAGCCCTGCACAGCACCATCCCCATGAGTCACACCATGTACCTGAGAGCATTGTCCAAACACTTCTTGAGCTCTCTCAGGTTTGATGCTGTGACCACTGCCCTGGGGAGCCTGTTCCAGTGCCCAACCACCCTCTGGGTAAAGAACCTTTTTCCTAACATCTATCCTAAAATCCCCCAGACCAACTTCATGCCATTCCCTTTGGTCCTGTCACCGGAGTGAGGAGGTCGGTGCCTGCCCCTCCATTTCCCCTAGTGAGGAACCTGCGAGGTCTCCTTTCAGCGGGCAGCAAACTTCCTAGAAAATAAAATCAATTACAGTTTTTTTTCCCCAAAATTGGCAAAGTTTAACATTAAAAATGCAGTTGCTAGAGCTTTAAATACATGTCAGACTTCACTCATCTCGAGGAAATTTCTGCCAAGCTTAAGGCAAAGATCTGGTTGGTGTATTCTGATTGTTAACACTTCTCTGACTCCCCAGTGGAGGGCTGGAGTATCCGTTGAGGGGCTGGAGATCCCAGGAGGTGTTCCTCCTGTGCTGGCCTTGGAGTATTGAGTAGTGGTAATGACTTTGGGGAGACTGCCATGTTTCTCTGAGCATCTGTAGGTTTTGGGGAGCCTCCCATGTCACAAACAATGCCATGAAAACTGCTTTGCAGACACTTCCAAGCTGGAATCCAAGAAGCTACAGCAAAGAGGAGGTGCAGAAGCAGCATGCACGAGTATTTTACAGAATGAATATTCATAATCCAGCCTCTGCAAAAATGTTTCACACATTATTCTTTTAATATATATTATGCTTTTGAAATTTCGCATTTTAGTAGTGGTAAAAAGGTTGTGAAAGGAATCTAGAAAACCTGTTAGAATTTCTAGAAACTTCTGGAAAGAATCTAAAAGTGTTTTCTCCTAAATTGGGTCATGTTTGTGATTTATTTTTGTAATGTGCTGTAGGTATTTAAGGGATTCATAAATTGAAATTGTTGTAACTGCCAAGGATGCCCTCAATCCTTTTTAGTAATGTTTATAGTTTATGCAAAATAAAAATAATTTACTTCTAAAAATAATTCTCAAACTTACTTTCTGTAGTATATCATAGAAATTCTTATACAGAAAACTCACAGAACTGGTCTTCAAAAAAAAAAAAAAGAGTTGTAGCTATTCTAAATTATTCTTTCATTGATGTTTTACTGCAAGAACTATGGAGGTACCATTACCCTGTTAGGAAAATGAAAGGTGAAAGCAAAGCTTTGAAGTGACTGCCTACTGCTGTCAAATGCCAATGCCATGTTTGCACTTTCCATGGTTTCATTAGATTTAATGCATACAATTTTGACAGCTGAACTTGTAATGAGCAATCACAGGGATTGTCTGTAGGAAAAATTGCTAGAGAAGTGTATAAATTAAAATATTTTTTGCTGTATTCTTGCTAACCTGTTTTCTTAGCCTTTTTTAACACTACTGTCAACAGATAAGGAAATAATTTAATAAGCAGCTTGCCTATTTATAAAATCTTGTTCACATGCTTTGAACTAGAGAAATGGTTCACTTGCTTTTCTGTGTTGTTTTATAGCCTCAATATATTTTAAGATCTGAAACCCATGGGGAAAAAGAGTGTTCTTTTTCTGGATAAAATAGCTGATACTTTGTTTTTAATAAACATGAAGTCTAAAAAAATAATATTCTACTGTAAAATTAATGTCATGCTTTCTGGTACTTTGTAACTAGGGCGTCATTATGGAGCAGTAACTTGTGAGGGATGCAAAGGATTCTTTAAAAGGAGTATACGGAAGAATTTAGTTTATTCCTGCCGAGGAACAAAAGACTGTGTCATTAACAAACACCACCGGAATCGCTGTCAGTATTGCAGGCTGCAGAGATGCATCGCCTTCGGGATGAAACAAGATTGTAAGTCTGAATAAGAGCAAATTGCTTTCCCTGGCAGCTATTTCGTGCTACAAAAGATATGCTTTGTATAGATACAAATTGTTATCTTGATTATATATTTTTAAATCATTGTATCTTTTTCATTTAAAGAACTGTACAAGTTTGGTGTATCAGAAATACGAAATGCTTTCAAGTGTTTGCTTTAAAAGCTTAAGAAGCTCATCCTATGTGATGAAAGTGAGTGAATTGTTACTCCTATGTGGCAAATATAAAGCATGTCTGCATTTTTTTAATGCAGTTCAACTTTTTTATGTGTAAATTAAGCTACTGAATTTTTTGAATTCTCCTTCCTTTTGGTTTTTCCATAACTGAGATTACTGGCAATTACTGTTCACTTTTGGCAAAGCTCTGCAGAGACAGTTATTTACAAGGCAGAGATCCATAGTGATCTAAAGTTTAGTTCTTACCAATTCCTGCAGATTCCAAGTTCCTTTTTAGCCTTCCATACATTAGATGTAGTGGTATTGGAATATCACAGCAGTATCAGAATACTAAATGCACAGAAAATCACACAAACCACAAATTCTTCAGACCTAATACTGTGACGCTGCTGCTGCATACAGTATTGGTCTTGTTCTCTGCTTTCTGTCACCCTGTTCTTATTTGGCTGACCCTCTTGAACCTCTGTGGACATTTTCCTCCTTACAGCCCTGCTTCTCTCAGCAGAAATCAGTAACACAGAGGAAATTAATTCAGAAAGGGAGGAAAAGCTGGGACAGTGAAAGTGGATCTTTACCCTCTAGTTCAGCTGACAGTTATGTAAGAAAAGGCCCCTCCACAGAAGACTTTATAAGCAGAACAAATTCTCTGGGGTTAGGGATCGGAAGGCAGGAAAATAATCTCTGGGTCACGGGGGAATACTGAGTAGGGGAGAGGATTGTTTGGTGATAAGTCTCATTCCTCAGTGGGGTGGGAAAAGGAAAGAAAACTTAGCATCATCCCTGACTGTAGCTCCCTCAGTGGGGGTTATTCATCCCTTGAAGAAGCCTTGGCCTTTTCTCAGCAGTCAGACCCTGCTAGTGAGCACAGTGTTTGCAAAGAAAGATGAAATACTTGCCTCCCTCTCCCACCCTTTAAAGCACTATTTCTGGGTTGCAGGTTGGCTTCAATGGCATTGTCAATTTTTGATACTATGACATTTGAGGCTTTAAGATATTTATCAGTATCAGTGTAAAAGTTTGAATAGCATCATAGTCTACTGCTTTCTTGAAAAGTTTTTAATGTTTTATCTCAAGTTACACATTTTTCATATTTCCATTTTCCCCATAGGGGAACTCTTTAAAGCAAGGTGATATATCTGTAGGCTAAAGCCCAGATTCATTCCACCTTGTTTCACTGAGCCATTCAAATTAAAAATCCACTTCGTTTCTGAAGTTAGTGACTGTGAGTCAGGGTGTTGCCCAGATTGATCTTAAATGGTCTGAACTGAACTTTTTGAATATACCTTTCCCTCTGTATTGTCTAAGGTCCTAATTCGAGAAGCTTCTTTAAGAGCGTGAAGTTACGTGGGTTCAACATAGACTCACAATCCATAGAAAATGTACCATGAGTCCTTTACGAAGGAAGTGAGAGTGTGGGATAGTGAAACTGAGAGAATGAGAAGATTTAAGCTTCCACTTTGATTCAAGTTAAAAACTAAGGGATGTCTCCCTTAATTGTAACTTGAAAATGCTACATATGTTTGGTCTCAGACTTTGACTACTACATCATTTCACTTATAACTCATCAAGTCAGTGTGCTGGTTTTTATCTAACTTGTTAGCTTGTTGGTTATGGGATATATTTTATATATGTTTTAGTTATTTTCAGAATTATAAATTATATTAAATTGAATATTAAAGAAAGAAAAAAGTATTATTTCTTAGTCTGCAATTCAGGGTGTGATTTAATAGTTGGGTATTATTTCTGTAGCTGTACAATGTGAGAGGAAACCTATTGAAGTGTCAAGAGAAAAATCTTCTAACTGTGCAGCTTCTACAGAAAAAATCTACATTCGGAAAGATCTTCGTAGTCCATTAGCTGCAACCCCAACTTTTGTAACAGACAATGAAACAGCGAGGTATGTAAATTGGATTCAGAGGTGGCTATTTCTGTCTTCTGAAAAAGGAAAATTCAATTTTCAAATTAATCAAAATGAAAACTTGTGCTGTTTTCTGTCAGATCAACGGGTTTGCTGGAATCAGGAATGTTTGTTAACATTCATCCGTCTGCAATAAAAAGTGAGCCTACTGTGCTGATGACTCCAGATAAGGTATGTGATGATATGACTGATATAATAAGTAGAGCTACTTGCTGTAATTGTATATGTAAGGAGAGAAGGGTGTTTTTATTTGGTTAATCTTTAAAACACTCCTTTATAACATTCACCTGTGTTATAAATGCCTTCTCTTCAGAAGAATCCTCTTAGCCTCACACAGTACAAATGCTGAAAACACTACAAAGCAAATGCCCTTCTTTCATGTTTTTAGAGAGCTTTAAGGGCTGTATTATTTTAATTTTGTGTTGGGATAATCCTGACACTTGGCTCACTCTTTTGCACAAATAAAATGAGGTGTTCACAAAACTTCTCTTGGCATTACCACAGTGCATATTGTAAATATGGTTGAATTTTTTTCTCCTGAATCACTGTTTTTTTGGCAAAGCTGATAAGACCTATCTCATCAACAATCTTATTTCTAAACTGGTTTTCCTTTGTTTCCGTTTTGTTGCACATACTGATCCACTAAAGCCATGTGGTAGCTTCCTCACATATGCACAGTAGGAAGCGTTCGTGTTTTTCTAGCTGATACTAAATTACCTCATACTGTTTTCATGCATTTTGCTTTGCTTGCTCTGTCTGGTGTTAGCAGCAGCATACTTGTTTGTAGTAATGTACTTTTTTATTTTTGGTGGGACACATCTTACCGCCTCTGAGTTATTAGCCAGTACTGAATCACTTTGTTCCTTCGCAGTTAAACAAAGACATAAACACCAAAAGGCTCCAGCAGAATTCTTTTTCTGCCTGTTTATAAAGGTGACTTTCCATGTATTCCTTCTTCTCAGACATTCTTCTACCCTATTACTACTGACTCATTTACATGGGGAAGGAAGATGCTAAAAATAAAATCTGGAGCAGTCATATATTCCTGGTGATGGACTAGTGCATAGATAAGTGAAATCTTCTTTCTGCACTTGCTTACCATCAGAAGTATTCTTTCTGAAAGTGATAGCTATTACTTTCACAAGTGAATGTCAAAATATTTCATCTTTTAGATGCAGTGCAGTGTCTAATTTCTGTATTGTGGCTGCCCGTGTACTGAGAACAGTTTTTTTACAGGTATCTCTTTGCACATGCTCAATTCTTTGTTTATGCGAAAGTTAGACTCTTCTCTTGCAGGTTAACTGCTGCCAATTAACTGAGAATTAAAAACTATTCTTTTCCCTTAGGTAGAAGCATGTCAAGGAGATTTAAGTACACTGGCAAATGTGGTGACTTCATTAGCAAATCTCAGTAAATGCAAAGACATGTCACAAAGCAGTACAGAGCTATCTATGATTGAGAGTTTAAGTAATGGAGATGCATCATTATCTGAACCCAAGCAAGAAGAACAAGCTAGTAGTGATGTTACAAGGTAAGGCATGTTACACTTAAAAATACTATTCTTTCCAAGAAGGTGTCTGTCAATTCAGACCATTAATTAAATCATCACAATGTAGGAAATTTATCTGCTTTAAAAGTAATAGTATATCAGCGTAAGCTCATGTAGATGATAAATACTGTAAGATTCTTCCAAGTGAAATCAAAAGAAAGTTCCGTTAGAGAAATAAATCCTTTTAGTTGTTTGTACATGAAATTAATTTCAGTATAAATGTTACAGCTGATGTTCTTACCTTTTGGTTTGCCATACTAAGGTACGTTAGGTCTTGTACTATAGTCTTAGTACTTTGTGTGATCCTGGAAGACTTGTTCTTAAGAGGTCTCATCTGTCTGATAGTTAAATGCTTGTAACTATTAATCACTTGAAAAGCATTTTCTTTCTACACGGCAGAAGTTACAGAATTCTCACTATCAATACGAATACATTCACTGAGTATCTTACAAACTTGTGTCTTGCACCGGTTTTAACTGAGCCATTGTGGTGAGCCTATGTGTAAGATGTTCTGTGTAGTATATACAGAACTACACAGAACATCCACAGTTACTCCATCAATCACAATCATGTTCTTCCTTGGTTGTCATCTCATGCCAGCTTCTGACTGCTGTCCTGGCAATATTTTACACACCATCTACATTTTATGTGCAGTCCTGAAAGAGTGTGTAATCCGTTAAGGAGAAAAAGGTGGGCATATAGTGGCTGAAATACTGCATTTCCCCTGTGGTCTCTAATGCTTTGTGTAATTGCAAGCAGATCACTTTTTTTCTGCTCCTTTCTTTATATACTGCTTAGAAGGTCAATCTGACTTCTTATAGATGCTGATTTTGGCCTTTGCTGTGTCCTCCTAGGTAAAGAATGTAAGAATATGCCATGTAAGTAGTATTGTACCATGTGCTGATAGACATCACTCAATACTATGGCTGTTCAAAGACATGTCGTAATCTTTCATTTGCTGGCACTTCCAGATGCTTATTTTTGCCAACTTCAGAGTTTCTGTTCAGTTTAAAAGTCTGTCTATGAAAAGGCATCAGGTTCTCTCAGCCAGAGACCTTGAAAGAGCTCAGACTTGGCATACTCTTGTCAAGTAGGTTACCTAATAGTTTTACAGTGGGGAGGTTCAAGATAAACACTGCTGTGAAAGGGAAGTTGTTACTCAAAGAGAAATTAAAATTTTTCTCTAAATTATTGATTTCCTTGCCAGGCCATATGCCAGCATGATCTAACAGACACAGATGTTTATTGAGGAAGAAGAGTTTAAGGGACTTCAGAGAGCACATTTTATCCATCCACGCTTTTCATGTATTTTATTATATTCATTGCTAGCAGCTACAGTAGTTACAGTTTCACTTTTACTGACATAAACTTAGAGCACAACTTTTGCTGCAAGCACCCCAGTACTTTTATATTGTAATTTTACATGCCTTGTCCTCTAGTGCTTCATGATGTTCTTTCTTTACAGTTCATCTGCAGTTCTGTGTATCTGTTAGTGACTGAGCCTGACGAAAAGAGAACCAAATTATTTGAAGGAAAGGATATCAATGCCTTGTATTTTAATGTTGATTATGCTTTGTTTTCTCACTTTGTGGGCTAGATGTTCATAGCTCCCAGGCAGGCTTTGTTCTAGATTTTCTCTTCTGTGGTGTTTTACCTTACAGTCATTGCTCATGTTGGGGATTCATGTAGGGAAAGGACTAACCTTGCTGAGCCATGAGGAAGCAAAGCTGCTACTGACTTCTGCTGGCTTACTACTGGCAGTTTATGAGATAGGAGGGAGAAGATTTCTTCGAAAGCAACATTGAAGAATGAGTTGGGAAGAAAGTATCATGGGCAGACATGGTTAACAAATGTACGTGCCCACACTATTTAAAAAGGACTCTTCAGCCTGTGCTAGAATAAATACAGGATAGTGACAGATGCATGTTTTCCTTTTGGGGAAAGGGGAGGTCTGATTCCTCTCTTAAATTTCTGTCCCTGCCACATGAAGAGCCCTGCAGAGATTCTGTTGTTTCCTAAAAAGCAGCTGTCACTGAGCTGCTGTGTTCACCTGTTCTGTCTAAGACTGCAAAGAGTGAATTGTGGAAGACCTGAAACTCAGATCTTCTAGCAGGAGTCCATAGCATAGTTTCTAGAGCTGAGCCATGAATGTCTTCCCTTTGTGGCAACTTTGCATATACCAGAGACAGAAGATGGCCCAGGTGTGTCTGTATAGTCCACTTGTGTATGCTCCAGTCACCCTCATGTGTACTCATCAAGGTACGCAGGCTAGTGAGGACCAAAAAGTAGTTCATTTACCATCCCAAACCTTGAGGCAGTGTCAGCAGCTCTTTCATTGTGATATTTCATTTGGTTGTGAGTAGTTATGTCAAACAGCTCGATTTTTTTCAGCATGTTAGTGAATTCATATAGCTAGGGAGTGTGGGGGTAGAGAAGGTGGCCAAGTTACCGAGACTTTGGCATTAAATCAGTGATTTTAGACGCTGTGGTAATAAACATGTCTGTAAGTCGAGAATGAGCTCTACACACAAGCTGATAATCAACTTTTGTAAAAATCTCAGACCTC
This sequence comes from Corvus hawaiiensis, assembly GCF_020740725.1. Classification (NCBI taxonomy): domain Eukaryota; kingdom Metazoa; phylum Chordata; class Aves; order Passeriformes; family Corvidae; genus Corvus; species Corvus hawaiiensis. The sequence continues at coordinate 34,564,600 of NC_063216.1, forward strand.
AGTGCACAGGTTTTTCATGCAACACTATAGAAATGATGCTATTCCTAGGATATATCATCTGTCTGTTGGCAGTGATCAAGTCTGTGTATTTTTGATTGAAGGTGTGTCAGTTGTGCTTCTCAGGTGTATTTGTGAACAGAAAAACAACACGTGTTATCAAGCAGCGAAATATTGAGTAATACATCTGTGCTTGTCCTGACATCTGCCCTCTAGCATTTGTGCTTGTGAAAGCCAAGAGTCACTGCCACACAGCAGAGGGTACTCAGGATTGTATTGAAAGCATGGCAGTGCTTTCTCTTAAATATTTGGAAGCAGTCTTTTCAAATTAAGTTGAAAAATCTAACTACAAGTCATTACTTAACAAAAAAAATCTTACTCTGTGCTTCATAGCAGTAAAAGCCTGTAAAATTTACATGTGCACTAAGTGACTGTAACAGCAGTCTGATGATTATGTCCTCAAAACGCTCATGCCAGCGCTCTCAGTGAACATCACTAAAGAGATCTTGAGAAGCAAACTGTGATTCAGCAGCACAACCAATATGTCAAAACTGTGAATTTGTTGGCAACTAGTGTAAACAGGATCTGCTGCTAATTTTTGTTTCAGAGTTCGATGGAATGTCAGGAAAAGCATGCTACTGACTTCTATTTTCCAAATCTCACTCTTTGAAACAGACTTTACATACCGGTTTCAGACTTGTGCAGGTTCCTCTTAAATTGAAACGGTCTCTAAAATGAAATTTTCTTTTTGTTTGTTTGTGATCTCACAGGGCATTTGATACTCTTGCAAAAGCATTAACTCCAGGAGAGAGCACAGCATGCCAGAGCTCTGAAAGTATTGATGCCAGTGCACAGCTGCTTGGTGGAGAAACAAGCATGAACATTGTTGAAATAGAGGGGCCACTACTCAGTGATGCTCATGTAGCATTCAGGGTACTGAATAGTTTCTTACTGTTGACTGTTTATAACTATTTTGACATAGTAATGTACAATAATGATCTGATTAAATTTTATTTTGAATTTCTTAGAGGAGTATTTGTTCAGGTGTTGGCATTCATTTCCAATCAATGAACTGCTTTTGTTCACTGGTTAACTCTTTGGGAAAAAGTACTGTGCTCTGCAGTGGTTCAGCTGCACTGGTTATTTTATAGTTTCTTACCTTAAAAATAGTGGGTAATCCATGCAAAAGGATTTACGTAGACAAATAATTTGCATGGAGTCAGCATTTCACTGCATGAAGCAGGTTCAGCATCCACATTCTCACTTGTTAATGGGTGTATCTGATGCAATCTGCAACTGCATTTTGAGACTTCTAAGTGTATTTGTCAGTTTCTTCTTTGTGTAGATACCCTGTTTTAGTATGGTATTAATTGACTTAACTACAGTTTCTGTGTTAGTTAGCCATGTATTTTCTGGATTTATTTCTCATTTTACAAGCCTGCAGCAATTAGTTCTATCTTTTTTTTCATCATCATAATTTTCATGGACAAATCAAAAAGCTTGTTTATCTGAAAACTTACTCAGTAACAGGCATTTGGTTAAACTTTACCCCTCTTATCAGCATCTGTTTTGATCATTCAAATGAATTTCTCTAATGCAAATGTCAGGTTTTTTAAAAAAAATTGCATTAGCCAGAACATTATATTAAAAAGTATTAATTTCTGAAGACAGAATTACAAGTTCTAAGCTATTTTGGGTCAAATCTCTTTCTTCACATATGCACATCACTGATTTTACTTATTAACATTGAGAAGGGTCCTTTCTGATGTATGTTGGTTATATTTTTTGGACTTGGGAGCAGCTGTGTATTAGGTGTTTTACTCAAACAGCAAAAGATTTCTCATGTATTTATTTTTAAAATATTAATTAAAAATAAAAGATGTTTTGTGAAATAGAATTCTCGTACACACACACACACTCACTCACTCACTCTCTCTTTCCAGGATTTGTAACTCCTCTAATGTAAGCAACTTCATTCCAGTTACAGTGATTATTCTCTCTTTTTCTTTGAGAATGTATCAGAAGTTGAGTTTTGAGATTTTCCATCTCCAGTTGTCCCAGACATGAATCTTCATCTATGAATCAAACGTTTTGTCTTTTTTGTTTCTTTGTAGTTGTATTACATACAGCATGTAATGGTGTGGCTAATAATGCAAAAGGCAGTTATTCTGTTTTGTGTCAGGATTATACCATGTTTATTTAAAAAACAATTTTATTTCTTCACTTAAAGAAACTCAAGACTGAAATTTTCCTAAGCATATTATGAAGAAAGTAAAATAACTGTCTTGCACTTTTTTCTTTATTTCTTTTTTTTTTCCTACTTTTTTCTTGCAGCTCACCATGCCTTCTCCTATGCCTGATTATCTTAATGTTCACTATATCTGCGAGTCTGCCTCCAGGTTGCTTTTCTTGTCCATGCACTGGGCACGTTCCATTCCATCTTTCCAAGCTTTAGGGTAAGTGTTCAGTTACTCTATTCACTTACATTGTGGATGTGTGCTTTTTAAGTTTTGGTTTTTGCTGTCTTCTTTGGGGACTTTTTAAAATATAAAACTACTAATTAACACTGTTATAAATCTTAATCAGTCAGGCAAATTTTCTGCATCAAAACTACTCCCAGTTTGAGTCCAATTCAGGGCTTTGGTTGGGTTTTGAAGGAAAAAGGAGTAGATTTAAAACAATTGAATGCCCGCACACTGCTGCTTCTTAAATATATTTTGAGAAAATAGGAATTCCTATCAGCTTTTTAATAGCTACAGCCCTGTGCTACATCCTGATGCTTATCAGGCAGTCGCCAAAAAGAAGTCTGAATCCCCAAATATTTTTATCCTTATAAGGTGAATTACTAGTAATAATTCTGCCTTTAATAACCTACATGAAGAAAATGGTTAGCTAGGTTCAGCAAACATTCAGAATGAAGTTGTCTAATTTCAGAAGATTTGCCAAAATAAATGGCTCCTGTAACGACAAGGTAATTCTTACTATTGTTTTTTGCAGTTTGTATAACATCCTGCTTCTCCATCAGAATTCAGTGTATCACTTAAAATTCTTAAGCTTAGTTTTGTAGTCCATTGCTGATCATCATGAAAAAAATCTCAAAACTGCATGGGGAGAACTGATTTATGTTATTTCAGAAGTAACTTTATGAAGATAGATCAAACAAATAAAGATACTGTATCAGCTCTGACACAAATGGAGAATAAATCACGTTAGTTTGTTCTCATCTGCAGTGTTTCTGTTTAATTCAATATCAAAATAGCCTGTGGCTGTTACAGGAAAGAGAATGCCTTTTTAAAATGAGGGATTGTCCCATTTTCCAGGAAAGCTGTCAAAAGCAGGATGATCTGTGATTACCATTTGTGTTTACTCAGATGCTTAAGCCAAATGATTCTACACTTTCTAAGGAAAAATACTCTATTGTGTATAATTAAGCCTGTGTTTTGGAGAAGGAGAAAGGAATATTCTATAAAGTTAAAGAATAGTAAGGGTAAAAAAATAGGTAAATTTGATGCTTTATTTTGGTAGAAATTGTTGCCCTGGAGAATTTCAAAATGCACAGCACATGATGTCATTTTGAGTTTTTAAAAGGTTTTTGTTAGAGAGAGACACTGCAAATTAGTACAAATTAATATTCTAACAACAAATGCGAATTGCTCCTTTGTAATAGGAGTAGAAGACCTCTCTCCAAAAAGATTTAACAAGAAAAATCTGCACATGCTCTTTTTATCTGTTACTTCACAATATATTTTTCTGCTTGAGTAAAAAATATGGAGGAGTAAGCTGCCTTAATAGTGTTAATTTTCACCTGTGATAGCATTTATAGACCCAGTCAAGATCATGGGCAACAGTATATAAATTACATAAATTCAGCTTTCCTTTGAAGTGCTTAAAATGCAAACTATGTTCAAGTGGAGATTTATTTGAAATTAATGCAGCCTTTATAGTTTGAGCACATTATATCCTATAATTTTGACGTTTAGAAGGGTGACTCATTTCACTTTTAAACTGAAGGGAAATTCATGGAGCCTGATGGGTAATGGTTTTGTAAGGAAGATGGATAATTGTACCTAGGTTGTTTCCTCCCTTGGGCAACACTCTCCTTTAGTCACAGCAGGATAGCTAACTTTGACCTAATGATGTAGTTAATGATGCCAGGTACTGATGAGTTCCTCTTCCTACACAGGCATCTTTGTACACAAGAGAGTTTCCTACTGCAACGTTCACCAAGCTGGTTACAGCCTCTTATTTTTGTGAGGCTGCTTAAGCAAACTTAAGAAATGGTTTTGGTCTAAGTTTGATCAGCCATAAAGATGCTCTAGATGATATGTTTATCTACACACACGTATCAGATGCGTAGCCAGCACACCCTGTTTTCAGTGGTGCTCAGCAGAGTCCCTTGGACTATGTTAAAGGAGATGAATGAAGATGTGACAAATATGTGCAGAAGCTGCATGTGCTGGATCATGTCTACCATAATAAGAACTTGATCATAGTAAAAAATACTGCTCTCAGTAAGCTCTCTGTAATCCAGTTAAGGACAAGTCTGTGTTCACCTGTCATTTGGCATCTTAGTATTGCAGTAAATCATCAGAAATGTTCTGGAAGATTACATCAACATCCTTGCAAAAATCCATTCCACTGTATTTTTGTAGTTGAAATCCTAGCTTTAATATGCTTTTCTTCTTTGATAGATCTTGTACTTCTTTTAAATTTCCATTATTTATATTCACTGGCTAAAACTGTGAAACCTGGTACCTGAATTTGACTCCTCTCTGGTAGGATTTGCTTTCTGAGGTACTGAGCTCTTGTTAAGCTCTGTGAGTTAGAGATGCTTGGCATTACTGAAAGTTAGGTTACTAATACAGAAGTGGCTGAATATGAATTGATATATTTAATTTTAAGCTACAGCAAAGAAATCCTTGTGACTGGTATTTCTACTTTGAAGTCCGTATTTCAAACCTTATTCCAAACTTGAAAGGGATGCAGAAAGTAGCAATCAGGAAGCTCAGAAGCTTGATCACACATGTTCCATTTCACCTGTATCTTTAATTAAAAAGTTATACCAACCTGTCAGTTTTCAAGTGAAAAAAAAAGGCCTTTGAGTCACTTCTACATCCACAATACAGGAACAGTGCAATCTTTTTTTGTCCATGCATATAAATGTTGTTCTAAATCCTAAGAAAACTAGCGTGATGGAGTACACTGAGACAGTTATCATTTACTGCAACTTCAGCTTGCTTTTGTGATAGAAATCTGTCTCCTTTTAGGTCATTTAAGCAAAAATTTATTGCTTCACAAAAGTCACTTTAAACCAGGTATTTTAATTCTAGCATGCAAAGAAAAATGATGCAGAACTTCATTTTGGTATTAGTTGTAATGATTGAATTAGATTAATGTTTTATGAAGTGTTCTTCAAATTAAAAAAAAGTGTGAATGCAAATAGCTGGTTTTACTAAATTACTGTGCTTTTTAATAGACAGGATAACAGCATATCATTAGTAAAAGCCTGCTGGAATGAACTTTTTACACTTGGTCTAGCACAATGCTCACAAGTTATGAATGTGGCAACGATCTTAGCTGCATTTGTTAATCACCTTCAAGGCAGTTTACAACAAGGTAAGGTGTATAATATGCACATGCCAGACTTGGGGAATTACTTGATATTTTTTAAGTTTTGAACTGCACAGAAGCTTTTTATTTATCCTTCAGTTGTTAATGTAAATTTACTGTTTAAAGAATTTCATGTTGGTATTGAAAGAAAATGATACTAGCAACTACAGTCCACAAGATGGAATTTTTTAGTAATTTTGCAAAAGTCAGCTATGCTGATATTTACCTCCAAATGAAAAAAGATATACACACTATTTTTAGTTTTGTATATATATATAATCTGTCTGCCTAATAGAGATTAGCATTTACTGGGGGTGTTTTTATTGTGTGCTGTAATTTCTAATAGTGTTATGCAGTCCTGTTAATACCATCAGCCCAAATTAGGAATATTTTGGGCAGCATCAGTGTTAAGAACACAAGAGTACTGTGAATATGGTTCCTCTGTATGAAGGATACAAAGTAAAGAATGACCCACCTGTCCTTGCTCTTCATAGCTGTGACACAAAGCAGCTGAATGCCAACTTGGTGATGCAGTTCCTTTACATAACTTGGCTTGTTGACTTCTGTGTATTAGTTTTAGTCTACGTGCAAGTCTTCGACAGATCTTCACTAAGTACACTTTGTTCCTTGTTAATCCTATGTGCTGCATCTTTGGCATATTTTTCATTCAAATGAAAGACATGTCAGTTGGCCTCTTTAATTCTGTTCTTCTGAGCAGGAGGGGAGTCTTTTAGCTAAGCTTTGTGTGCTTGTGGACACTCACAAGGTTGTCAGCACTAAAAACTAACCAGTCGATAATAGTATAGTCTTCATCTGTTCAGTCATAACACTTTATTTTTAAGGTAGATGTATGTAAGAACCCTTAAAAACAGGCAGAGAAATATTCTTGCAGAGACTTCGATGTATATACAAAAATCTAAGCATTTTCAGATTTAACTAAATTTTTGAGTTGTTTGCTGTTAGGGGTGTGAAAATGCATTGTTGTTGATGCTATGCAAATGCAGATTGATAAACGGGAGAAAAACAGCCCACCAGACTATAGATTTTTCATCTTCTTTTATGATAAGGTAATTAAAGAATTATTTCTGAGAGGTTTTCATGATTTAAAAATATCCACAAGATCCTCTTATAAATAACAATAGTTTAAAACAAACTGATCAAATCGTGAGATGTACTAGATCAGCTAAAGATACTAACAAATATGTGATTGTCTCTAGGACAGATACAAATGGAATCTGGAAATTTCGGTCTATGTAATATTTGAAGTATGTTTACCAAAAGGGTATTGTAGTAATTAGTCTTTACAAATGCATATTTCTACCATTTAAATTGGGAATTCAGGTTGACTGCAAGAACCAGTTGTGCAGGATGCCAGCTGCAGTATCTCCAAGAGATACCAAGTTTCTGGGGTCTAGGGACTCTAATTTGATGGGTTATGGAGGGAATGGGATTTTCAGGCTGCTTTGCTATTGCTGACTCACAGGGAACAGCTCTGCACCAACCACATTCCCCTCAGTGCAAATCAGGGAAGGTGTATAGTACCCCTTTCCCAGCAGTGGCACAGTCTTTGACTAAAATAACTCATGTACACTATCCTACCATGTGGTACCAGATCGTTAGACACAGAGCACAGGTCTGCAGTAGCAGTGTATGCTTTACTTATAAGTAGTCTCTTCCTTCCTTGATCATTTCAAGCTCTAGTCCATGCCTGATTACTGGAAGCATTAGTGGCAGGAAAAGCCCTAATTGGAAGAGGGGGGGAAAAAAAGTCCATAATTGTTGGTGTCAGGATTATTCAGACCAAATAGGAATTTATAGATGGCGTAGATTTCCCATTGTTTGAATTGAATAAAAGAATTCTTTTTAAAATTCCAGTGTGACCAGGTTTTTTGCATGTGTGTTGACTTGGGATTTTTCATTTATGTGTGTCTTGATTTAGATAAGCTGCCAACAGACAGAGGAAGACTAGTAATGGAGCATGTCTTCAAATTGCAAGAGTTTTGTAACAGCATGGTTAAGCTGTGTCTAGATGGATATGAATATGCATATTTGAAAGCAATCGTCCTCTTCAGTCCTGGTATGTAATTAATCCAAATGTAAAATTTTAATCTGTGCTAATTGTTGCCATATAACTGTTTCATTATATGCAGTTACTGCCTCATTTGTTGAGGAATCTTGGAAGGTGTGTAAGGACTGTAGGAAGAGGAGGGTTATCTTCTAATGTAAACAGTTGAATGCTGCTTTGGGGATTTGGGGGGGGACTTTTATTCTTTTTATTTGTAGATTTTTATTCTTGGTTCTGTCACTCATGCTTTTTGTTGGTTTGGGTTTGTGTTTTTGGTTGTTTTGGGGTTTTATTTATTTATTTATTTATTTATTGCTTTTAATTCTGTGCCTCCTTTCTGGGATCCATTTTCTGAAGACCTGTAGTTTAATTTTCTGAAGTACATCCAGATGAGACAGATTGAAGTTGGGATTTTAATATATGAAAGACTATCTGGGCAGCAGTTCTCACATTCAGAATTACAGAAACATCATCTCCCTCCACACATTGTCCACACAGACAATGCATATAGCATTTCTGGTGAATGAACGCCACAAACATTCACTAATGTTATTATTTCTGTCTTCTAAACAGTATTTGCTTAATGTACTCTCAGTAGCATTAATGGACATACATTAGACAGTGCAGGTCATATAACTACTTTCCTTCTGGGTGATTAGTTTACAATATGGAGGAAAGGTTATGGTAGATATTTAGTGAGTAATCAGACTCTGTAACCCATATGCCTGGACTGCAGAAAGTTGCAAAATTAATTTTCTTTATTTGAAAGTTGTAGAATTAACTTTTCACAAAAGGCATTCAGGTATTGTATCAGCATCCTGCAGGCCTTAGATTCATCATTCAGAACTGGGATTTAATATAAAGTCAAACCCAAGTCTTTTAATGAAAGAAAAATGTACAAATCTCAAGTACTACTCTATCTCCAAGAATTTTTCACTGCCACATTTAGAAAGTATATCTTCAGTTACTCCATTTTTCATGAGAAGGTTTAAAAAGCACCAGCAGCTTCTTTAATCCTTGTTGCTCTGCCTTTTGTAGATGCTGATGTCCTGTAGGAAAGATTGGAGCAGATGTGAAAATGCCAACAGAATCTTAGTGACCTGCCCCCTGTCAGTAGTGTAGGACATGGAGGAGATCTGGGTATTTGGTTCTTGTCAGTTCTGCAGACTTCCTAGATGCAAGAAGAACTTTGTTTTTCCTTCCAGTTGCAGTTCACCCTTACACAGAAAAATTAGTTGATGTGAGGAAATCTTTTGGAACTTGGACACTTCCAAAATGTAAATTTTAAGCAGGTTTTCTAATATATAGAATTTATACATTGTGAGGTTCTTGCTTTGCCGTTTCCCTCAGATTTGAATGATCTTTTCTATACATAGTATCTACAACTCCCAGTAATAGTGGCAGCATCAGCAGGAATTCATGGTATTCATCTAAGTGCACAAACAAAATCCTGCATATCTTCCATTGCTACCTATATATATATATCTATATATATATATATAGCAGTAATGGAAGACTTCTGAGATGAAAGACATTCTTGCAAATGAGAGGTGGCATAAGTAGAGTCAGAACCCTTCAGGAAAGATGATAAATTTCCAGAGGATATTCCTATCGTGATATTCTTGTATTGTGGATCACTAAGGAAAATCAGATCCTGAGTGTTTTCACTATAAAACATAATCCTGCTGTCTGTCCTCATGAGTAGAAGAGTCTTGCATGGTTTTATGTGTTCGCTTGTACAGTTCACTGTATCACTGAAACAGTTTCAGTTTGCTGATAAGCAGGACTCACCATTAAACCCACCAAGTTTAAACGCAATATTAAGCATGCTTGAAAATGTTTGCAGTTTTTTTTCTGCTGAGGACTGAACAGTTGCAAATACACAACTATTACAGAAGAGTCTTCTTTAAATGGATGGTAGGAGGGTGTTTCCTGGTTTAATTTTAGTAGATAATGCTTGCAGGAGATGTAACCCCAAAATAGTCCTTTCATGGCATTCCTGTGCTGAGAACTGGTAGGGGTTGCTCCAGGAAAGAAACAAAATTATGGGAGAATACCTCAAGTCCATTTTTCTGGAATGATGTCCACTAGGATTTATGATAGAATTCTCTGGCCTGTGTGGAAAAATCAGTCCCGTTAGACACCTAAAAATACTTCTCTAGGAACCTTTCACTTGCAAAGTAGTATTTACATATTTGTTTATGTAAATACGTAAACAAATGAGGTTTATTTGTCTCCTTCCAATTATATTTGACAACACAAAAGGTAGAAGGAGAAATATCTTGGGAAAAGTCTTGTCCAGTCACATGATTGAGAGAAATTTTCTTTAGCTGATGTTTTCAAATTCACATTACTAATGAGTAGCTGCTTTAATGGCAATGTGTTGTCAGTACTCTTGATACTGTGAGCTGTGTAACAAAATCTTCATACACGTGAAAGTTATGTTTAGTAGCTTGAACAGAAGGGATGTCCTGGCAATGACTCACAAGCCAGAAATTATAATTGTAGGGATTTTACTGCTCTGCTGCAGGATGGAGCTGGGCTGTGCATGCACCAGAGCCCTAAGGTAAGAACCTCTGCTTTAGTAGGCCCTGGTGATTCAGCTGTGCCAAGCCAGCTGTTTGATTGCCACAAGACAGCCCTGGGCAAAGAGATTAGTGGAAAGAGTGTGCCAAGAAGACTTGACATCTTTCTAAATGGCTGCAAGTGTATGAACAGTGGTCTTCAAACTACTTTTCCCAGCAGTTCGCTTCTTGCTGTGTTTCTGACATGGCTCTAAAAGCAGTGGCATGAAGTGGTGCGTTTTGCATGTCAATACTAACTCTTCATCTACATGGTTTGTCATGCTACTATGATAGTAAAATTTTTGCATTCAGATAAATAGATGGATAATAAAGTTACAGACCATGTAGAGAGTTCAGAATTACTGGATAATAATTTCTGAAAGTGACTTGACAGTTAGGTTGATGTCCTTTCTATTTTAGCAACAGTTACATTTCAAGTGTTCAAATCACTGCTAAAAATTAGGATTAGCACACTTGAAATTTTTGCACCAAATAGTTGAAGAAGAACAATCTGCTACATACAAGCCTGAGTTCAAAAAGCATTTGGACAGTGCTCTCAGGCACATGGTGTGATTCTTGGGGTGTCCTGCGCAGGCTCAAGAGCTGGACTCAGATGATCCTGATGGGTCCCTTCTAACTCAGTGTATTCTATGATTCAGTGCTTTTTTCTGCATGTTTTAGGAAACAGACAGTTCACAGCTTTTTATTCTGCTTCTTCCGCTGATGTTAATTTTATCCTTCACTTTTCACCTAAATATTATTTGTGCATCCAGTGTTCTAGAAAATGTCAGTGCGTTGAAACAATCCTGTTTTACTGCTACAGAGAACAGAGTTGTATCGTCAAGATTAATGTAAACATTTGTAGTAGGTTGAACAACATTTCAAGCACTGGATTTATTTGAACCCTTTAAAATGTCTGATTTTATTTATGGAAAATTAAGTAAAATGTGTAAATGTAAAGAAAGAGAAATATAAGGAGGTAAAGTAGTGTCTACCACTAAAACTGAAGTTGCTGCAGGTACCACATAATGACTTCAGTATGTTGGCAACTGGATAATCTGTATGGATTTTAGTTCATTTTCTGTAGAACAGGTATAACAAAGAAGAGGGTTTTTTTTCAGATCACCCAGGTCTAGAAAATGTGGTACAGATTGAGAAATTTCAAGAAAAAGCTTACATGGAGTTCCAAGACTATGTAACAAAGGCATATCCGGATGATACTTACAGGTCTGTAATCTTAGATGCTTACTTGATTGATTCTCTTTTCAGAGTCATTGGTGACACTGATTTGTACAGTATTTCATGTAATAGATATGTACATTTTCTTCTTACCTCCTTAAAGTTAAGAAATTACCTTTAGAACACTTGAAATATTATGCATGTGGTCATACAAATTATGAGTATTATTTGTCATCTCATTATTAATTTCTAAAATTAAATATCAGAAAAAGATAGTAGTAACATTCAATTTGAATTGCATGTATTTGGACTATTTCCTCATTTAGTCCTAAGTCCAAACATTATATATAGTACCTGTCATTGACAGGCAACCTCACATTTTCTGTACTGTTCAAGACATGACTAAACATAAACGTAATGCTCTACTGATATAGATATTTAAGCCTTTCATGAACCAGATATAGCAAATTTTGACCAGTAGTGTCCACTGTCACTTTTTTCCTCTTCTTTTACTAATAACATCATGGAGAGTAACACTAAAATGTGTGATCTGCTAAGTAACACTTTTCACCAAACTTATTTTCCAGACTATCTAGACTTCTTCTCCGATTGCCTGCTCTTAGGCTGATGAGTGCTGCCATCACTGAAGAGCTGTTCTTTGCAGGACTAATTGGAAACGTTCAGATCGATAGCATCATCCCGTACATTCTGCGAATGGAGACAGCAGACTACAACTCTCAGATCATCGGTCATGCCGTATAAAAGCAGCAGTCCAGGATTCTGTACCATGGCAATCATGGTGATGTAAATGCATACCCTGTCTCCAAGAGATGGTAATAAGCCTTCCAGTGCACCTTTCCAAAGAAGGCTCATATTCCTCCTTTCCAGTACACTTGGGAAACATGGTGGAGTGTATTGGGATATAGGATCACTTCCTGTTCTTCATCTGTCTTCAAGGACTTGTAAATTAACTTGATAACTGAAGAAAGTCAAGAATTGTCCATCCTATTTTTGTAGATAGACGGACTTGGAATATTTGTTTATGAAGTCCAGGCTTACGAGGAAACTGCAGAAGCTTTGACTGAACTAAGGTATCTCAACTTAGTTTGATGTTCTAGACAAATAAATTAACTTTCCTCTCTGAGTTTTGTTTTCAGTGTTTTGCTACTAATTCTTTCTCACGTATAAAACAGAAAATACATGATCAAACATCCTGAAAAGGCCAGTTTCCATGCAGACAATACCCAACTTAGTTTGGGCTGTTGTTTTGAAGAGAGATTTGTTTCTTAACAATTAAACACTGGATTAAACACTGGATACCATTACAAGTGCAGGGAAAGTAGAGGAAGTTCACATTTTAAAATATTCTGGTGTTAACATTGATGCAGTTGATCAAAAGTGAAGCAGCAAAGAGAAGTGACTGTTTTGCAGATGCAACAGAATATTGTATTGTAGCAATAATGTGGTAGACATCAGCTGTTTTATACTATGAAAAACTAACAGACAAGTGTATACTGCAGGCATTCAAAGACAGCATACTCCTGCTTTTTCTGGTCTCAGAGCTTTTTCACCCTACCCCTCCCTCTTTCATACTCAGTGCCCAGTAATGGAGGCATTCTAGATGCCTCTTAATTTGTGTCTGTGGCTTTATTTTTTGTTATTGTTAGCCCTTTGGTATGTAGTTCTCTTTTCCAACCAGTCCTGAATGATTACTTTTCAAATTTGAGTCTGTCAAATGCAGTGCCCTTCTGTATGAGAGCATAGCCTCTGCTTCTTTTCCTTTCCTCATTAGGAATGGGTCTAGATACTCCATACATGTTGCCTGAATCATACTCCATAGCTCCATCTAAGGATGAGTTTCAATGTTTTTCTGTCTTGAGGATGTGACTCACTTGACAAGTAACACTGACATGTGGTTGCTTCTTGCTTCCTTTTGCAACAGGAAATTATGCATCCCTGGCACATTTATTTCCTGTTGCTTAAAATGAGAGAAGCACGCTAGTGAAAGTGGTGATCTTCTTCAGACATTAGCATTTAGGATTATCTGAATCTTGGGTCAAGGATGAGTTCTATTTAGTGTGACCCCTTTCTTTCTCTGGCAAAATTGAGTGAGGAAGAGCCTCACCCAATCAAGAAACACATGGTTGCACCAGAAATTGCTTAGCCAGAAGATCAGGTTAAATGGGGGCCTTTGCCCACTCTGCAGTGGCAGTTCCAAGGCCACCCTAATACCAAGAGACTACTAGATAATGCTTGGGTTCTGTAGTTCTTGAGTTCTGTAGTTTTTCTCAGCACCTGAGGATTGCTACCAGACAAAAAGAATCTCAGAACTACCTCTGAAACTGACTTCTGTGTTCTTCTCAATTCCACTAACTGAGCTGCTTGGATCTTCCTCTAACCAAGCTCCGTAATTGGAGACTGTATCATAGAATCGCAGAATCAGATGATGGTTGGGGTTGGAAGAGGCCTTAAAGATCATCTAGTTCCAACCACCTGTATGGACAGGGACATCTTCCACTAGACCAGGTTGCTCAGAGCCCCACTCAACCTGGTCTTGAATGCATCCAGGAATGGGGCATTCATAGCTTTTCTGGGCAACCTGTTCCAGTCCCTCACCACCCTCACAGTAAAGAATTTCTTGCCAATATCTTATCTAAACCTGCTCTCTTTCAGTTTGAAGCCATTCCCCTTTGTCCTGTCACTACATGCTCTTTAATAAATAGTCTCTCTCCATCTTTCTTGTAGGCTCCCTTCAGGTACTGGAAGGCTGCAGTTAGGTCACCCTAAGCCTTCTGTTTTCCAGGCTGAACAATCCCAGTTCTCTCAGCCTTTCCCCATAGGAGAGCTGCTCCTATGGTGGCCTCCTCTGAACTTTTTTCAACAGGTTGATGTCCTTCCTGTGCTGGGTACCCCAGAGCTGGATGCAGCACTGCAGGTGGGGTCTCAGAGGAACAGAGGGGCAGCATCCCCTCCCTGGCCCTGCTGCCCACGCTGCTTTGGATGCAGCCCAGGACACATTTGGCTCTCTGGGCTGTGGGTGCACATGGCTGGGTCATGTCCATTCTCTCATCCACCAGCACCTCCAAGTCCTTCTGGGCAGGGCTGTTCTCCATCTCTTCATCCCCCAATCTGGGCTGATACCAGGGGGTGCCCCCAACCCAGGTGCAGCACCTTGCACTTGGTCTTGTTAAACCTCATGAGATTCCCATAGACCCATTTCTCAAGCTTGTCCAGGTCCCTCTGGATGGCATCTTCTGTTCTTCAGGTGTGTCAACAGCACCACTCAGCTTGGTGTCATCAGCAAATCTGCTGAGGGTGCACTCAATCTCTTCATCTATGTCATTAATGAAGATAATAACACTGGTCTTGGTATGGACCCCTAAGGGACACCACTTGTCGCTGATGTCCATTGGGACTCTGAGAGATTGAACACTACCCTCTGGTTGCGACCACCCATCTACTTTCTCATCCATCTACTTTCTCATCCATCTAAGAGTGCACCCATGGAATCCATCTCTCAAGGTTAGAAAGAAGAATGTTGTGGAAGACCATACTACATGATTGGTCATATCCAATCCCACAGATCAAAGCACTTAGTGCTGAGGACCCCTGATGGCATGGAACAACCCCCTTTGCTGTGCCTTGGCACTTACTTGCTGGAGGACAGCATTCAGTGTTGGAACTGTCCATGGCAGCTGAGCTCTTCTCACGTTCCACCTTTTGAAGGCTGTAGGACTCAAGTTCTTTATCTGTGTTCACTGGAGAGCAGTATGAGGACTATCCTGTGTCTCAGGAGGTGTGCATCTCATCAGCAGAGTTAATGGAAATATGAAAGAATGTTGCTGCCAACCTGCTGTGCTTGTTCTCTCCCCAGGGTTAGAGGCCCATTTTTGATCTGTACAACCAAGTTGCAGATGGGCTGTAGATCATTCTCCAATTCAGCTCTCCTCAGAAATTCTGGCCCTGCTTTCTAGTACCTTGCTCTCCCTAACCCACTTCTGGCCCTAGCAGGCACAGGAGATTTACTGTTCTCTACATTAAAAGTTTAAAGGAAACTGACAACATATCATTCCTGAATATATTGGAGGTAGATTTCCAGGCATTCCCCTACTCTTGGAAGTGTTTTACTCTAATATTCTCCAGATTCATGAAACCCAGGTAATAGTAGGATGGAAGTAAAAACCTGCTTTCCTTCTAAATGCAGTACACTGTGCAAGTCTTTCACATCCTTGAAGAAATCTTTCACTCCACAGCTTGAGCCTCAGGTGTGATATGCAGTTCTTTGTTTACAGCTGACCGAAAGATTCAGCTGATGCAGCCTCTCATGTGGTGCTGTCCAGCTTAGAAAACAGCTTAGAAAATACCACGGTACCTACAGGTGTAAATTTCTAGCAATTGAATCCCTCAGTTCAGCCATCGTTATGGCTTGAAGGGACCTTGAAAGATCTTTCATTCCAACCTTTCATGGGAACAGGACCCTAGAAGAGACTATCTAGTACCCTGTCCAATCTCATTTTGCAGGGATTGATTGCTCTCAGCACAAGAAAAGTCTTTGTTATATCAAGATCTTCAAGACTCCTTATAGAGAGTGACCTTGCACCAATGTCAGCCACTTCCCTTAATATTCTAGGGTGGATTTCTTCTGAGCCCATGGATTTCTGTGGGTTGAGCCCTTGCAAGAGGCTGCAGACGAGCTATTCACCTACTGGTGGGTTGACACATGCATTGTTGTAGATACTTGATCCGGTACTCTGTGGTCCAGCTATGCTGGTAAAGATGGAAGTAAAAAAGAGATTGAGAACCTCTGCCTTATCAGCATGACTAGTGAGTAGTGTCCCTTCCCAGTTAGGCAATGGGTCTGGATCTTCCCTGTGCTTCTGCTTACTACTCACATATCTGTAGAAACCTTTCTTGTTATTCTTGACATCTTTGGCCAGTTTAAGTTCCATGTGAGCTTTGGCGTTCCTTCCTGCATCTATCTCTGTATGCCCTAGCAAGGTTGTTGCAGTCCTTGATGGGTATTTAGCTGCCTTTCCATAGCTAGTATATGTCTTTTTTTCATTTTTTTTTCTTTTTCCTTTTTTCTTTTTTTTTAATTGGAGCACTGTTTTGGAGGGGATGTCCTCAGAACCTGATTTTCTCTGGATTCCTGTCCTTGTTTCCTCTTCGTGCCCTAGTCTGTTTGAATAGAAGTTAACTTCAGTAACGCATGGACTGCCACTACCACGGACTTCTGGGTCAAGACTACTTGCTTAGGATGTGTTAACTCATAAGCACAGAAACCTTGGTTGTGTTTCACATCAGGTTGTTTAAATTCAGGCATGTGTATATTGTGAGGGCCAAAAAACCCCTGCATTTTATGATCTTGGATACCTCTGACATTTGGACCTCTAAAGAGCCAAAGTGCATACATACAATGCATAGCAAACAGCTCTGGCTACTGGTAAGTGACCTTTCCCCCCCCCCCCAGTTTTACATTTTTATAATAATAACTTTTCAAAGTTGATATAAAGGTAGTGTGCAGCTGATCTGTGCTGCCTCCCAAGTAATCTCTTTTGTCTTTCTGATGATCTAAAAGACACATCCCATACAGGAGGTTGTTGTTTCAGTGTTACTCACTTTGCTCAAAGTGCTCAGCAAGACCTTCATTAATTATTTCATTAATCATTCTTAAACTATAAATTCATCCTTTTGATAAGGAATGAGGCATAACAGGGTTTTCTCAGGAATGGGAGCTTTAAAACAGGTAAATACAGGAATCAACATGGTTTTTCCTTGTTCATGTTAAACATTACAGTCATCTAAGAACAATGCAACAGCTCATGGAAAAACCAAACCATGGAGTTATGGTTTTGTTTTGGTTACTTTAAGATAACTGCTTCTAAGTTAAATTAAATGTATCAAGTTACCTTTAACTGAGGCCCTTAGTGTTTCGAACAGTTATTTTTTATGATTACATGATCTCACATTACCACCTGTGTGATTTATTGTCATTTATAGTCTTGTGAATGAATATTCTTTGGTACTGAATGACAGACTGGCTAATATTACTGGGTTCTGTCAGTACCCCTGTCAATACAATAACAAAAGTGTGAGTATTGAAGCTTTCTCCGCAATGGATGTTAAAATATCTCATTGTTTTTGTGATTTCTTTTCACCTTTAAATTACTTGTCAACTTTCTGATCTTTACAAGCCTTGACAGTTTTCAGAGCCAGTCAGGATTTAACCAAATTGTGGCATTTACCAGCCAAAAACTCTTTGCCAATGAAAGGATAAGTTTAGTTTCAATAGCTTTAAAATTTTCAATGTTAAGAGCAAGAAAAATCATTTTAATATAAATCACATGAAAGGAAAAACAATTTTATACATTTTAGAATCCTATAATTTAAAGATTATAGTACTGTTACACATAATAGGCTTACTAGTTCAAATATTTTTCATGAAACTGTACGTTGCACACATGTCTGTGGGTTTAGGTTGCTTGTTTCATACTGCTAAAGTTCCTAGTGCAAATAATTGTTATATTTAAAACTTTTTCCAAGAGTACCTTCACTGCAATACCTTCTGTAGTTACAAACCTATCTGTCCACCCATCTATTCTTGTCATGTGATCTTGAGTGTCAGTGAAAGTCAGTCTGTTCTTTTTGAAACTGGTCTGTTCATTTTGTTCAGCCGCTGTGGTTTGCTAGTACATCAGTTCCAGTGTAAGCAATACAGTGTCACTGTAGTTGTCTTGCTGTTGTATAAAGAAGTCACTATAAATGTCTTGAAACCTGGCTAAATTGGAAAACTCTATTTTGGTTGTATTTTTAAAAATAAATTGTAACTTTCTATTATAGAAAACAATTGCAATATCCTATTACTTTGGTAGTGTTTTATATGAATTGTCGTATGGACCTAGAACACTGTAAATGATTACAAATAGTTTGTGGATCTTTCACATTTTTATTACAGAGTGTAGGATTGTCAGTTATATTCAGTCTCTGGGATTTGTGGTAGCTGCAATATCTTGCTGTTTGCTAAACTTTGTTGCTATTAACCCTCTGTTTCCATGCTTACTACTTTCTGGCCTATGCATTTGAAAATTAATAATTTATTGTAAAATTTAATTTACCAATGTTTCGTTTTTTAAAATGCTGTATGGAAATATATATTGTAATGAACCCAAATCATAGATCTTCATGTCATATAATGCAATAATGGATTTTTGGAAATTAGTATTTGATCCATTATGGATCAGTTTTAGGTTGAAAGTTATAGTATGGTTAAACAAAGCTTTTTCCTTTTGCAAGAAACAGACTTCAGATATTCAAGTAAACTTATCTCAGTTTCAAATACCACTGGATAAATAATTAATTTATTATTGCTTAAAACTGTGAAATTAGCACAAGTTTTGGTCTACTCCAGAATTGATTTCTCAATGATAATTTAAAAAGTGTAAGGTTTTTCAGTCATTGTCTTCTGTTATAAATGAATGTGGCATTTGCATGAATGTGCAGAAAACCCAGAACGGTATCCCAAATGAGAAATTAATTGCCATTCTTTCCATGTTTAAATTCTGAAATGTTTTTATCATGAAGTAAATTAATTAACCACTGACACACTGCAGAGGAAATGTAAGGTGCACTGGTAAAAGATAATGGACAATTAGTGGACAGTGCAATGAGTTTACTAATTATGAGAGCTGGAAATAAGCATTTAGAGTCTCTTTCCCAAGAAATTTTACTCCATGCTCTATCTTGCCTCTGTTTTGAAGACTTAACCTTTCTTGGTACTTAGAATTACAAGATGGTTTGGGTTGGAATGAAGATCATGTAGTTCCAGCCCCTGCCATGAGCAGGGACAGCTCCCACAAGGCCAGGTTGCTCAAAGCCCCATCCAACCTGGCCTTGAACATTTCCAGGGGTGGGGCATCCACAACTTCTCTGGGTAACCTGTTGTAGTGTCCCACTGCCCTAATTATAGAGAATTTCATAGAATCAGAGAACCGTTAAGGTTGGAAAAGACCTTTAGGATCACTGAGTCCAACTGTTTCATCCTTGTGTATGATTTAAATCTGCCCTCTTGCAGTTTCAAACTATTGTCCCTTGTCCTATCACTGCAGGCCCTGATGTCTTTCTCCATCTTTCTTGTAGGCCTCCTTTAATTATTAAAAGGCCACTAGGAGCTATCCTCGAACAGCCCCAGCTCTCTGTCTGTCTTCACAGGAGGGGGGCTTTAGCCCTCTGACCATTTTTGTGGCCCTCCTCTGGATCCACTAACTTCTACAGGGCCCTGTTCCCCAGTCAGTCTGCTAATGAATTACTCTTTCTTCTGCTGGTAACTTCCCACAGCCTTTTGGCCACCTCTGTCAACAAACATCCCTAGCACCCAGTCTTGCCTTACCTCCTAATACCTCTGTCAAATAACTCCAAAGAACATTTCTATTTCATCACAGGAATCCACCTATGATGAGGTGCTTTGTTTTTCTTCCTGTGTGTACCAAGTCTTGCATTAATACATGCTGTGGACAGCCCTACCCTCGCTCTGATAAACAATGGCTAATACAGAATACAATTTTCTCTTAGGTGAATCTTTATGAGAAGAAGTCAGGGTTGTGCATTTGGCTTGTAGGAATAAATGGAACCAACTGTGTCCTGTGAGGCACTGTGTTGCAGGTGAAAGCAACTCATTTGGACCACTAGAGCATCACCATCTTCAAGTTCAACATCTGGATGCTTAAGGTTTTTGTGGCTGTTGATACCAGCTGAACAAATGCATTTCCTGATTATTTTTTTAATAACTGCATCTTGTAGTAATGTTTGCCCAAATATATTTTCAAGTTAACTCTGCTTGGATTAAGGGGAGGTGGTGGGGTGCTAATAAGGAGGCAGGAATATTTGTAGTTTGTGTGAAATGGTAGGGGGAAAGGGATAGCACAGAAGTGATGTTCTGGGAATGCTTTTAACTAAACTTCTGCAGTAGATTTGCCTGTGAGAATAGAGAAACCAGATAGAGCTGTTCCACCATGGGTTCTTCTGAACTATTTATTATAGTGCATTTCACTCAGCAGAACTGAGTGGCTTGGGCCTGCAGATTCCTGCTGCTTTGCAGACCTGCAGTCTAATCCGTTCCAGTAAGCTGTTCACGAGGTGTCTGAGCTCTTTTACAGTTACTTCAGTTCTGCTTCATCCTAGGGTTTTACCAGGGAAAAAACTGAACAGGCACGTTTTGGCTAATGAAGGCTGCCTGAGGAACAACTCCAAAAGGAATTTTTCTTTCACTCTGTAACCAGGAGAGTTTTGCCATTGGAAAATCAAAGATGAAGGTAGAGTTACTGCTGGAGACATAACCCAGACAGTTCCCACAAAGTGACAGGTGTTTTCTAAGAGTGCCAGTAAATTTATTATTCATGGGGTTTTGAGAGCTAAACTCTTCTCACAGTTTCCATACTCAAATGTTTTTTGAAAATTATGAAGTATTTCTTGGTAATGTTTTGCTTAGTTCCAGGCTATGAACTTCTCTTCCAACCTTCTCAATAAATAGAACCCAACTGACAAAAACTTTTTCAACTGTGTTTTTGGGAAATATATATGGATGATAGGACTAAAAAATGTGTTAGTGAAAGCATTAGATTGCACTGTTCAGACTAAAGTGAGAGAAACTATGGTTAGAGACTGGGTTAGAGTATTATTGGACACTGAATTGTGGAGATTCGTGTTGTGGGTTGGACTTTGCTTCTGGAATTTTGCAGTTCTAGAAGGATGGGGCAGGAAGTGATACCATTTTCAAAATCTGCATAGTATGCTCTTATTTGTTAGTCTTCTGTTGGATTTTTCTCTTAGTTTAATTAAGAAAAGGATTTCCATTTATTGTTGTAAACGTATGTCCCACAGTTGAGAACCACTGCAGAGTAAATTTACATGACTTTCCATACTAAGAACAGAGGGAATGGCAGTGGAATAGGCAAACGTAATAAAAAGAGTTCTTCTAAGGTAAAATGTAAACATTAAATTGTTCTGTAGATCAGTTGACTTTTGCACTTTCTGAGAATATATGGACTTAAGTTTTTCAAGATCAATTGTACCACTGAATAAAGTTCTTTAAATGAAAAACTAAACTAGGATTCAGTGAGATGGTTGTGTGCTAACAAAATGAAGGGAAGTTACGTGTTATCCTTTGAGACACTCAGAAAATGGATTTGTTTATTTTCGAAAAATACATTGTTTATTATGCTCTGTATTAGGAAAGAAGCGAGTAACTTGTGTTCAGATTTGAGAGGGGAGTTTTTTAGGCCTGAAAAAGAGTTCTGGCAGCAGTTCCGTGACATTTACTTGAACTAGAGGAGAAAAACAAGGCAGCATTAAATGTGTTTAGCAAGAGTTTTTGAAGAAGTGAGGTTCAGTGTGCTAATTTCGATGTAAAAAAAGCAACATCTAACCAGAGTCTTAAATTTAAATAAACTGGGAATTAAATATTCCTTATGGCTGCATGAGTTTGACAAGTTACTTGAGTGACAAGACAGCATTTCAATGCTGCCTCCCAAAGATGCCCCAGTAAATCCTTAGGAAGACATACGTGCATTTGCATTCCACTGTATTCAGCCGTGACATTTGCACCAAGTCCAGGGAGAATTTTTTAACACAGTAGTCAGATTCTCTTTTTCATGCACAGTGACACATTAATAGAAGCAGTTTAAGTAGATGTGCTGGGACTATAGCAGTTCTGAGGTAATTAATTTCTCAGTGGAGATCTCACTTGACTAAAGTAATGGAGAAAATAGTACAAAAAAATTTAAAATGCAACTCGAAGAAGATGCTGTAAAATGTTCCTGCTATGAAGAAAGTATTCCCCACAAAATCTTCTGTAGCATCAAAGTCACATTAAGTTGATCCCTTCTTCCAGCTTTGTGTCACAATGCCCTATCCTCCACAGTGCTCTCAGTCGAAGAACCATGGTACCACATGGATCAGTGAAGTGATCCAGATAATTTTAACCCTTGGGGAGAAAAACCCACAACAAACAACTGTGTTATTTCAGTGCCAGCAGAGAAAATGCTCATGGAATTATATTTGCAGTCAATGAAAATTATCCCAGTTACATTAATAGGCTTAGAAACTGGTATGGGCATTGAACCTGTACAATGCTTCCAAAGTTGGCTTCCTAATTTAAACTACACTTCTTTCATATTTTACACTCCATCATCAGTAGTTTATATCAAAATAACAGTTTCTGTGTATGAAGTTAGAGACAATGAGTGAATTCTGACTGTAAATGTTCCTCCCTGTTCTTATGCCTGCTAATGTACACTTATCTGACCATATTTTAATGTATTTAATGGATTTTCTAAGACTTTTGACTGAAAATGCAAATAACCTGCCACAAGAATACTGAAGCCTAAGACTTGTCGCAAAAGAGATGCTGTGGTTCGAGCACAGAGCACAGAACCAGCAGGGCCTGTGTTTTGTGTTTGAAAACAAAACCACTTGTGTTAAAACTAAAAAATTTTGAGTGGAAATTCAGACCATTAGACTTTACATTGAAATGGGTATATTTCCACACTGTGAACTTGGCTGACACAGGTTTTTCTCAGTCTCATTTTCCTTTCAAGTTTACCTACTTAATTTTTCACTCCAACTCCTACTTTGTTCCTTCCCAAATCCCCCATTCTGATAGTGACGGTGTCCAACAGCTTGGCCTTTACATGTTTGACAGCTGGTCTCGGCTCATCAGCCAGCACTGGTTCCAGCACCGATGATGTGTTTACCAGGGGCTTTTCCAAGCCCTGCCTGCTCTGACAAAGTACTGTGGATCTATTTTTTGCCTGGCCTGTGTAGCAGTAGCCTTGTGAAGGTCACGGAAATAGTCCTGCACCTTGCCTGCTCGGCCCTGCAGCAACAGTAGTAAAGTCCTGCCACTATCCACAGCAGGGCAATCAAAGGTCTTTCCTCCTGCTGATGCAGAATCAGAAGGCATTGGGACAAGATGGAGAGGTGGAGTGGACACATGGATGAGACAACAGATACACATTACTTGATGGCCTGCTGAAGTTGGGAAAAGCCAGGAGAGACAAGACTGTTAAGCTCTTCTCTGACCATCACCCGCAGTCTGCATGGGGTGAGATGTCACCTGCGCTGCCCCTGATTCTTGATCCGGGCAGTCCTGGGCTCCTTACTGCCAGTCTTGGTAACTCTTTTCTCACCACAGATCTTGTGACCTGTGTGAAATAAGGGATTGTCAGGAAACATTTCTATTATAAAGAGGCTTTTCTCCCTGTCCTGAAGTTCTTTGTATCTTGCTGACCTTCACGTGGAAGCATTAGGCAAGTGTTCTATGAATCCAGGCTGTGCGGACTGGGAGCCGAATCGCAATGTATTCATCAGAAAATACCCTTGAGCGACCTAAGAAATACCCAAGGCGGATCTCCCCGCTGGTTCCGTTTCCGGGCGGTCGCTGTCACCAAGGGCGGCGGGGCGGCCCGAGGCGCGGCCCGCCCCAAGATGGCGGAGTACGTGCAGGTGCTGAAGCGGGCGCTGAAGCACATCGGCGGCCACGGCGGCGCCCGCGGCGCCATCCTGCAGCTGCTCAGGTAATGCGGCGGGCGGCGGGGCCTCCCCGCTGCGCGACCGCCGCCCCGCGGGGTCACCTTGGCGGGGGCAGCCGGGCGGGGGCGGGCGCGCTGCCCCGCGCGAAGCGGCGCCGGCGGGGCTGGGGCTGCGGGGGCGCTGCCGGGGCTGAGGGGGCGCTGCCTGAGGCGGGCGGTGCGCGCGGCCGGACAGGCCTCGGGAAGAGCCCGCTCCGCCCCGCCCGCCGTGCGTTCCGCTGAGGCGGCGCGTCCCGGTCGGTACTGGGTGCTGTGCTCAGAGCGGTCTCCACGCAGGGCCCGCGGCTGTTTTCTCTTCTTGAGGCACCTTGGAGGGTTCCTGGATGCTGAGCTGTCGGTGTTGCCCGGACAGGTGTTCCTGGTGTTCAGCCGCGGTCTGTGGTCTGTTGCCACAGCCGTGTCTCTGCTGTAGCTGCACTCGATGCTTACGCGTACGCCATCGTCCTCTTTGCTCTGGGTCACCTCAGGTTGGCAGTGGTTTTCTTAAAGTGCACAAATCTGGGAGCCGTGCATCTGCTGAAATCCCGTGGTGTAAAGCAAGAGAATTACTTCATTTGCCTTACTGGCTCTATTTCTTCTAATTCACTTCAAACTGCAGGTCACCTCTGCTCTTTGGCAATGGATTGTCACTGCTGACCTATGCTCAGCTTTGGATGCCCTCCAGCCTCAGTGGCATTTTGTGCAAAATTAGTTGCAGCCTTTGTTTCCATTCATGTCTGAGTACTTTCTTCCCCAACTACAGAACCTTGCACTTACCCACATTAAACTTTCTCCTGTTTTTTTTTTTCCTCTCACTCACATCTCATCTTTCTTGTATTTTGCACTGTGATATAGCAAGTTTGAAGGTGCTCCCAAATAGGAGCTGCAGGTTTACTAGGGCACTCTTTTTGCATTCAAATCCTTGATGAAATGTAGGGTGGAAGTCTAAATGGTATGTGATCCAAATTCAGCAGTGTCAGTAACCCGTGTTGTATTTATAGTTGATCCTGGCAAAAGTATTAGGACATATACAGTGAATGTTGTAGGCCTGACCACATGCTACAAAGCTATTTTTTTAATCAATATTGAGAAGTCAGGAATATGGGATAGGGGTGATTTGCAAAGACAAAATTCTCTGCCATATATTAATGGCTTTCTTATGTTAGAACAAACAAGCCAAGCTTTCTGAGCCTTCTTGAAAGCTTCCTCCCAGATCCCCCCCCAATCATCATAGCCCTTTTCCCGTTATTTCTTGTGGCTTAAATTGATCTGTTCTGAAAAGTTAAACGTAACATTTTACACAGTTTGTGATCAGGCCTCACCAGTATTTTAATATAGTGGCTTTAGTACCTGTTGAGCAGTAAGACAATACATGGTTTCCCTGGCTAGTGCTTTACTGCTATTATAATTACTATTTTCTGTCACACGCCTTCCCCCTGCCTCCAGGTTGTTTTCTCCTCTTTGTTTTCCTTCTCAGGCTGTAGTTATTACTCTGACAGTTCTCAAGAAGAAATGGAGCTGGGGAAATGAACATGTGGAAGAGCTTGAGTATTAGGTTTCATCAGAGTGCCTCTTCCTAAGCACAGCTTAATGAATGTCTCCTCAGAGATCGTTTGTGAGTCTAAGATCGCAGACTGTGTTGACACCTTTCCACCACACAGAAAAAGAAGGCAGGCAAGACTGGAGACAGTGCTGTCCTTCTTTTCCTTCAGAAGACTGAAGTTAGGTGTGTTAGGTGGGGAATCACACCTGATCCTCGTAACCACACCAACCACAAACACAATTGCTGCCTCCTGCTCACCTTTCAAGCCATTAAATCATCCATCCCAGCTAAAGGAATAGGCTTAGTACTTAAATGAAGAGTAATCAAGGTGTTCTTTCTTGCAACAGTTGATTTTAAGAAGTAATCACTGGTAACTGGAAAAAAATTATTTACCCAAGTCAGGAGACTGTTTCTCTGAATTGCCCTGCTTTTCTCTATGTGTTTTTCACTGAGGCAGCTGCAGCAGATTTATATGTTATGAAGTCAAATTATTAAGAGCCTTTGTGGCTGGAAACATTCTCTTTACTTAAAACTCAGTGAAATTGGCTGGAAAATATTTTCTGGAAGCCATAAATACCTCTCAGTGTCTGATATCAGTATTCAGAGCGTGAAGTCAGGACAAAGGCGTAAGAACACTTTAAAGAAAGGGAAGGGAAAAAGGAAGGGAGAGCAGCAGTGGAATGGCTCTTTTTTTTCTGAAGCTGGGAGTTTGGGCTTGTAAAGCTGAGCCAGAGATCTTTAAGTGTTTCTTTGATAGAGGAGAGATGTGTCAGAGAATCTCTCTGCCTGCCACCACAGAGGTTTAAAACAAGTACCTGCTGGAATGATTGTCACTTTCACACACCCTGGGAGAAAAAACAACAAAAAAATCTTCATCTGACCACATTCCTTCTCACTTGGGATTCAGTTGAGAATGTGCATAATACCACAAACAACTAAAACCTTTGAGAGGAAACTTTTCTTTATCTAATTCTGCCTGGGATGAATGTCAGTAAAAAGAAAAACAAAGTTGTAGATATAGAGGGAGAAGAGCACTTCAGTTCATTTTAAGGTTTTATCATTAGCATGTAAATCATAGGCTCAGTTTAATTATTGATCTCTACAGTAATGTTAAAATATGTTCTTTATAAAGAGTTAAAACTCGTATATACCTTATCTGGGTCAATGTAAGTCTCACGGAGTTGCAGGGTGAATGCTTGCATCTTTCACACTTACGCAAAAGCAAGAAAGTAACAATTATAGTGTAGGGTTTAGCATGTATTTCCTTGGCAAGCAGCTGCAATGGCCTAAAATATTGCTATTCCTGTCTTGGAGGTTACTGCCCACACAGCCATGGGAAGTCTCTTGTGCTGCTTCAGTGCTGACCACTTCCAATAGCAATTCAGGCTGAAATAGTGCTAGTAACAGTTGAGAAGGATGGTAACATTTTCTACTAAGTGGATTAACATGTGACTCTGGGACTCCCGCAGTATTTAAGGTTTTATGGGTGTTAAATTGTAGAGTTGCTTTATCTTCCACTATAATGAGCTTTTAAATAAGTAAGAGTTCCTGAAAGCATTTTTGTATGGGTTTTATCATCCTGCCAGTGGGGTGCACATTAGTTGCAGGAATTGGTGATGGTGATTGTTTTACAATCCTTAAGCTTGAATAGTTTTTTAAAAAAATATCTTTGCATACATGTGTACAGGTTTTTACTAGCCCCTAAGAAACCTCTGCCACAATTTCATTCTGAGAGGATGCCAATTTAAATTGTTGTTTTGATAATTCACAGGGTCAATGATTTGAAGACTGGTAATCTGATAGGAACTGACAAATATGGAAACAAATACTATGAAGACAAAAGAAACTTCTTTGGTATGTGTGCTAATGTGAACACCTCCCAGCCAACTGTGCAGCTTTCACATAGCTTGTGTGCTTTCTGCTAGTGAAATACAACTTGTTGCCTGCCTGACTTCCCTGCACTTGACTTGTGTGAGTCTTAAACAAGGAACTCACAGAAATGCTTTGACAGCTTCTGTTTCTCTGTAGCATCCCTCAATTCATTTGCAAACACAGTCAATCTGAAACAATAAATATGGGATAAATAAAAGCCAGTTAGATGGTTTCCATGTAGGTAAAGCTATATGATCATGTGATTTAGAGTTGAATTTGGTCCTTGACCTAAAGGCTGGTAGTTTAACAGGTGGGCAGAGAAGGAGAACTACTTTTATAACTGCCTCACAGCTCTACTCACTTACATGATCACTTCAGGGCAAAGAGCACAGGTTAGCTTAAACTTCCTATTACCTTAAGTAATGGGATTTTAAATCAAGTTTGTAGAGTGCTTAAAAAGGCAGCACCTAAAGCAACACAGGTGACACATAAGCAATTGACATGCTGGTCAGGCCAAGCTGACTGCTGACTGTAGGGTAACCAGGGAAAGCACTTGCTGGTTACCATTGCTTGGTAGTTTTGTATAGCTGAAATTTAGTTTACTCTTAGGTTATAAGTGGCAATGTCCTTTGGGAAAAGACTCCTCATAACAGAGAAAAAAAATCCCCAAACCTGTTTCTCTGCCTAAAAAATGCGTAAGTCCCTATTTCCCATTACTTATACAATAGCCAGTATTTGCTTCTTTGTGAGAGTATTAGATTCAGTCATCCAAAACTACAGTAACAGTGGAAATACAGACAACTTGGGGAAAAAAAAGCTGTGCTGGCTTTAAAATAAGTGCCCATTGTGGTAGATACTATCACTCAAAACGTTTTCCATTGGTTTTCCTGAATTCTCTCCTTTATGTGAAAATAATTTACTTTTTTGAACTAATGTGATATTTCTGTTTGTTTACTTAAGGTCGACACAGATGGGTTGTATATACTGATGAAATGAATGGCAAAAATACCTTTTGGGAAGTTGATGGAAGCATGGTGCCCCCTGAATGGTAAATGATTTAGCTTAATAATGTGGACAGATTCTCATTGTAGTTGCTTTATATTTTCTTATCTTACAAAGCAGAATATTAAAAAAAATAATTTCATGGATGTAGCTGTCTTGTCAGACTGGTCACTTCTAATGTTGAACTGCATTCATGTTTGTTGCTCACTGTCCTGGCAGAGGCACTCATTGCTTTTTGGATTGAGAAAAGCATTTTGCCAGCCAGATTGAGCAGGTCAAGATGGTCTTCTAATTTTCTTTATTACTTGTGATTCCCTTTTAATGGCTTGGCAAAGCCTTGGGCACCAGAAGTAAAAAATTTGTTATTTTCATCATAAGCAAGAAACTAAGAAACATATGGCAATGGTGGAACAGCATTCCTTAACCCACAGCCACTAACAGCATAATTGTTTCAGTTTATATACATTGATGTGGTTGTAAACATTAAAGTGCCAGGATGCTCCATATGTTGACTGCTCCTTGACTATAATTTTTATTGAGGTTTTATTTTCTGTTCGTGCACTTCAGTAATAATTCCGTACAGCCTTGAGTTCCAGAAGGTCTCTGGCCACGCAGCTGTTGATCTTTTTTTTGTTTTCCTAGAAAACTCAGACCACATAAAGTAACAGTGTATCCTAGTAAAAACAATCTCTGTGCAATTCTTCAGGGACAGGAATAGCACTTCAGCCCCAAAGCAGCAAAGGGTGATACGAAGAGAGAAGTGTTTGAGAAGACTGAGCAAACACTGACATTTATTACTCCTGTGACAAATGCTCTGTGCCAAGGCTGGGACCGATTATAAAATCTCCTAAACTGTGGCTCTCACAGGAACATTTGAAGAATGCGTGGGTCGACTCTCTAGGCAGTCAATTTTATTTCAAGCTCTCCCAGCCTTATAGTATGTTTAATGTGGTTAATGCTTTTTCCTGTCTTATTTGGTAAGAACTGAATGGCGTTGTTTTTGGAAGTGACATTAGAATCTCCAACACCAGGATGTTCATGCCTTGCTCTCTGCATAACTGTTGTTTGGTTCTGGTTGTTATCCAGTATTAGACTGTGCTGGCTTTTAAGATTTTCTTTATTTTGAGGCATAGGTTTTGTTTCGTTTTGTTTTTTCCTTTGCTTGGGTTTATGTGATGTTTGTTGCCATTTACAAACCTCAGTAAAGGGTTTCTTCCTGAGAATCAAAGTGAAGTTTCAAGAGTTAAGTAGCTTGTTTAGTTCACAGAAATTAATGAGGTAGAAAAACTTCCTATCAATGTGGGAAAAATTCCTTTAAAAGAAGCAGTAAAGATTTCATTATTTTCAAGACTGGTGAGTGTAATGAGGCACAAAATGGTAAACAGTCTTGTGTTCGAAGGTATTTTTGTCAGGAAACTTAGTTGTGCAGTACCATTCAGGCTTGTGGATTTGGATTTTTTGGGGGGTGGGGGAAAATAAAGTGGGGGTGGTGTTTCTTGCTGATGAATGTGTATGTCCCATGGTAACATATGTTCATTCTTATATAGGAATCCTAGCTTTGTGACACATTTACATCACTGCTGTGTATTTCCATACAGCTTAGAGACATCTCTAAAAATACAAGTATTTTGACTGGGAATAAATGCTGTCTTTTAAGACTTTTTAAAAAATTTTATGTGGTGCTATAGTGCCTTACATTTTTAACATGGTATAGACTTCTGAATTGAAACTGGCAATATATTGTACAAGCCACTGTCAGTGTAACACTAGAGTTGTGCAACTGCACAGGTAATGAGTGGTTATTTTGGACCCAGAAATTTGTTGGAAATAAATTAAACTGTGTGAAATTACTTATATTAACAAAGAGAGTAATTAATGCACAGTATAACAGTATGATACATGTTTGTCATCCTTGGGTCAACTGGGAAGTATTTAAAGTACCGCTGTTAGAGGTGAGCATGATCTGAATGCTTTTTCTAAACACTGATTTTTTACTCTGGGATTCAGTTAATTTAGCTCAGCTCAGTGAAATTTTGTGGGTATGTTGTTGTATCCTCTCCTTGCAGTGTGCCTTCAGGATTGTGGAATATGAATGCTTGTTCAAGTACAATTAAGTGAAGCTCATGCATGATGAACTGGGAAAAAGCATTTTGGTATGTTGAAAAGTTCTGAAAACAACTGGGGAAAAAAATGCTGCCCTTTACCTTCTCTCAGATACTAGAGAAAAAGAAAAAACAGAAAGAAAAAACATCTTATATGTAATAACGTATTGTGATACTGTTTTAGGAGCTACTGAGTATTTTCAGTATTCTGAAATAATTGCTGTAATGTCTTTTGACAAAGGATGTACTGAAATTGTACAGTATGAAAGAAATCAAAGTGTTGTTTTGACATATGTCTACTCTTCAGGGAATCGAGACTGTTGCTTTTTAAAAATGTTTCCACACCAGAATATGTAGGCTTGTAGTTTATACTGATTTAGTTGTTATTTAACTTCTTTTTCACTCTGGGTTTTCTTTTTTTGTCTCCAAAATCCAGATGTTGGTATCTACTTTGTTGGAGACGAGTTAATTAGATTTTTAAAAATTTCTTCCATACTTGCTTTGGGAATGAAGAATATTAATCTTCTTTTAATGCTTTACAAGATATTTGGCACAATTTTTTCCCTACACAAAGTCATCTTTTTCACTTTTAGACAGTGAGAGAAACCAAATACTTGTTTTGTCTCTTACTAGTCAGAGTACGCTGTTTGCAGGAACTCAGTGCTTCCATTTTTGAACACACTGATCGGGTGTGCTCTGTGAACATACAAACAATAGAAGTTAAATCCGTTTATAGCAATGCCTGTGTGGACTCTGTTTAGTGCTTTCATTGATGTCTCCATTGCAGCATCACTCTAATCCTTGGCCTGTGTGTTTAAGCTATTTGTTTTGTGTATTTCTGGTTCAATGTACTTCGGTTTGCATTTTGGCCAAATACTTTAAAAAAACAAATTGACAGCTCGTGTAAGTGTACACACTAGTTAAAAATAAATTGCTCTTTCAGTGTCATCCTGTGGGGAAAGAAGAACTGTAGTTTGAGAATAGTTTTTTCCTTTTGTAGGGACGCTTCATTTTGCCAGCACTGTCCTGTGTATTTGTAGTGTCTATCCTGTACTTTGAGGTTTATTTCCTTCTGGTGCAAATCTGCCATCTTTGGAAGGAGCTCCAGGAGTGTTTATTTCAGACAGTGAAGTATTGCAAATTTACCGTCAGTTTAATAGTCTGCATCCTCTTTAGTTGATCTGACAGGGAGGAATGTAGCACCTCAGACTTAAAGTGCCAACACACTAGAAAATGTAAGGAAACTTGCAATTCTCCTGTAAAAATGCTGCTTTTCAAGTCTGCCTTCAAGGAAAACAAAACAAAAAGATTGAATAGAAAAGGAAGGAGAGTGGGAAAATTTCCATCCTTTTAGTAGCTTCACAATAAATTTGTGGAGTTTTATAACTTGCTTAAGTGCTAGTTTGGTGTTTTCAGCTAAATTGAATGCTATCTCATTGCTGTGGTGTAGTAGCTTGCATGAGAAATTCGTTATCTCCCATGTGTAAACAAATAAACACACTTGGTGTCCCTTTTTCCTTCTCTGCCTTATGACCTGAACCCACATCTTCATTTCTCTTGTCTCACTGCATGGTTAACTTGTGGCAAAAAGTGGATGTTAACACGTTGGCAAACATCCTGAGCTGACGCAGGCTGTGCCTGAACCTTGCAGATGCACATATGGTAGTGGCTGCTGAGTTTGTGTAGCATCAGTTCTTGTTTGACAGCTTGTACATCATAGAATTGGCTCCGGTCCCTTGTAGCTTCAGTTTGCTTTTAAATATTTGTTAAAACTTGGGAAAAAATTCTTCATAGTCTTGAGAGCTTTTGAAGATACTTTGAGGTGTCTTTTATCCATTTACTCAAGAAAAAGTGCAAAGGCTTTGCTGGGCTCAGTCTGCTTTCTAGTGACTGCTCTCTGATTCAGCAAGCTGCCTCAGCCTCTTCAGAGCTGCTTGCATCCTCCTGATATTTGTGTGCTCTGTGCAAGTTATCTGCTTCTTGTAGGTTTTCAGTCATTAATTGCTTTTGAATCCTGTTTTTCCACACATGGATTTACAGGCCGAGTTTGTATAGAAATCTGGCCATCTGCAGGATGTCACATCTCTTTATTCATGCTGTTCAATCTAGTGCATGAAAAGCTTTTCTTGAGCATCTGGGGGTAGAGTCTGAGATATCAGAGCTTCAAAGGATTCTTTGAGGCAGGTGTCAAGGGGAAAGTCTTCCCAAAATAAAGTTATCAAGATTTTAAGTGGAAAGTGGGAGCTTTTGTTTGAGAGAACAGACTCTGCAAACCAAAATGCTTTTGTAAGTCACATGTTGTGCTTCTAAGGGGAATGTTTTGTGACCAGGTTAAGCCCTGAAACTCCTAAATATAATTCATAGTGGATTGATTTCTAAACAAACTTTTGAAATCTCTTCATGTATTTCAATACCTGTGACTGTACTGACATGTCTTGTCAGTGAGCAATTTTATTTCTACTTTCCAGTGAGAAAATGTGATTCAAGGATTGGTTTTGCTGATCTGTTTAAATTTGAGCCTGGTTTCATGTTGATGTTACAGAAATCCAGAAAACCTTAAACCCAAAGATGTTTATTTCTCAAAAATGCTGTATTTTAAAAGGTTTTATGAATTTAGTCTTAAAAAGCTGCAAAACAATAGTTTAAATGACAGGTAAAGCTACTCTTAAATGATACTGTGAAACTTTTCTGCTGTTTCAAGGAATGAATGTATGACAAGTACACTTGTAATGACAGAGGTGCCAGACATCAAGCAGGCTTGGAATATAGTTGATTTTAGCTGAGCATTAATACAGTTCTAGTGCTGTGCTTGCTCCAGCCTGTCTTTCAGGGCCTTGGTAACTGGATTTCTGTCTGACAGTTTTTTGTTTGTCCTGGTGGTGTGTGTGACTTTTGGGGAGCATGAGGATGGTGAGGCGTGATCACAGGTGTGTAAATAGGGATTTGTGTGCAGGATTCTTATCCACTGTTACCAGAAGCATCACTAGGTGAATGTGTGTTCTAAGTTGCCTGTGTCATGGTTTAACCCCAACCAGGCACCAAGCCCCAGGCAGCCACTTGTTCACTCCCCCTCCAGTGGGACTGGGGAGAAAAGGGTAAAAGCTGGAAAACTCATGAGTTAAGGACAGTTTAATAGTGAAAACAGAAGCTGCACACAGGCAAAGCAAAACAAGAATTCAGTCACAGCTTCCCATAGGCAGGCAGGTGTTCAGCCATCTCCAGGGGAGCAGGGCCCCATCACATGTAACGGTGACTTGGGAAGACAATTACCACCACTCCAAACATCCCCTTCTTCCTCCTCCTTCCCCCTACATGATATACTGAGCATGATGCCATGTGGTATAGAATATTCCTTTGGTCACTTGGGGTCACCTGTCCTGGCTGTGTCTCCTCCCAGCTTCTCGTACACCCTTAGTCTCCTTGACAGCATGGCAGTACAAAAATCAGAAAAGGCCTTGGCTGTGTGTAAACCCTGCTCAGCAATAACAAAAGCATCTCTGTGTTATCAACCCTGTGTTCAGTACAAATCCAAAACACAGCCCCATACTGAGGAAAATTAACTCAATCCCAGCCCAAAGCAGCACAGTCACAGAGAGTTAAATTCACTTTATTAATGTCCCTTGCACATTGCAGTAAGAGCCTTAATTTTTATTTTTATAAAGAAAATTAACTCTACCCTGGCCAAAACCAACATAATATGTTACAGTAAACAGTTTTGAAAAACTGAGGCTCCTCTGGAGTGATACTCCAAAGCGTTTTGAAATGCAGTTCTAGAGTCAGTACTAGCAGAATGGACTGTTCTTTTGCCCTTTCTCTCATGCCACACACTCTGTGTTTCTGTGTTAGCAGTGGAGAGCTTGTTGGGTGTGAGCATAGGATCCCCCCCTGTCAGGTTAGCTTTTTTGCAGCACTTCTGCCAACCTTGATGCAGGCTGTCATAGGACACGTGATACCTGAGGTGATGTGAAGCACAGTAGTGCACAGAATTCTTCTGACAGGTGTGAATCGGGCAAGAGAGTTCACCTAAGGTGAGAGCTTTGTGTGATGTGGCCAGGGCATTTCAGAGGCTGGTTTAAAACACCAGGTTTAAAACTGAGCAAGACCTGATTCTCTATCATCAGACCACATTGTGATTAGTAGTGCTATGGGGCCACCTTTTTCCAGACAGAAGTCATTTGCCACTTACCTTTTTTTAACATAAAAGCAGTGGGAAATGTACACTTTGAATGAGACCAGATTTACAAAGGAGACTGGAGAGAGGAAGAGCTGGATCGCCTTCACATTCACACTACATTGGTCACTTCATCTGAATATGTGTATAACTTCCAAAGTGGATAATTTTTCCCACAAGAAGCTGTTCTTTGCCTCTAAACACAGTTTTTTCCTCTTAGTTTTAAATGACCTTATGGTTCCGTCTGTATTCAAGCCAGTTTCCTGGCAGTCCTTAGTCCTACAATGTGTGGCTTCAGTTTGGGGGTTTTGTTTGGTTTTTTACTTCAAGAAAAAGAACTTCAGGCTGACACTTTTTTAAAATTGACATTTTTGTATTAAAGTTATAGCTAA
The DNA here is from genome assembly GCF_020740725.1 of Corvus hawaiiensis. Lineage (NCBI taxonomy): Eukaryota > Metazoa > Chordata > Aves > Passeriformes > Corvidae > Corvus > Corvus hawaiiensis. The sequence continues at coordinate 34,599,660 of NC_063216.1, forward strand.
AGTTGAGATTTTTTTTCTCTGTTTTTTAAAAATACATGTCAAGAAGCAGTTGGAAAAGATTACCAGCCTTCTCTAGAGCTCTTCATGTTTACAATATACCTATCAGTCTATTTCTCACCACTTCTGTAGTGGTTTTGTTTTGCTGTATAAATGAAGTGTGCTGGATTTGTTGCTAAGGGCTGAAAATGCAATTTTTAGGTTTTCTAATAGAACTAGAGAAGAGAACTTCATATTTTTAGGTCAAGTCTTTGCAAAAGCTGATTAGCAGAAGTCTCCTTAATTCTACTCAGTAAAAAAACACATAAGCTTGCAAAAAATGTCATAACCTCACTTTTGTCGTAACTACACACAGTAGGAAGTACATGTAAACTGACAGGTGATTAAAATGTAATTCAGATTTCAAAGTTGCTTCAGGCACTGAAATAGGAATGGGATGGAATCAATTCAGTTGGTCTCTGCTGCAGTGTTTCAGTAAATTGTTAGAGAAAATGCTTTGCTTGATCATTAATGTTGCTTGCACCGAGAAAGATTGACATTTAGTTCATAGGTAGAGGCTAATCACTGTAATCACTTGATAATTACCCTGTTACTGCTTGGTATTAATCATTGTGTTGTGCAGTCAGTATATATTTATATGCTTGTTTTAGGTGTACTTACGTCATTAATCTGTATCCCAAATGGTAGCCTCATGTATGCTTTGAAAATGGTATTGAAATTGTTGTGCAGTGTAGTCTTCTGGTAATTAAAAACAAAACAAAGCTTCATAACCTAACAAAGAAAAAGCCCAGACAACAAAACCATACCTCGTGGTTTTGCCATTTGTAGTGCCTGCCTTGACCTGGCTGCTTGGTGAAGGCTGTACAAACAAGTGACAACATACTCTGCCCAAAACCTGAACGTACAAAGGAACAGGAATTTGAACTTAGGTATGCTTTGAACTGCTTGGAGGCAGAATTGTTGTTTATCAGTTAGGTTTGTGAAACTAATTAAAATCAATATCCTGTTGTCTCATTGAAAGTCACACTGGATTAAAATTATTTTTCTCCCTTCTCAGAATAAATACTTAGTGTCTCTTCAGAGGAGGACCCTTGTGAGTCAGGAGATAGCCTTGTCATGTAATGTTCCTTAATATCAATATGTCTTTTTCCTCTTAAGGCATCGCTGGCTGCACTCAATGACAGATGACCCTCCAACTACTCATCCACCAGTCGCTCGTAAATTTATCTGGGAGAACCATAAATTCAATGTGAGTGGCACTCCTGAGCAGTATGTGCCTTACTCTACTACTCGCAAGAAGATACACGAGTGGATCCCACCTAAAACAGCCAGCAAGTAACAACAGCAACAACATGACTTGTCTCAGCTTGGGCTTTCAGTGTAAACTGTATTTTCACTGGTTTTGTTCAGAATAAAAGCCTCCTATAGCAGCTGTAGTTTAGTTTATTGAATTGGGGGCAGGGAAACAAGTGAGAAAATGTTGGGAAGAGGACAGAATACGTGACAAGTCTTGATCTCATCAAGATACTGTGCTTTTCTCATACTGTCAGTGTCCTGTCGTCACATAAGCAGCTCTCAAACTCTTTTTAGCGTAACAATTCCCGTGGTAGTTACTGCTCATGTTTGTGTCGTTCAGCAGAATACAAATACACATTTGAAATACAGATTTCTCATCTCTAACATTATCCTTTTGCAGTCTCTGCATGGCAAATAATGTACTTTTCGTGTACTATTTTCTTTTAAATTTTCATAAGACAAGTTAGAATAGTACGACCAGTCAGGACTATAGTTTTCATTCATAAAGTGTTCATAAGTATATACATGAGTATGCAAAAAGCATTGCTGTATTCCAATATGGGATGATACAGAATATAAAAATTGGAAGGCTACATTAATCAAATGACATCTCACCCATAAGGGAACTCAGCCATAAGAAGAGGGCCCTCTGTCACAAAAATCTCTTTTTGCTGTGGAGGTTCATTACAAGATGTTCTCATAAGGGTTTGAGATGGGCTGTTTGCTCTCTTGTGGCAAGATTTTTAAAAGTCTTTGGAAGTTTGAGATTGCACAGGTTTTAGGAGGTGGTAAAATGTACCAGAACCTAGTCTCAAAAATGTGAAGCTGGCAAGTGCACTTTAGAAAGAGAGTTGGTTGGGGCTGTGGCTTTTTTCTGTATCTTGCTAATTAATTGTTGACTTTTATTCCAGTCTGCTTATGTGTTTTAGCAAAGCTGCCCTCTCCACAAGGCTTTCTGTACCCGATGACCTACTCTGTGGATAACTGGTGCGGGCTGTGCCCCCCCAGCCCCTCATTCACCCCAGCATCTCAGCTGGTTGGGGAAGAAAAGAGAAACTTCATGGGTTGAGAAAGATGGGAAGAGTGCTTGCCAGTTACCATCATGAGCAAAAGAGATTTTAATTTATTGCCAATTAAAATTGCATAGTGAGAAACAAAGTCAAAAACTGTAAAACACCACCTTCTCTCCCCACTTCTTCCCAGGTTCAACTTCACAGCTTCACTCCTGACTCCTCTACCTCCTCCTTGGGGAATGGTGGTCAGTGTGTAACAATTGTTGTGGGCTCTGCTGTTCCTGCTCCCTGATTCAGGCTGGGTCCTCTTCGTGGGCTGCAGTCCTTTTCGATAAACCCAGTATGGATTTTCCACAGGCTGAGGTTCCTGCTGGGAAATGCCTGCCTGCTGGTGTGGATTCCTCCTGGGACCGTCAGGAATCTCAGCTCTGGCACTTGCAGCACCTCCTCACCCTCCTTCTGCTTTCAACTTGGTGTTCACATGGCTGCTGCCCACTTCTTTCCCCCTCATCCTCTGCCTATGCAGTATTTTTTGCCCCATCTCAAATCCTCTTTCTCAGAGGTGCCCCTGTTTGGCAGCTGGACTGAGCCATGCCCTGTGGTGTGTTAGCTGTATCCAGCACAGGGCAGCCCTGGCCTCTCCCTGCAGAGGCTCCTGCAGACCCCGCTGCCAGCACCTTGACAGCTACACCCAGTGCACTGACTCACAGGAATCGTTGCTAAAGATGACTGAGAAGGGGGTTGGGTGTATTACATGCTTGCAATTGCCTGTCAAGAAGAAAAAACCTTTGCTCCCCAATGACCCCCACAGTGGCTGCACCACTTACTCTATGCTGGCTGATTTCCTTTGCCTGCCCACCCGACTGGGTCACTTAACCCTCAGTTGCTTCCTTCCTTATTAAATCAAATTCTGGATTAATTAATTACTTAAAGGTGGGGTTTTAAACTTTATTTTCTTGAAATTAGTTCTAGTCTTTAAATTAGTAGGAAGTAGCACCAACATCTCCTAACCTATCTAATTAGAAAAGGATAATGTTTCATTTACTTTAAGTCAACAAAAGCACTGGGCACAGCTGAAAAGCAATTTGAGCCATACTGAGCAGCATAAGTGGAAAGGACTTGTTTCTTGATAGATTATTCAACCTTAAGAACAAAGCTTGCCCCAGCACCACTGGAGAGCTTCATCACTAACACTCATCTATACAAGCCCTGTGGGCTCAAACACGGGTAGAGCAATTAACTCTATTTTTTTTAGCCTCTATTTCTCTTTAATGTGTTTTTTACCAATTTCATTCCTCTTCCTTCTTTGTCCCATGGATTTTTGGGTTGCATCCTAAACACACATCAGGAGGTACATTTGGGAATGAGATTCTGTACTTAGGGGATCGGCAGTAACTCTTCCTACACCTTCTATGCTGAAAGAAGAGATCTCAGCCTGTTTGTCCTTTTGCTGTCGTCTGGAACAGAAACTTTGAGGAAGCAAACAGTTTTGAACAACTTTGTGTGCAGCAGTGCTACATAGAAAAATGAGCATGTCCTCCTGCCGTGCTGGGCTGAAGCAACTCTAGGACTCAGTAGCTTGGTTTAGAAAATATCGTGCATCCCATTTCTGGAGAGGACAGAAACCTGCTCATCCTTCTTTAACCAGCAGGAATCACAAATGCTGGATTTTAAATGCAAAATTTCACTGATATCTCTTGTAGCATTGCTCCTCCAAGGTAGATTGCACAAGGCACATACAGGAAATAAAGCACATGCAGAAGAATCAGTGATCCTCCACAAGGCTTTCTGCAAAAGCTTCTGCAATTCAGTCTTTTTATCAGCAATCTCATTCAGTTACGGAAGTTCACCTTTGCTCATGACATCTGCCTCAGTATTCAGGTTCAGTTGCTTTCTGGTCTAAATGACATTTTAAATGCCAAGCTGGCCAAGTGTCGCAGCAGATGGTGTCTTCAACCAGGTGCAACCAAAGCACTGACAGAAATATTCCCCTTTCACTAAATGTAAGTTTTAAAAGAAACAAGTTTCTGATATGGGAACAGGCTCATTAAGAAGACAGGTATCTCTTCCAGAAGGAGCAGAGTGCTGAAGCCCACTTTTATTTTAAAATTGTGTCTGTACCAGTAGCTTTCCACATCCCCAGGGTCCAGATCAGCCCTTTGCTGTAGCTGCCTGCAGGCTTTTGCTGTGCTCCCAGCACGCTCAGCTCAGCCCTGTACATTGGCACGACACCCTTTCCTCCATGGGCACTGCATTCTGCCTCACTGCTGCCCATGCTGCTGCACCTCTCTGCCCTCTCAGCTGAAACTGCCCAGGACACATTGGAGTGGAGAACAATGGTGAAAGGAGCTTCAGGAGGCCATCTCATAACCATTCTAGCTACAGCAGGAGGAGAAATCTTTGACAGGCAGGGATATCCTAGAGCATTTAAGGAAGCTGAAAGAGGAGGGCAGGAGGCCTTGTCATTTCCTGCCCAACCTGTGTTGTACTACTGACTCCTGCACACTGGGTCCACCTGGCTCCTTGAGGGCACTATGAGAACATTCAGATATTCACCAACTCACATTTCCATGTCATCTAACCTCAGGCTTCAGTTTTTTGGGATGTTTCCTGCTGAAGTTGGTATTGGGAAGCAGTCTTGATTGGCAGTTACAGGGGCAATTATTTTGGATAGAGCTGGAAGTCATCAGCCCAGAAAGCTAAAGTATATATTTTCCACAGCTGTGATGCATTCAGAGTGAAACCTTTGATTTACTAATTCTGTTGGGCCTATTATTCTGATGGCAGCTGGGGGAGAGAGAGGGAACAGATCCTTGCTTTGCTAAAAGCTGCAAATCTAAAGGCTCTGCTTTCACATGGTGCTTACAAGGAGTGTACAAAAGTGGGTCCTTCAAAATGTGGGCAAAAGTGGCAGCCTTTAAATGGCACTCCAGGTTCCTCATGCAAATCCCACAGTAAGTGCTGGATTGCACCAAGCGGAAGCCTGTCTCAGTGGAAGATACCAGAGCAACCCATGTCGGTGGGGAAGGGCCCAGCAGGTATTTTGTCCTGGAGACCTGCTGGGCTTTGAACACCACCCTCTGGTCCCCAAGCAGAGCAAGGCCCTCGTGGTAGAGCTGATGGTGACTTACCTCCAGCATGGAGCCAGGAAGGGGAGTGCTTTGCTGTGTGCACCATACCCAGCTGCCAGCAGGATCATGCTCAGTCTGCAGAAGAAATCAGAGCCGCCAGAGTGTTCCCTTTGCTGAAGGGCCAAAACCAGGTCTGGCTATTTCCTTATGTTTTCGAATCACTTGAACCCATGCAATGTCACTTCCCATTCTGATGAATTTTGCAGATGCTCTTAGCTTTGTTCACAGGCAACAAATATAAAGGGCAGAATTGAACCAGGATCTTGAGAAAAAAAGCACTGCTTTCAAAATACATGTATTTAATTATCACCTATGAGAGGGTTTGTTTTTTTGAAAAAGCACTTGAAGACTTAGATATATACAATTCAAATTCATTTTACTTAGAGATTCTAATTAATTATTTCTTTGGTATTAAATATCAACAGAGTAAAAAAAAATTAGAACATGAATATATGTATACCAAGCAAGAGCTGTATACACGAATGTGTGTGGGTACATAGGTGGGAAAAAAACAAACCCCATTTAGCATTGACTATATTTAGGTGAAATTTGTATTACAAAGTTTCCAACAAACAATGCTAAACTTTCTTCAAATCAAATTATAAAGATGTGTAATGCAAGTTAAAAACTGATAGTCACATCAAAATTTCTTGCTTGTTAATTAAAATCATGAATCACTTAATTTAAATTGGTTTATTCTGCACTATAAACCAGATAAGGCAGAAGAGGTTGATTTGATGTTGCAAGCAAGAATTTTTGTGTGCATGAGTGAAAATAAAAGAAACTGGCTAATTTTTGCCTGGGAATTTAGAGCAGGAGCAATGATCACTGGACAGCTTCACAAATTGCTTCTAAAATTGAAATTGTTTTGGAATTTGTTCCCATTAAAAAGGATATGCAGAAAACTGAAATTTTAGGAGCCTTATTTGTTATGTAAATTACCCCAAAACTACATTATTATCTTAGTGTAATTTAATCTCTGTAACAACAACAGAGTTACAAAATCTATTTAAATAATCTGTAGTGTTGTTAGCATCAATTAAACAAATCTCAGCTCAAAAAACTTTTGTTTTACATTGGTTTATACTGCTAGAATTCATATATATTTCCTTCTCATTGCCTATGATGTAATTCCTTTCCCATTCCTCTAATGGACTACTCAATTTTTCCCTGTGATATTTAAATATTAGCTTTAGGGCAAGTGGTTGTAGGACTGTTTTATATCCTTCATAGCCCAAGGATTTTTAGTTAATGGAATAACAATCTATCAAAACACAGCCTGAATGTAACAGATGAAGTCTCACGTGGTCGAGCATTCAGACACAGGCCTATTAATAGTTTGTGTTTTGAGGGTAACCATCCATAAAAATCCAGTGAGGCAAAACCAAATTCAGCAATACGTATGTGGCGCTTTCCTTGTGTCTGGCAGTGGCCAGAGAAATCAAGAAAACTGTAGCATGTTTTCATTTGAGGTAGCTGTGTTAAAAAAAGAAGAGGACTTATTTACCCTGGCTGTTGGGGAATTCATGGATCTGCTTTACTTTCCAAAGAAAAAAGCTAAGTGCATGAGCCTCAGATATACCTCAGTAGCCTGCAACACAGCAGCAAGATCACTGTCGGCACAAGAAGGCCATTTTTGTTATTTAGCACATCTTAACTTGACTTTGAACATCTTCAGTCTGACCTTCACATCTCTCTGGGACCCAGCCTAAAAGTGGCTTGGTCCACTCAGTAGAAAGCCACCCTGAGACAGAGACCTCTCTGCCTTGGGCAGAAGAGATCACTCTGAATCTTAAACTGAGCCTCGTCACCATGAGTCTAAATCAGGTGCCAACTCCTGGCAGTGCTCTTGGCCTTCTGGGTATAGCAAAGCTTAATTTCTGGATGTCTGTGCCCCAGAGGGCCCATTAATAATGTGAATCTAAAGCAGAAGAGCTGGTCTGAAAATAGAAACAGAGGCTAACAAGGGATTTGCACTACCTTTCTTCTGTTTCACGGACAGGGCAAGATGCCGGTGATAGTAAGTGCTCTGCCCAGTACCTGGAAGTTGTGGTGGCTATCTACCACCAAAATCTACCTGGTTTTCCTTTAACTCCTGCTATTTAGTTTGCATTCCCCGACAGTGGAATCTGGTTTCATTTTTATAAATAAGATTTTTCATTTTGGGTCTCTCTGTCTTGAAATGATGTTGCTGTAAGTACTGACAGCAAAAGTTAATTTGTGTTTTATCAACTTCAAATTCTTTCTAACAGACTTCAAATGGTAGACTTCAATTTCTGATTTTTTTCTGATGGATTTTTTTCTTCAAAAAAATTCCATACACATCTGTTAGTCTTTGAGTTTTTAAAGCTTGAATTAGCCATTGAAGTTTAGGATTTGAAAAGCAGCAACAGAAGCCAATGTTTCCAGGATCACTTCAAACTGTGCAGCAAATAGCAACATGTCTTTTGACATATTTTAAAGTACTGAACTTGAGAGGGCAAAAATTAATTCAGCACCCAACTATTACTTACTGTAACCAATTTTATCAGAGCTGAAGGAAGAATTAAATTGAGCATGGATATTTTTTTTTGCACTCGTCAAAGTGTGTTGCAAAACTTCCAGTCAGTCATAGATAGGTGGGTGGGTGGGTACCTGGCAGCTCTGGGCTGGGGACGCGGCGCTGCCTGTGGCAGTGGTGTGCCTGCACTGGGAAGGGGCTGCTCAGGACACAGCGGCACTGGCCCCTGCTCAGCATCAAGGCTGTCTGCTCTGCTCTTCTTCAGTACTCTGTGGTTGTTTACATCTGTAACAAAATACAGAGGCACAGAGATTAATCCCAAATCTAACATCCAGCTTTGCCCAGTGACTGGGGAATTGTATTACCCATTGGAGCTGGATCTGTGTGCACTGTCCCTGCTGTGGCTCACACAGCAACCACTCCCCCACAAAGCACATAGAGTTGGGAAGTGGATACCTGGCTCTGTTTACCCTTCACCCCCAAAAAATCTGTCCTCCTGGCAAGGTGTCAGCCCCTCTCTTGAATCCAAACAATCGTTAGAGCATCTATCAACTCTATGCTAATAACAGCCTTCCTCCCCAGAGCTGGAAGGCTTCTCCAAAGCATAGTCCTCTCTGCAGCTTGCCACTCACCACTGCAGCTTTCAAAAGAAAGGACAGCGAGTAACTGCTGTGTAACCCACCCCCATAACAGCCACCTTAGTACTACACGGGGCTGGCTGTAGCCCTGCCACCTACTCACCCGTGCTATGACTGCAGGCTTGCTTCTGGCAGCTGAAGAAAAGCACAAACTGGTTTTCAAAAAGCAAACATCAAAAACAGTGAACATGTCCATCATGATGAAGCACTGACTGAATGCTCCAAACCCAGCCTGTGAGGGCAGTGATGTATCTGCAGAAGAAAAGCAGTGGGCAGCAATTATCTGTGCTGTAACACTTGTCTAACTGCATCTAGTAAACTTTGTTTCTTCTAAAGCCTAAGTGGGTTCTTATCTGTACCTGTAGCTCCTATTTATCAGGATTGTTATTGTTGGTACTCAGCAACAGGGAAATGCAAGCCATGATTGACCATCTATTTGTCTAACTCCACACTGGGCAAAATGAGCACCCTCATGTCACAACTTATGATTCCACAGTATAATTACCTTCATGCTCTGCAATTAACAAAATAGCATCTTGTTACAGAAAGATATTAAGGAAACAAACCACTTCTATCACCCACCGTAAACTGCCTAGAATCCAGTGTTTAAAAGCTGCTGTAGAATAGCAGCTGTGTGTTATAATTCATACAGGACTTTCAGAGGTGGCATCAGCAGGCATCTAGATCATTTCTGAGCAGCTTGCCAGTGTTAACAAGGAGCTGTGAGTGAACTTGTAGGACTGTCTTGTCTGCCTTTCTGTCCTTTCCCTCTGCTTCAGTTAAAATAACATTAAAATAAAAATTATCAATTAAAATAAACTCTTCTAAGAAAGACAGTAACCTCCTAAATAGGGTTAATAAACACGTTTGTTTATACCGGCATGTTATACAGGGAATATTTGTGTTTATCACATGAGTTTGCTTAAGCTTGTAATTGTCTTTTGGTAGCTATTTAGCTTTTATATATCTTAGGTCTGCAGGGGACCTATTCTCACCTCCAGCATTGTCTGAAATTCCCACTTCTCTTATTTTAATCCCCCAAAGCCATGCCACAGTAGGTCAAGAAAGCCCAAGCCCGTGGGTTGCACAAATGTTTTGTCTCTGCATTTTAGTGAATCCTCTAAGAGCACTGAAAAGCTTTTCACTTGCTGTGCTGGATTGTTCAATAGTTGCTGGGAAGCCCCATGGTGTTGAGAGCACTGTAGCAATAGCTGGTGAGATCCAGGAGCAAACTTTTCCATGCAGCTTGGCTTCTTCACAGCAGGACATACTGCTTTTACAGCGATGATGGTAGCAGGCAGTGGGAGGCCAGTAGTGTAAACAGATTTTGTAGTTGAGGGCAAAGCAGGGGGAAGCTCTCTACAGGTAATAGTTTTGCTTCTCTTGAACAGTCGATGAGCTTGTGTTATTACTCAGAGGTGCATCTGCACATCTTTCCTGCTTCCCTTCAATTTCCTGCATGCTATCGGTCCCCTTCCATCCTGTGTTGCCTCATTCCAGGGGCTGCCACTGCAACTCTGCCTCCTATCCATCTTCCCTCAGCCACAGCCAAGTGGTTTTGTGCCACCCCTGACTTCCTGCATCAGGCTTTGCTCTCCTTTCTCACACCAGGAGCTTTCTCTCCCCTTTCATCTAATCCTGCAAGGCTGCCCTTCTGGGTGTTAATGCTATGCTCATCACCAGTGTAGCTGAGTGCTTAATGCAAATGCATCAATACAATGGCCAATATAATTAAAGATCATTTTCTTCCCCCAGACATCCTAACAGGAAGGTTCCATGATTACTTACCAGTATGAAGGAGCAAGAGATGTAAGATTTACATTTTGTCCTCCTAGCACATCATTCTTGGCCATTTTTCTCTCAGCTATGTGTGACTCTTTTGTTAGGAAAAGAGACTGGAAATGTCTCCCCTTGTTCTTCTAGTCTGACAGATGTCTATGAATTGAGCAAAGTAGACCTAAGAGCTTGATTTGGGTTTTTTTTAATGTTGTTGTTTGACAATTTAATCCCTCCTCTTAGAAATTACTAACTTGCATTTATTTTATTCAAAGTCTAGTGAAATGTCTCAGATTTGGTTCAAGCCTATCTCTCACAAAGCAGCCTGTCTGATTCTGTGGAACAGGATCTCCTTGTTCATGTGGTTACTAAGCAGGCATCTTTACAAAGCTGGGCCTAATTTCTAATTGAATTTGGCTGGCTCCAGCTTTCAGCCACTGGATCCTGTTGTTGTCTTTTCTCTGCAAGCTGTGAGAAGTGATGACTGCCCAGTATTTTCTGCCTGGGAAAGCATTTACACACTGTAAGCAAGTCGCTTCTCACTTTTCTTGTTGACAAGCTAAACAGATGGAACCCTCCATCTCTCCATGAAAAGCACTTTGCCCTTGTCATTTTTTTGTGGTTCTCTATCCTCTCTAATTTTTCATCAGTCTTTTCAGAATGAGGTCTGCCTACCATACCAATCCTGTATACAAAGTGTAAAATCCATCCTTCTCCTGCTTACTTTATTCCCCTCAAGCCTCCAGCAAGTAGTCAAGGACATACTAGACATTTTTGTTTGTTTGCTGCAGGATTGCACAGGAAGCTCAGATTGCTCTGAAAGCAGTGGGTGAACAGGTCCATCCAAGAAGCTTGGCTGTGGTCTGGCACCTGGCAGCAGCCCTGGGCTCCTCTAGTTGTAGTGCTGAGTACTGCTCACCTTGTGCTCCAGACCTACCCTGTACCTTGACATTCCCATTGCACCCATGTCCTGCTGGTTGCAGCACCAGCTCCGCTCTCAGACACCTCCCTCTAGTTAAGAGCTCCTGAATTATGTGTTAGCAAACACTGAGAGGGAGGACAACATGGAACATATACTTGAAATACAGAGGGAAGAGCTAAGTAAAAATAATTCATGGGAACTGTTTCTAAGCCACTTAGCAAGGGCTTTTCTGACACGGTGTATAGCTAACTTTTCATTAGGTTTTACACAGTACAAAATTAACCCCCTTGCAATCACCTAGGTGTGTTACATCTCCACAGGCACCTGTACAAACCTGTAATCTGAAATGATGAAATAATATTTCTTTGGCAAGTCTCAGAAAAATCACCACAATTGACATTCTGTGCCTATTGTTCATTCTTGGAGTACTGTCACTCTCTGTTGTCTCTACCAGCATGTTTTTTCTACACTCCCTGCCACTGCTAGGGGATATTTATCATGGTCAAGTCACTCGAACGCTTTATATACTAGCACAGCATAAGTATTCCATTCTCCTGGTATTCCCCCATTGCCTTCAAAATCAAGGTCAGTGAAAAAGAATCCTCAGCCAACTATTCTATTACTCCTGAGGTTCATGGGCATCTAAACATGCCAGGTTATCCTACATGTTCATCCATGTTCATCCTACACATCTTCCTCGGTTCCTGACAACCAAAGAACAAATTCCCTCTAATTTATACAAATTATAGGAATCCTATTTTTTTTCCAAATAAAAAGTAAAAATATTAAGCTGTTCCGTATTATTAGCACTTTCACCACCCAGTTCTGAACCAGCCGCTCGTCCAAGATGTTTGGCTCTCTGTGTACTTCTGTACTGACCTTAGCCTCACAGCTGGCATGCAAACCTCCTGAGCAGGAGCTGCCTGACCTTTAAGAGGCAATGGTGAGAAGGATAAGTGCTTGCACACCTCATTTTGCTACTCAGGGGAACCTGTGGACTGGGAAATCTATTCTCGTCAGGGTGCAATAAGGCTGGTGGCCTCTATGGGAAAGAACAGGCCATGGAGCAGCAATTGTTCACCACCCCTCTCTGACAACTGTTAATCATTTCAGCTCATGATAACCTGCTCACAAGCTAATACAGGCCTTAAAATGATTGATGACTCATATGCAAGTGCTTTTTATTCAGGGGACTGTTAAGGAAAGATGGAAAATCCTACTCTGCTCTTAGTCTCTTGCTGTTGTCAGTTTTCTCCATTTCTACAGACTCAAGAGCAATGCTGGGACTGCATTCCCTGGTCATCAGTGATGCTGTGTGTCACACTGATCACCGTCAGTTTAAAATCATACAGAAAAATGGGAAATCAGAATTAAAATAAAACAAACAGGTATCTCATTAATTCTTGCTTTCTGTCACTTTTCCTGTGATGTTAGGTTAGCTTGTCAGTTGGCATGGAGCGTGAGCCAGTGGGGCTGCAGGCAGCGAGCACTGGCAGCAGGGAGGAATTCAGGGTGTGCAGAGGAAACAGGGCATGTGATCAGTTCATGGGAGGAAAAAGCCAGAGCTATTTTGGTGGGTGCATATGGCCACGTGGGTTTCCCTTGTTACAGTTCTTGTGCAACAGTGTTTGTATTTACCTACATTTAACAACTGACCTTTTAAAAATAATAAACCAAACCATGAGGCAGAAGGTTGCTTCATCATTATGAGTTCTTCCTGCTGCCCAAGATCCCACCTATTTTTTCTAAACACAGAGTAATGGCCTTCTAGGGCTTGACTGAATGCCACTGCAATAGGCACATGGCCTTTGTCTGCCCTTCTGCCAGACTACAAGAGCTGAATCAGTTTAATACATGCTGTCACAGAGTATTTATATTTTGCATTTGTTCAAAACAAGAAGTCATAGTTGTGTAGAGTAACTGCTAAAAACAAAAATAAAAAATCCTATATTAAGACACATTATATATTGAACTTAAGCTTCCACCATTCGATTTACAATTGAGCAGCCAAAATATATAACAACAACCTCTGTGATGGGCATTGATTTCCATATGATGGGTTTTATGGGGCAGTAAACGTTACAGTACTCGGGTGATTCAGTGCAGCCATCCCTGGCGTTCCATTTTGTTCTGCACAGCCCATATACTGCTCACTCCATACCATGTTAACAGATAGGAAAATGCCAGCTAAATAAAAGTTGTCTTTTCAGTGTCTCACTTTTGAGTGTTCTAGTGCTTGCAGTCTTCGATCTGGTCACAGTTTACATTGTTGAGCTTTAAATGGAGATTATCTTGACAAAGACGTTTTTAAGTCTGAGACATTCCATTTTTGTGTTGAAATACCAGATGTCACCTTCAGATTTCATATATTCTTTCATTCTAATCGATGGCAGACAAACTTTGATCTGACACTAGGCGCCAAAGTTACATTTTCTCCATGCTAAAGATCATTTTGAAAAACTGTCAGTAAATGCCTGACAGCTTTATTTCTACTTGGTAATTAAAGGGCCTGTCTTGTTTTCCAAATGGCTTTGGAAAAAGTTACACCTTTTTTGCCAAATTTATGCCTTATACTCTTACTACTCCTGGTGTTTAAAATAGTCTTTGATCTGTAAGAAGGGAACCAGCTCCAGTAACTGGGTGGGGGAGGAGTAGAGGGGATATTCCTCTACTTATTTTAAGTAAATTTACTTCATTTCTCATGAAAGGAGCCTGCCTGTAGGCAAGGTAGATGTAGACAACTTTCCAGCAGTTGAGCTAGGCAGTAAGCTTCTTATGTGTGAATACCCACCAGAAGGTACAAACTGGGAAAGGCAGAGCAATATTTCTCCATTTGTTCTGAATTGCCATGTTCCCAAGTCCTTGCTGCCATCAAAAGTAGCTCATTATTACGATTTTGAAGTGACCTGTGGTGCTTTCAATGCCCTGTGTTATATTTACAGTTTGGTGTGGATTTACTGTGGGGCTGTTGAGAGCTATGCCCTGTATGATAAGTTGTAATGAGAGAGGATCTCCTCCTCAAAATACCCTTCACGTGCAGAAGATACTGCTAGTGGATTGGGAAGGAATACAGTGAATTACACTTCTAAATTGCATTTCTTCTACAGAGGCAGTGGAAAGCAATGCTAAGACAGAAAGTAATTTCAGAACAGTCTAGCCCTGTATGGAGTAAGTGCAAGAAAACATTTCAACACACAGTAAATATTAAGCACTTTAAGAAAGTGATTAAGGATGTTATTTAATGCTTTCCTGAGTCAGGACTAATATCTGGTCATTTAAATAAAACAAAAAAATCTGTAAGCTCAGCCAGAATGCAAAAGTAAAGGCAAACCCCAGTTTGATAAAAGATGTACAGCCCAGGCAGCCTTCCAGAGGGCAGGTGTTCTCAAATGTCACTGCAGTTAAGAGATGGAAAGTATTTCCTCGTTGCACCAGCTCTGTATCTGAGTTAGCTAACTCTGGGAAAGGCTGGGCTTATTTTTGCAGCAGCTGGGGGGAGAATAACTGTATCTATGGAGCTGGTAAACTCAATGCAAATATATTTTTGTATCTTTTAGAGAATCTACAGACTTCAACCAGAATGGCAGTTACTGAAATTGTTACAAATGCAGCTCAGTGTGCTGAGTTCAGTGAAGTTACATACAGCTAATCTTGTAAGTAGCAGGGCAGCTACCTGCCCTCATTCCATGAAAATATTGGAGGGGAGCATAAGGTCTGGTTGAGCTTGTTTCTTTAGCCACAGGATAATGTATTTCCATTAACCCGGCTCTGCTCTACCTGACTGGGATATTTTATTCCTTTCAATAGGTTTTTGCTCCTGAAGCTTACTCATGTGCTTCAAAATACATGCTTATCTGATTCTCCTGGTCTGTATTTGCTTTACTAATAAGTGCTGGATACTGGTACTAATGCCAGCACTGAAATAAGTTTGATCTCATGAGTACTGGATGATGTTGAAATAGTGATACTGGATGAATACATGTTTGCTACTCTTGTCTTTTCTGAGAAAAATTATCTTTCTAGTATCAACTTTCTTATGCCCCAGCTGTGTTCTTTTACTAAGGTCTATCTATCTAGTTCTATCTATTGTTTAAAATATATCAAAATAACAACATCATAGCCAATTAATAAGCTACAATCTTTTCATATTTGTTTTTCCTACTAATAGTCTTGAAGTACAGGTTTTATTTGCAATGTGCAGCTTGTTTAAAAAAGCAAAACTCTGTTCAGATAAAAACACCCCCATGTAAAATTTCCAGCTCCCCTGCAACAGTCTATGGGGGTGGAAAAGGCAGTTTCATAATCTTTGCTGGCCTGAAGCACTTGATTCCTGACTACTAGGCAATTTGTTAACTCTTCTAATTCAAATACACAAAAGGGTGAGTAAGCAATAAACCATTTCAAATCAACCCATCTGGCAGTAGGTAAAATAGCTATAATGAACAGCATGTTTACAGAGCACATTTCCTACTCAGTCTAGTCATTTGCAGGATTCAGGCCACGGATGTCACAGGTTGTCTAAGAAGCATTAGATGCGAGGAGATGGCTGGATGTGAAAGGGGACTTTAAGGATAATTTATGATGATGGATGTTTGCTGTTTATGCACACTTCATTAGCTAAGTCAGTCTGGCTGGTGCTCCTGGGACTTCTCTGCTTTCTCTGCTGCTGCTGGCCGTTTGCTCTGAGTTCATAGGTGAGTGAACACAAACATATGTTTTCGGATGTATGATTTGTTTAATGATGATGCTGTGGTTTAACCCCAGCCAACAACTGAGCCCTGCTCAGCTGCTCGCTCACTCACTCACTCCTGGTGAGATCAGGGAGAGAATCAGAAGGTAACAGCTTGAAAAACTTATGAGTTGACATAAAGACAGTTTAATAGGGAAAGCAAAAACCATGCACACGAGAAAAGCAAAAAAAGAATTGATTCACTGCTTCCTGTGGGCTGAGAGATGTTCAGCCTTACAGGAGAGCAGGGCTCTGTCACATAACAGTGACTTGGAGATGAACGCCATCACTCTGAATGTCCCCTGCTTCTTCCTTCTTTCCCCAGATTGATATAGTGAGCATGGTGCCAAGAAAATCCCTGTGTTCAGCTGGGGTCAGCTGCCCCAGCTGTGTTGCCTCCCAACTCCTTGTGCTGTGTGATCATTGATCAACAATAGCTAAAACATCCCTGTGTTATCAACACTTTTCGCAACCCTATTAAAAAAAACCAAAACCAAACAAAATAACTCTATCCCAGCCAAAACCAGCAGAAATGATTGAGGAATGCATGAGGAATCTCTTATGGAGCTGTTAGAATTTGCCATGTTCTTCAATAAAGAGACTAGAAAGGATATAGTGTAGTATTTCCCTCTTCTGTAGGCACAGCAAACACACAATCTATTGAGTTTCTGTTTTAAATAGGGAAATTTTATTTTGACTTGAGATACTCTGGGATCTAACAAGATCCTGAATTCACTCCCAACATGAGAAGCTTTGTATTTGTCTCAGCCATCAGCATAACGTCTTGGTATTATGAATCTGGATTGCCTTCAATGGGAACACAAGTCTTTCTAAATAATAGCAAGATTTGGCTTTGTGTATGTAAAATTATTAGGCAAATCAATAGTAGCAGCAAAAGCAACTGAGTAGCTGTCTAAAAAGCGAAAACATGAAGTGCTTTTCAATGATCCTGAACACAACTGCTAAAATCACACCAAGCTAACAGTTACACCACAATTGTGGTAGCACACTGGTTAGCAAGGATGAGCCAATTCTTTTGCTTTGTGAACAATGAATAACACCAAATTTTTACAGTTACAACCAAATTCCTTGGGTAAATACAGGTGGAAGGGTTCATACAGGCAGGAACAATATCATGTACCTCCCAGATTTTTAATGACAAAGGACACTAAATAAGTATGTATTTTGTACCTCTTTTTTTTCTGCATGACAACTTCCAGGAAATAGTGACAAGGGCAGTTCTGGACAGAGGATTTATTAAGGTTGCTTCATGCAGGTGAAAAGTGCGATAGCAAGAGAACTGAAAATGTTACACTAAGATGCAAGATTGCAAATTATAGAACAAGCGCCCTTGATAAATTCAGATTGCTGGTCCACCACTTGCCATTATCATCAAGGCACCTGTGCAGGTCTGCTCAGACAGGAACTGAGGCTGCATGTCTACCACATGAGTATCTCAGCAGAAAAACTGCTTTAAACATGTGTTCCCACTTCCTTCCAAACCAGCCTCACATGTTTTTTCCTTCACTTATGCTGCAGGTATTACAAATTCAGCATAACAACTGAACTGACAAAACACTCCAAGGATAGGCACAATGGTAAAAATGTGTTGTTATACTGCTAATGGAAGTACTTATATTGGAAATAGTTGTCCTTGAAACCAGTATTCACTAGCCCAGTGTAATTGTCTTATACTAAATAGTTTCCTTACTATACCTTTATTTTTTGATAAATTTTTTATGGTTAAACATTTTTTTTTTTGGTAATAGCTGCAATAGCAAGTTCTCATACTCTGAATTGGAGTAAGCTAACTGAGCTAATGAAACCGTGATGGGTAGAAAAGGCCTCCTTCCATGCTTAGAGACCTTCTTCCATACTTATGTTGAAACATCTCCCTTCTCCTTTCTAAGGTGCTGTGATTCACGTGCTGCAGTCCTGGGCATCTCCTCGCATCAAAGGAAATGCAAGCGAAGTAGGAGTCCTGTTAGGTTCACTGCACACTCCAGTGTTTAAAGCCCTCCTCAAGTCACATTTCTCAATATCCTTTTACTCAAACTCTGTTTCCAAAACTCATCCACTTCTCTGGCTGTTTACACTGAATGAAGAAAGCCATGCATGAAGAAAGCCATGCCTCTCCTGTGTTGCCCGTCCTAGGATTTGCACAGTGACAGAAGATCTTAATATGCCTGCAGCATGGATTGAACCTAGAACCTGCCCTCTCATTCAGATTTAGCACCACATCTACCAACGTCCCGACTCACATGAGAAACACTGAGGTGCAGACCATCGTAATTGTATTGCTTTAAGTCTTGCTATGGAAACATGTTCAGCTGATTTTCAAAAAGTTTAGTTAAATAATGCTTATACTAGACCTGAATGTAAGCTGATCTGAAATTCAGTCATTTATGTCACTAGAATTTTCTATATACCTGTAAGAACCACAAAGCACAGATCATTTTCCTACATTTAATATGAATAAAGTAACTGGGTTGATGCCCACATTTTATTTTGTATTTGTGCATATAGTGTTATTTCACTTCTATTATGGGCCTTATGAGCAGACAGCTACTTCCTTTCTCCTGTGAGCTATCTCATAACTTTAAATTGACAACTCCTGGAGGAGAGAGACAGCATGTGACGTGTACAGAATCCAAGATTGATAAGGGTATGCTTTTATTCATTTTAATAACTAAGAAGGTGTGAAGATTGACAGTTCAATCACTCATTAATAAAGACTGACTTTATTCCCATTCATGAAACAGCTAGTCAGATTTTAAAACATTTTAAAACCAATATTATTATTGTTGTTGTTGTTTGATTTAGTACTTTCCCCTCATATGAAAGTGTAGAAAAATCGCTGTCAACAAACAGAATTTGAATTAGTCTGAAAACTACCCCAAAATTACCAATGTTTCAGTTGTTGGTTGGTTTTTTTTTTTTTAATATCTTTTCTGTTTACAGACTGACAAAAGACAGGACTTAAATACATGCTCAGTGTAGTTAAACATGTTGCTAAACCTCAGCAGAGCCACAGGATTAATACACCATTCCAGACAAGAGAAGATCAAACTAGGTTATGTTACTTTTAATCTGCCATGGATGGAGGTCTCTGGCTCACCTTGACTGAATTAAAACATTAATGACAGAGATTAATGATAGAGCCCACCGTGAAGGACTTAATACAGCAGACTCAAGCCTTGTCCCATTGGTCACTGAGGGAAGTCAATGCTGACTGTGGCTTTTGCAGGCTACCAGTCTGTAGCTTATGTGAGAGCAGCCTGGACACTCCTGTGGTGGGATGGGCAGGACCAGCTGATGGAAAAGAAAATCACCACACAAACCCAGCTTCAACATGCATGCAGGGTAAAGGAGGCAATCACACAATCATGTAAAGTCTTTTCCTCTGTTAGAACTACTGCTGTTTCAATTCCTTTGAAGACCTCTTCAAGCTTTCCCTCCCAAAGCAAGGTTTAGTTAGATCTGAGCAGTTTCACACCCATTCCTTGCCTTGATTGCACTGTCAAATGGGATTGACTTGTCTTATTGTCTGTTCATGTTCTACAATAAGATGTCAATCTCCCAGAACTAAGAATTAGCTCATAGGGTTTTTTGGCAGCGAGTCACATTTTCTGTGGTTTGGCTGTGAAAATCATTATTCTCATTCTTGTGTTGACTGATTAGGTGAAGGGCAGATAAAGACAATCTCATTATTTAAAAAAACCCCACCCCTTGCTTCAGCTGATTGGGTGGAGAGAAGGTTTTGTTCCCATAGTAACATTTTGCATCCAAACCTGCAGAAATGAGGCTAGCTCCAGGCATTTCGAACATGCTGCTTTTAAAGAGCAAGTTGTACTCTACAATGTGTTTTCATTTTTGCATTTACAGAATTATTCGGTAAACACCAGAGGGGAAAAAAAAAAAAAAAAGAAAAATCTTTGCATCCACATATGTGAAACTGGAGCCTGGTGATATCAGGTGTGCTCCAGAGCACCCCTTGAACTGCTCTCATAGAATGCTCTGTACTATCACTTGTCTGGACACTAGAACTTTAAGTAAAAACCAGTCAGCCCAAAGCTCAGATGTCACTTTTGTAAAAGTTCTTTTACTTTCACTGGAGCCAACACCACTGAGCATGATGTTTGGAGGGAAGTGGATAGTAGGCTGAGGAAGAGTAAAACCCATGCAGGAGGTTGTACCTCAGAGAGGTGGGGCAGTACTAGGGGATGGGCTGTTGGATTGTTGCAGATGTGACAGATGGGATGAAAGCAGGAAAAAAAAAGTCTTTCCCAATACAAGGAGCTACTGAAGGAAGACACCGTTGGACAAAGATTGGAGGATAAAAGCAGTTGATGTTCTGGGTTTTTTCACCCTGTAAAGGTTGATCATACAGTAGCAGGGGTGATTTTTGTGGGAATTGGACTTCAATGACAGTGGGACAAGACAGGGAATGGATTTTGCTTCGGGACTTTTGGTTCATTTGTGAAAAACTGGAAAATAAGGACAGTGCGGAAGAAATTTATAATAGTCTTTAGGGAAGATGTTACAAACTGCCCCTACCTCTTTGGCTGCTATGCAGCTGTGTTTTTCCAGACAGACTCTCTAAATCAGCACAAGTCTTGTTCAGGCAGAACTGAAAGATTCCATTTATTTATCCAGGATTTCACTTTGGCAGATACACAGCTCAGTGGGACAGTGCATGTCAGAAGCACAGTAGTTTGGTCCAGGAAAAAATGATTAATTCTTCCAGGAGGACAAAACTGCCAACAAAATGCACACATAGAGGTATTGTTAGAGTATTTTAAGAATGATATATTAATATACAGTGATTCTTTAATCGGAAATTGCGTCACCTTTTCTTTGTGTTTGCCTTTGGGCACTGATAAGCAAAGTGATGGCATTAAGCATAACAAAAAGTGGGTGTTATTGGCAAACTCCTTAGTGGGAACAAGTTGAGAGCACTTTAGCGTAGCACCATTCAGCTGGTAACGTAAAACTGTAAAATTACCCAAATATGAGAAGGCAGCAAATTGTTAACTGCAGCTTTTTGGAGGGAAGGAAATACAGACAGACTAATTTGAGAAGTTTTGTGGAAGGAAGGCACCAAAAAATATGAATGAAAGTCAGAGGAAATAAGAAGCAGGTGGTCATGCTGAATGCTGGTTGCTCTCCAGTTATCCAGACTTCATCTGAGCTGCCCAGCATGGGGTGGAATTCCCACCTATCATATTCCAATTAAGTGGCAAAGCTCTTTGAAGATAAGCAAATGAACATGGCTTTGTCAAAACAAGCTTGAAAATAATTGTACAATTCTTGTCAGTCGTAATTTTTATTAGAGGGTTTTTGGAGGAGGAAGTGTGTTTTTGTACAGGGTCTGTTCCTGGAGAGAGTGGATCAATTCCACCAAATCATGCATTGCTTTGTGTCCAGACTTCTGAAGCTGTCTGCTATTGAACAAGCATGATAAGTGGGCTAAAACTGTAGGGGAAAAGGGGCACACGGAGTGATGTAAGAGTGAGTGTACTGAGGAGGAACATAGAGAAAGTTACAGCAGCAGACGGGCAGGAGAACGTGGGTGCCAAGGGCTATGTACAGTCATAACAACTGATGAAAATCACCAGAAACCACCACAAAAACAAAAACACAGTGATGGGATGAAAGAGTGGAAACACAAGCAGTCTTGAGGCTCTGAAATGATGTTATCTCAGACAAGTCAAGTCAGCAAAATTAATTATTTGCTGCTATTTAGCAGATGGCCTGGAGTTGTATCAAAAATCCCTACCCACCACATTTCTCGATAGGTCTGGATTCCAAACTTTTCATCTACCTTAAAATGCTTATGTTTTCAAAATAAAGTGATGTACTTAAACTTTCACAGCGCCAGAAAAAAAAAATGCAGAGGTCAACAGTGCAAGACAGAGGCAGAGCTGTTACCAGAATGTAATTTAAAAACATGCACTGAGGTGAGTTATATAATACAGCTTTGGACAACAGGATCCATCTCCAGGGCAAATGGCTCAGCCCTGAATTGAGAACACAAAAGCTCTGTCTTTGAGATGGGAACCAGACTTCCAACACCTGTTGTTAGATATCCCAAGGAGGTTGCTCTCTGAAAAATCTCTTTCGGTTGCTGACCTTGGATAGTTTCTGGCTCATCAGGAGATGACACCTGTCCCAAAGTATTGGACCCTAATGGATAAAAAGCCAGGGTACCAAGCACTGAAGTTTGGAGTACTCTAAGAACCCCGTATCTGTAATTTTAGCATTGTAACACTTGAATCTCAGGATTCCAACTCTTTTTAAATCATACTCTGAGATTTTATTCAGAAAATAAATTATTCCAGAGCACATATATTTTCATGACTGTAACTACAGAGAAAACAGAGCAGATCCCCCTATGTCTATGGTCTAGGATTATTGCTGATATTCTTTGTTATTATCCCATTTCACTTATTGATGAACTAGTAGTTGTATCAAGCTTACACAATCAAACCTCATGCAAGCAGGACATGCACTTCAGTGAGAAATGACTGGGAGAAAGGAAAGCTGTTCGAGAGTCTGTCACAACCAGGTGACAGCAGGTACATGAAGAGGGATGCGTCTCAAACCATTTTACACTGGGTAGTAGCCAAGAAAAGTTAATGACTGTAATAGGCTGTATTCTTGGAAACACGACTGGTTTCTGTGCATAGTCATCTACAGTGACTCTGAAAACATCCCATCATATCTGTAATATGGACATTTTGACAAAATGCAGGGTTCTTAATTTTCAGGAGACAAAAGGGAAGAGGCAACCTGAGCAAGTGAATAGGAGCACTACTGAAGTCTGTACAATCAGACCCAAGAGAGCAGATGCATCTAACAACCAGCATCAGGAGACACAAATTAACGTGCTAGAAGGAGTACAGCAGATCTGAGTCCAATAGCTGTCACCGACCATAACCAAAGTAACAAATCGCTGGTCATGCACATTCCACTCAAGTGACAACCCCACCATTTTAGCACCTTAATGCAACATTGTGCTGAGTGACACCATACACCACAAGATCAAAAGCAGTATCGCAAACTTGATGGCTGAAATTTGATGGCTGAAAATTAAGGTGGCTTCCTGCTCTCAATGATACAAGGTCACGAACTCAATATTAACCTGCCAGTGAATATTCTGTTGTTTCAGCTAAACTGCTCCTGTCAAACTAAGTTCAAGTGTAAATGTGATGACAGTTTGCTCTAACTTGTCTGCTTTTTATTTGTTTACTATCTTGCTAGAAATTAATTTCTGTGGGTCACTATATGCGCACAGGACTGCAGTTTCATGAAAAGTTACTTGAAGAATGTACGAGGACATTCTTAAAGTGTCAGCTTGAACAGCTCTCCATCCACAGAGAACGCTTGAAATAATGGGTTGCCCTAAGACAAGCCAACATTTTTCAGAATCTGAAATACGTGGTCCTGTCCTCCTGAGACACACCACAATCTGCTGCTCCGGGTTTGGCTGCTCGGCACGCAGGCTCACTCGGGGGCTGTGTGTGCAGATGAAATATGCCACGATTCACCTCCACACCCCCGACAGTGGGAGCCCTGGATTCTTGCATTCAACATTATTACAGAAAGTGTGTTATAATTAACAATAAATACCTTTCGAGATCGGATTCTATTTTAACTTGAGAACAGCTTGTCGCTCTGATGGTGTACTACGGCTTTCAGGAAAAGTAAATTGCTGCTGGAATGGGTGTAATTTGCTTCGGGTGTGACTTGTTTCCTTACGAGAAGCTGGAGCACCGTGGGGTTCGAGCACCAAAAGCAGCGTGGTCCAAGTAGCTTCCCACGCCGAACCTGGCTGGGGCGGTTCCAGCAACCTGGCTGCAGCCATCCAGCACCTCGGACCATCCAGCCCGGCGTCTCCTCGCTCCCCAGAGGGAGCAGCCCCAGCCCTGCCCTGCTCTGACCGGGACCGGCCAACGCGGCGGGGCTGAGGGGCGAGCGCGTTGCTTTCCGCGGGGGGCTCTGCACAGTGCTCCGGGCGCCCACGCGGCGTGACCGGGAGCCGCCCGGAGCCAAGCGCCCGCTCCGCGGCTCTCTCCGGCCACGGCTGCCCCAGCCCCGGGCAGCGGGGGCGGGCGGGGGCCGCGGCCGGGGAAGGGGCCGGGCGGCGGGGGTGGGTGGGCCCGGCCCCCCCCGCGGCCGCGCTGCCTCGTGGCGGGCGCAGCCGTTGCGCCGCCGCTCAGTGCGGGCAGGCGGGCGGCGCGCACGGAGGGGCCGCCGCGCCGTGAGGGGCGGGAGAACTCGGCGCCGCGGCGGGGAGCCCCCGGCGCTGCCCGCCCAGCATGCTGCGCAAGGTAAGCATCGCGCTCGCCGGAGCGGCGCCGGGAGCACGGGGCCGCCGTCCAGCTTCGGGCGCCCACCCGGGGGGGGACGGGAGCGGGGGCAGCGGCGGGTGCGCCGGGGCCCCGCCAGGTGGCGCCTCGGCGCCGGGCGGCCCCGCGGGGCAGTTGCGCCGGTGAGGGCGGGCGGGGCGCGGAGCCGCGGGCGCGGTCTGAGGGGCGCGGTCCGAGGGGCGCGGTCCCAGGTGCGGGCAAACTTTGCCTGCCCGGGCGGGCGGTGCTACGGTCGGAGTTGCCCTGGATGCCTGCGGCGGCGGAGAGCCGGGGCGCGGGTTCTCCCCGCAGGCCGCCGCCGGTGGCTGCCAAAGCAGCTACGGCGGCGCGGGGCGAGTGCCGAGCGTCCGGAGCAGCCCGGGGCTACGGGCGGGAGCGGCGGCCGTGCGGCGGGTTGGGCGGCCGGCGGCTTTCCCCGCCGCTATTGTTCCCTGCACGGCGGCAGACGATCCCTTGGCTGCGAGATCTCGGGCACGGATAGACTTGGGCGAAGGGAACAGCTCTCCATCCACACTAGGCAGCGGCGCTGGTGGTGCTGTGTGCAGGAGGACGCAACGCTCTCGTGACTGCCGAAGGCACTGCTAAAAGGTGTAGAAAAATACCCCGAAGCTCTGAGCCGAGGAGAGCGTGGTATCCACACCAGACCCCACTTTGGAGCTGCAACCAAAGGTTATTAAAGTCAGTAGGGATCCTTTTCCTGACACTCAGCTCCAATCACAATTTTCACTGCTCCTTCCAAAAAGGCAAGCTTCCCTTCTAGGTAGACCTGGGCTGCATCATGAAACAGGCTGTAACAGGATAGTACCAATGTTGAAGGCACGTTATCAAAAGAGTGAATCACGTAACTGCTCAGGCTTTTGTCCCGTTGTTGTTCCTGTCTTGCTCCCATTTTGTGTGATCTTTCCAAATTCTGTTGTTACATCCTTAGGCCCATTAGCCTAGGTGTGCAGTAGCCCAGACAACTGGAGTAGTAAGACACCTCTAAAAATTCATGATAAAAGGCATAGGAAGTCTCTTCCATCTCTTCGTGGTGAATGAGGTGGTTGGAGCCTGGGGTTCTCTTCAGCACTTCTGAGCCACAAATCCAGGTTCCAATGGCCGTGCTTGGTTTGGCAGAGCCCAGGCAACACAGAACAAACAAGATGATTTAGGATTTCTCTTTGTTCTGGGGAGGAACCCTCTACTTAGCTGGACTCCCTAAGCCTGATATTGCTAATCTCTTTTACAAATAGCAGTATTTACACTTAGTGTTAATTATTGTGTGTTTATTATACGGTTTGGACAAGCTGGTTAAGAGAAAGCTGATTGTTTCTATCCTCTCATTGTGAATTACATGGAACAAATGATTTATTTGAATCTTAACTTCTTCCACTGCCCATCACAGTCCTTTGCTACAAGGAGTGGAAATGCAGAGGTAGTCAAGATTTGAAATTAAGTGTTTATAAAAGGGTGAAATTACCTTGGGGATTGTGGATACAAGGTATTTGAGCCTTGTTTCTTTTTCATATCTAATTCTGTGGCTGCTCAAGGGCTGAATCGGGGTTTGAGTGTTGGTTTATGCTGCCAGCCTGTTTTGTGTTGCATGTTGGTGAGCCGTCCATCACAGACTGACCTCTGTGTGATTTATGGGCCTCCTGTGCTAAATTCTTCTGCTGTACACAACAAATTGAGTACTACCAAGAGAAGTTAAACTAAGCTAACTTTAGCTTAAAAGTGATAAAATTTATAATTCCTAATTTTAAATCAACACCTTAGTGCTAATGAAGGCTGCATGACAAATCATCTGAGAAAGGAAATCTCCTTTTGGACAAATAGAGAAAGAAATAAAAAGAAATTGCAGCTCTCACTTTGAATCAGGAGTGCTCCGATCCTACTTTAGGCATCCCACTGGGCAGCCTTCCTCACTGAGTTCATAGAGTCCTTAGCATGTCCTGGAAAAACAGTAGTTATGTGGGCAATCAACAGTAAAATTAATTTAATGTCATGGCTCTCTAGGATGGAGTGTGAAACCTCAGTGTTAACTGCTTTGTCTCCTCTTTATTCTCTGCTGCTCCAGAGGATTTTCTACCACTTCCATCTTAGCATCCCCGTTTTTGCTCTTATATCTGTCAGAAAGGAACATAAAACACAGAGAAACCCCTGTTTTTCTATTGTTTCCCCTGTCATATGATTTTATGGCCAACAAGAGGAAGCCTAACATTTGAGACCCCTCTGATTTGCTGTCCCTAAATGCAATTTATGCTTCAGTGATTGCTTCAAAAGTAAGTAAATAAATAAGAGCTGGGCCACTGAGTTGGAAAGCTCAAGCTTTTTATTTGCACAGGGTTTAGTATGGGTCAAGAACTTTGTGTTAAATCTACACTTTCCATTTGGTTCATGTTTTCCAATGCCATCTGTGCTCATAAAGGAGCAATAAGGAAAAAGGTTGTTTTGGGTGCCTCCTTAACAAAAACCTGGAGTTTGTTGATGGAGACATGAAATAATGTCCTTGCCCTTTCTGTTTGGGATATACTGAATTTCAAGTGTAATGTAGAGTAAACAGACCTGTGAAGATGGGTGGAATCAGTGAAATGCTAGTGCCTAGGGGGAGCTGCTCTTGAGTTATGTGGAGGGGGTGGGCTTTCCCTAAGTTGAGCCCTTGGCTCCTCAGGTGAGTCGATCTCCCCGAGGAGCCTGCCTGCTCCCTGCATGTCAGTCACTGAGCTCCTTCAGGTGCCGGTGACCCCAGGCCAGCAGTTGTATGCAGAGGCTGGCAGTCCTGGGGCTTCAAGAGTGACACAGCAATGCTCTGTGCAACACCCTCTGCACTTTTGCTCACAGGTCCAGAAGCACATTTTAGGCAGACAACCCTCCATGTGTTCCTGAGGTCCCTGCCAAAGTCCGTGGAGGAAAGCAGAGCAGCCCAGGCTAAGTGAGATCTGGCACTGTTTGCATCAGGGCTGTGCAGTATGGCACAGAGAGCACCATGGACAGGGAAGGATGGGCAGTAGCAATGCTCTGCCAGCCTGCTGCTTTCAGGATCCTCTGCTGGGCCTGGAGCTTAACTCAACAGCTCTTACCAAGTGCCCGCCTCTGCCTACCACCGCTTCTGGCTCCTCCAGCTGCTTGTGTCCAACCTGTTCTTCACAAAGGGATCACTTTCTAAAATCCTTGGAGTACTAGTGAGGTCAATGATTACTATTATCCTAACACTGTATTTGAGATGCTTTATAGGAGATTGATCTTTCCAGACAGAGTCCCCCCCTTTCCTGGTCTCTACACGCTCTTTTCAGAGTTCAGAAGCATGATGGCTGTGTGTACAGATCTTCCTGGCCACCACTGCTTCTCTTTGCTCTTCAAGCTGTTCAAAATAGTTAGAGATGACATAGATGTCAGAGACGTGTCCAAGTACTTTGTTGCTTGTAAGAACCCTGTTGTGTAATACATAGGTGCTGCAGCTGCGTGTGTAACTAATGTCGACTGAGGTTGATCTACTTGATTTCATTCCACATGAAAGATCTGATTCTTTTTCTTCCATATGCCACTCTCTTTTCACTCAGTTTCTTATTAGTAAGAAAATACTAATGCATATATAAGCAGGAGCAAAATCCCTGGGGTTGTTTTCCTATTTTTGTACACTTCCTCCTTCCTGGACATTGAAATACAACAGACTGGCATTATAGTTAATGGAGACAAGCTGTCTATTAGACCTTGCAGGAATGCAGTAACAGAGAGGACAGACGACATTTCCAGGTAACAGATGGGAAGCCAGTTCTCCAGACCTCAGCAATCTCGTCTCTTTGGATTTGTTTCTCTCAGTTTCTCTTGCCAGATGACCTACATGTCTTAATTGACCATATTAGGAGTTAATTTATTCGGTCTCAGCAGTCTTTCACCAGATCACTGAAGTCCATATTAGATATAAACTCTCACTTCTGTCTGCTTATATTACCTCTTTGAATGTCAGCTCTGTGTACCTTGTTCATTTTCACTGGGGTAAACAAATTCACATGTCAAATACTGATGGTGTTATTTCTTCAGGCAATATGTACTTACACTTGGAAATTAATGAAAATCAAATACATCAACAAGAAATTAGTATTTAGGAACAACGAAAAGAAGAAATTAGTATGAGCAGAATATACTGAAAATCCAGGTTGGACTAAACAAAGTCTGTAATGAAGAGGAAATTGTGCGCTACTTCTGTTTTTATTATGCATAATTTAATACTCTTAGGTGGGTTTGGGCTCTGATACTCAGTAATCAGTAACTACTCTTGCAAGTACTAATGGGGAAGGAAAGGAAACTGTCTGGCTTATTAATGTTCTGTTTAATTAATAAAGTAGCGAGGAGGGACGAATATACCTTGCCAGGTACAGAACAGTGCTGTATCTTGCTATAAAATTTATTCATCAGGTGTTTGAGCAGAATGATGCCTTTATTTTTACCAAGTTGTCATTGTCTGGTCTTTACAACTTGTTGGGCAAAAACTGGGACAATTTATGCTAATGGGAATGAGTGGGGAAGAAACGTGCCCTTTTGGTATCCTTAGCTGCTCAGAGAGTGCCTTCAAATGATATCTAATACTGTCAGTCAAAGACTAAATTTGGTTGAGGTAAGGGTTGAGGTAATACAGAGATTTTCCTTTTCAGCTATTTTAGAGTCTCTACTATTTTGAATACCCTCAGGGAATACAAAATGTGTTAGCAGTTAAATCCATGACAACAGATAACTTACTTAAGCATTAGATTTAGCCGAGTTAACGTGCAGTCAATTTAACTGGCTAAGACACAGGCCAATGTCCCTGGCACGAGGAAGCACTGAAGTCCCTTGCTGCAAGCACAGCAGAGTGGCAGTTCGAACAGGGGTCTCTGGCCTTTGGGAGGAGCAGGACAGACAGACAGTCGAAGATTTCTTCTACAGTTGAGCAGGCTGTGACTGGGGTGAATTTAAGTGGATTTTAGGGAATTTGTAGTGAACTTAAGTGCTTGCAGGTGTTTAAGTTTTAAGGCCAAAAGATCACATGATGTGCAAGTGATGTTCAGTGGAACATCAGCATCGTTTTTGAAGGACTAGAGAGGATTTCCTGCCTTTACCTCAAGCACTCCTATTTGCTAAGGAGTTCATTTTTCCTATCACTGCCTCTGCTGTAGTTTTTTATGGTGATTCAGCTGATTAGCAGTAGGATCCATCTCTGCATCCATGATGCAAAACCAGACCAAAATGGAGTCAAAATTTTCCAGTGCTTGAAAAGACTTGAAAGTAGCAAGGATATAAAGGGGACCAAGGCAATGAAGATGAGACTTCAGGCTCAGCAGTGGTGTGGCAGACAGTAGATGATGGAAGGATATTTCATTCTGCTCAGCTATGTAAATTAGGATGTTTAAAAGATAGGGTGAATTTCCTGCAGTTTTAGAAGTCTTAAGCTAGAAGTGTCATTGTGGTATAAAGAAATGTCAATGGGATATCTCAAATATATCTACCATCTAGTTAAAATCTATCCTAAAATTTATTTTCTTAAGATTCTAGAGTAAATTTCTTTGAGGGTGGGCAATAAGGAATCAAAATGTAATGGAAAGTCAATGGGGTTTATGTATCAAAGTCCCTCGGTTCACTTTCTAAAATGGCATGTAAATGACTGGTGTGCTTTCAACTGTCTTACCAGTCATACTTTTATCTGCCACCTCTGTTGATAAGCAGAGGAGAGCAAGGCATAAGTGACATGGGGAGGAAGAATCAGAGTGTGACAGATTGTTCAGTCTCCGTCAGCAAAAGAACTGGGGCCATCGAATGAAACCATCAGGACCCTCAAGTTCAGAGCAGACGAATGTGCTCTGCATTTAGCTGTGAGATTCCTGGCCACTGGGTGTTGGGGGGAGCACGAGTTTCCATGGATTCAAATTCACACAGAATATTCCCCAGAGGATAAAATGAACACTGCTGGCTCAAAAACCCCTTGACCTGCAGATCTCCAGCAGCTGGAAAGTATTCTAGGGAGCAGCATTACATGGTTTTTCTAGTCATGGGAGTCTTCCCAAGACATCCACTGTTGGCCACTGTTCCAACCAAGATACAGGCATGGATTTAATATGAACCAGTATATTCCTTACCATCTAGCAACAAAGAACTGAGCTTTGTTTTCTGCTGAGCTTGCTTGTGAGATATTGAACCTGTTGGAGTCATACCTTTGATTAAGTGTGTCAGCTGAGAAAAGTTTTATGAGTCTGTGTTGTCTCAGAGAATGTGTGCATAATTTGAGATTGAAATTGTGAGGGAAAATAAATGGAGGAAAGCTAAGATCTCTTAAATATGTTGGTTTCACTGAACTAAAACCAGAAAGATTTGACTAAAGTAATTTCTTTTGTCCAAGATTCCCATTCAGGCCAGTGGTAGGTCAGAATGGCTGGTTGCATGTTTCTCGAAAGCTTGCCTGTGCCTGGATGAACATTCCCTTTCCTCTTGTTCTGAGGTGGAGACAAGGCACATTCTAGCATAAAAACACAGAGAAGGGCCAGTTAACATATTTTCCTCTATATGTTCTCCACTGCTGGAATGTTGTCCTAGTGACAAGACAATGAAATCTTAACGTTAAAAAACATATATGAAAAAAATAGGCATGGGGAAAAAAGGGAGAGATGAGCTGATTGAAGAGTAAGTAAAACTTCAGAAGTTTTGATAGTCTCCAGTTGTAAGGTAAAAATGGCTAAAGCTCCCCTTTTCTGCCCTGCTACAACATCTGTGCATTTTACAGATCTCATGTGGCATCAGGACACTGGCTCTTTGGTCACTGTTTTCCTGCTTCTGAGCAATTGATCTTAAGCCACTGTAATGTAAGTTAATGTAGTTGAACCTGACCTTGAATGCCAGAAACCATCATAAAAGGAAATGCTTCACTGGCCCATATTATTCTTATCAAAGCTGTTTTTAATAGAAAATTAGGTTTTTATTAAAAATACCTAACAAACAAAATCAGGAGAATATATTTGTGATGAAAATATTATTATTCCCATTAAAAAGTGACCTCTATTTGAAAAAAAAGAAAAAAAAGGCTTAAGTCTCTTTATTCTCTATGGGAAATCAGTCTTTTGCAGGAGAAAAAGAAACACTTTTTTTTCCTCAACAGCAATACGGTTTTAATTCTTGATAGTTTGATTCAGATATTCTACTTTTTGTCCGGTTTTTTTTTGTAAATTAGTTTGTATATATATATCTGGTGGGGGGTTTTGGTTTTGGTGGCTTTTCTTTGTTTGTTTCTTGGGATTTTGGTTTTTATTGGTTTAGTTTGGTTTTTTTGGTTTTTTTTATTATTTTTCATCTTGGGCATTTGCTAGCATACAATTATTCATACCAGTAGTTGAATTTGCAAGTCTCCTAGTAGTTCTCCATTCTTTTCAGGCATTCTAAAAACTGTTCTGTTACACGGTCTCTTTGTCTTTTCCAGCTTATTTCTGGACAGATGAATAAACACGCTTTTTAATGCATTTCAATTATCTTACTTTTTGTCAAGATATACTTTCAGGTAACACAATCAATTAAAACTCCATTAACTGTTTAAAAAGGACATATCCCCTGGTGGCAAACCTTTGTTACTGGCCTACTTGAGATAATGAGTGTGAGTAGATGTATGATAAATATTGACTTGCTCAAAAATAAAGGGGACTTTTTTATCCTTTTTCTTGCTTTTTATGTTTAAGCCTTAAGAGATATACTTTCCATTGCATTTTTATCATTTAGATTCAATCTATTTGGATCTTCCTGAGAGTTAGAGCCTGTTTTACATTTAGTGTGGCCAGCAGGACCAGGGCAGTGATTGTCCCTCTCTGCTGAGCACTGATGAGGGCACACCTCAAATCCTGTGTCAAGTTCTGGGCCCCTCGCTGCAAGGAAGACACTGAGGTGCTGGAGTGTGCAGAGAAGGGCAACACATCTGGTGAAAGGTCAGGAGAGTGAGTCGTATGAGGAGCTGGGGGTGTTTAGCCTGGAGAAAAGGAGGCTCGAGAGCAAACCTTATCACTGTCTACAACCATCTGAGAATGTCTGTAGCCAGGTGGGGGTCAGCTTCTTCTCCCAGGCAACCAGCACAGGACAAGAAGATAGAGCCTCAAACTGCACCAGAGGAGGTTCAGGTTGGATATCATGAAGAATTTATTCATTGAAAATGTTGTCAAAAATTGGAATGGACTGGCTGGAGAAGTGGCTGAGTCACCATCCCTGAGGTGTTCAACAAACAACTGGATGTGGCGCTAGTGATATACTTAAGTTGGCATGGTGATGTTCAGTCAAAGATTGGACTCAATGATATTTTCTTTTTTCTGTTCTCTGATGCTGAAAGTTGAGGTTTTCAGCACCACTCGCTGCTGCTGGGTCAGCTACTTGTCTGGGCAAACTGGGCTTTTGTGGCTTGCAGAACACCTGCACAGGAGGGCAGCTGAGCATGAGACTAACTGAATGAGAGAAAAGAGCAGGGAAAAGGTCCTTCTGAAGGGTGATGAGTGTTATATTACATGAATAAATTTAAATTTGTT
Organism: Corvus hawaiiensis; assembly: GCF_020740725.1. Taxonomy (NCBI): domain Eukaryota; kingdom Metazoa; phylum Chordata; class Aves; order Passeriformes; family Corvidae; genus Corvus; species Corvus hawaiiensis. Next base: position 34,632,538 of record NC_063216.1, read on the forward strand.
TAAATTACTGGGGAAAAGTGTAGCCAGAGAGCTTTCTAGGCTGCAGTCCCGAGTGCTGTCATTGCAGAAACTGAGTGGAATGAGTTGAAGCTGTGAAGAGTAAAATGTCCCCAGTCTTGGGTGATAATAGAAGCCTTAGTTTTCTGATAGTTATTTATCATTCTTTTTTTTAATGTGTGATTCAAGAGGGTTTTTTTATCGAAGAGTAGTTTTTAACTTAGTCCTACAACAGGTGACTTGTTTCAACTACTGTTTTCAGATCCTAAAAAGTAGGAGTGCGGATTTAGCAAGCGAGAATGTGTATCTACATATATAATACTCGGGTAATTCATGCATGTTGAGACAAAAATGACAGATTTATATCCTAATACACTGGCATACCAGTTCTAGGGGTGGGACTGAGCAGTCAAGACTATTGTACTTGGCACCTCTGCTGCCAAACTCTACAGAAATTGAATAACTGAAGAAAAAGGTGAAGTTACTTTAATTCAGTACTCTCTTATAGAAACACAGCAGTGGTGGAGAATAAAGGAATCTGAAGTCCCTGGTAGCGGATAGTAACCTAATGTAAATCCCCAGGCAAGTTAAGTTAATGTATTCTCGGCATGGTGCCTGGAGTAGGATGGGGGGAGGAATGGGAAGGGATGAATCAGCTCTGATGTTTTGCAAGATCCTTCCTTCTAGTTCAATATTGTCTTGTTTTCTTTGCCTATATTTATTCTTGACAGGTGGTGAGAGAATGTTTTCATTAAAGAAAAGTTTCCTAGAATTGCAGAAATCATATAAAGTCTCCTGTTTCATACCAACATTCAGACTTACAATTGGCCATATTCTCTTTGCCAGCTCTTTAAATCTTTGGAGTTCCGCAATGCTGCCTAAAATCCTTTTTTTTCCCTGGGCCCCATTATCCAGCAGTACAAGGCAGAGAGCATAGAAGCTGTCAGTCTTGCTGCTGACCCATGCACGGAGGAAGAGCAGCTGCCTGCAGGAGTCCTGGGCAGCTGCAGTTGGGTTGAGCCTTGTCCCTGACACCGCAGTCACCCTGACCCCAGGTGGGCTCGGGGCAGTGCCAGCATGTGTCCTGACCTACTTTTGCATTGCTTGATGTTGAATTATGGATCCCCTATGACATTCTTTCGCTAGAGTCTCTCAGGTACGGGTATACCGTTTTAGAACTGCTGTCAGGAGAGGGCAAGCTGGTGCTTTGACAAGCTGGGCATAGGAAACAGTGCAGTAAGAATGCTGCTGTAAGAGTAACACAGGTTATTAGCACTTGCAAAGGGTGCATGTGCCTCCTTTGTGCACAGCTGATGGAGCCAGGATAGATCCCAATGCTCGGGGAATAAACACATTAATGTTTGGGTGGGGTAGCTGTGCCTCACTTTATATGTCCTCGAGAGCTGGCAGCTCAAGTTTGTTGGAACCTGCCCTGCCTGCCTCTGGTTTCCCAGTTGTGGTTCCTCAGCGAATTTGGATGAGTATATGAGGGATGACTGTCAGACTGTAGCACTGTGGGGACAGAGGAAAAATGACTATCTGTACCTGAGAAGTCAGCCAGACAGCTCCCATTTCCAGCTCTAGGTCCAGGGACTATATGTGGACCAGATTTCCGTGTGTGAAGTGGGACAGGGGAGAGGAAGAGGAGCTGCCTGATGAACCAAGTGCTGGTGTCATTATTCTTAGCAATGCTGAGCACACTGGAGGTGGTTTTTGAATGCTGGTTCTGGTATGCTGATCCACCACCTCCAGAATAGCCTGCCTGTAGCAAGTGCCCAGGTGTTCAGGCTGGGTTTTCTGCTCTCTGTGATAACTACATTTAGACAGAATACAATTTAGAAATGGAAGACACAAATCACTAAATCATAGGCAATCATGGCATTGAATCAAATGAAGAAAAAGTAATACTTTCCCCAATCAATTCACTTGTTTCTTGCTTCTGGGGCCCATTTTGATTTCATAAGCGCATTTTCTTCCTTGGCGCTGTTTCTGTAGGAGTTTTTAAAGTATGTATGTTCTTAGTATTTTTGCTGTGCTTGAGGTCAGCACTGTTAACCTTACTCATTTGAATGGTTCAGTGTCCCCTGGGCCAATACAGTGATCAGCTGTGGCTGCTCCACAGGACAGATTTTGGCAAACAGTTTTAGAGATGCTAATGAGGGTGGTGGAAAAGGAGAGATACCACATGGCTGAGTGTGCATTAAAAACCCCTTGCCTTGATGTAACTTACTTCTTGTAGGACTTCTCATCTTCACAGTGCTTATAAGCATTAATGAATCCTCATGACACCACCGTGAAGTGATGTAAATATGTATTATCACTACAGTACATGGGAGGGAAAGAGAGAAAATTTTCTTGTGCAAAGATTGCCAGAGAAGCTAAGTGGAAAACCAATAGTTTTAAATTACTGTCTTATCCAAGACAACTGGAAACTGCCTTTCTAAGTTGCTGTGTTGTAAAAGCATACACTTGTGTAGGCACATGCATCAGTGCTCTCCTGAACAAAGAAATGTTCCCTAACTAGTGCTTGGGAAACCAGTGCAACTTTAAAATAGCAGAATGATTCTGCAGGAAAAAGCTGTGAAATTTTTATATCTATCACTGAGCTTACTAAGGGTTTTTTTATAGACTGTTTAGCAGTTTCGGACTTTTCTCATGTGATTTCTCCTTCCCCACAACTCAGTTTGAAAAGAAGGATGGAGGAGAGGGAAAGGGGAAAGGGACAGCACCTGCAGAATATGCGAGGAGTGGGCCTTGGGCAATAATTGGGAGGAGAGAGCAGCTGAAGTGGGTGGTTTGGGGCTGAAGATGCCTGACAGAGCTGTGGTGTGAAAATTCAGCCATTGGAGGAAGTATTGCTGGGACCTTCAAGGACTCTTCTGCTATTTCTGCTGGAGTTTCCTTTCCTGGTCACTGTAGGTCCTGGTCTTTGTCCTCTCCTACTGCTTGTTATTGTCACACTTTGCAGCCAATGCCATTTCAGTGTAATTCGACCCTTGCTGCATCCACCTCCTCCCATCTGTATTTGTTCTCTGCTCCTAGAGGCTCCTTGGCAACCTGCCACATGAGATATAATCTGCAGCCTCACGTAGAGAATTACTGTACTCTGACCTCCTCTGTATTGCAAGCTACTTCTGCTTCATAGGGCTTAATCCTGCAAAGAGCTAAACACAACTTCAGCTAGGCACCTCTATGGAAACTGCCTTCCCACAGGTGGATTTATGGTTAAGAGCAGGACATGTCGAAATACATTGACCACTAAAGGGTAGAAATCGGGATGATGAATTAAGTTTTGCAAGTGAAGTCTGTAAACTAATTCTAGCTGTATAAAATAACTTTTTTTTGGAGGGGAGGATCTTTTGTGAATAAAAAGCTAAGGTAAAAATGAAAATCTAGTCAGGATTACCGATGCAAACACCATAAGGTATTTCTTTTACTGGAAGTACTAATGTTTTTTGATCAGCTGTCACTGAACATAATTCAAGACTTTTATATATGTATTTATATAGCATAAATCTAGAGATTCATTGGGAGTAGTATCTTGTAAGACAAATACTTAGGTATACTGAAGAACTAGGACACAGATAATTAAGTTTCTGATCAAATTAAGTATCTGCATATTGAAATATCCATGAAAAAACCCTTCTGAGGCATTTTAAATGGCATAAAACTCAATAGCTGTATTCTGGCTGATTCTGATGTGCATTGCTACTCACCTTCTTGGAGCTCTACAGCCTGACACCTCAACTTGTTCACAGAAAGAAAGGCTGATCAGTTTAATTTGCTCGCAGTAACATTGTTTCAGAAGCTATAAAGGCCATTTTTTCTGTACCTTAGGTAGCTCCACGGTAACTATTTCTGTGGGCACTTCCATTTTTGCTCTCCTTCCAAAGGAGGTGCTCCCACAAATGCTGTTTTCCACCTTCAGTCATACTGCTGTCCTCTTGGGGTGCATCCACCAGTGTTGCATCCTTTCAGAATTATCTCCAGGCTCTATGACTGGCTTCTTTAGCTCTGGTCCCTGTCTCCTGCTATGTGGTTGTGTAGCTCTTCCTGATTCCCTCATGGCTACTCTCTTGTCCCCTTCTCTGGCTTTCACTACTGGTCCATGTTCTCTGCAGTCAGTGGGCTGAAGCAGGTGTCAGTTTATTTCTTCCCCCTCTCCTTTCACTACACCCCACTTTCCCACTTCTTTCTCGAAAGGCCCCTCAGAGCCATCACCTTTGCATGGCATTGCCTTGTGTACAGGACTTTGGGTACATCTCTCTCTCAGCTATCTTGTATTGCTAGGATGCTTTTCACATAATGAGGTGTGAAAGAGGGACAAAAATTATTTAAAGTGCTGGATTAGGTTAATGTTTCACCTGTTTTCCTGAAAACAAAGGGGCAGGCAATGTCCCAGTTATCACAAGTGCTGTATTTGAGAATTTTCTGTTAGCTAGGGGGACATGCTGCTACCCAGGAAGGAGACTCCTGTGATACTTTGACAGTTGTGAACCTTCCTATGCTCTCTGTGGGCTCTTCTCAAGAGGATGGGCTGGTCAATGAGTGAAATGTTTGGTTTTCCCTCAGACTTCGGTTGTGTGTCTTATAGTAAGTCTGTTGCCTCCGTATTGTTGTGTACTTCTGTGTTTGGGGTAAACACATGGGATTGAATTAATATTGAGAATTTCTGTGTAGTCCTCACCTGTATCTAAAAAAGGGGTACGTGAACTCGCATGCTGAACTTAGTCTGTTTAAGTACCCTGCATTGCTACAACAGACTAAGAATTAGCATCTGCGTGTCACATTTTTGTAGTACTAGCTTAAACTAATTGAGCTGTGTATGATTTGCCTTCTGGACTTTCTCTCTTGCTAAAAACAAGTGATGATTAGTGCCAGTGTAAGTTAGACATGAGTAAAATGTTGTTCAGCTAAACAGCTTGAATAATGCAACAAAATGGTGTCGTTTTGCGTGCCTATTCAGAGCACAGAAAATCAATCTGCTTCCAAAGCTGGAGCCCTACCACTAGATTTGTGGGTTTCTATAAATTCCTGACTTAAATCCCAGTTTACCCTATAGTTACTATAATCATGCTATCCAGCCATGAGCATGTAAACTGCACAGATTATATTCAGGAATTACATTATGGAAATGCAGACAGGTCTGTTTAATGAGGTACAAAACCTGTTTTGCATGAAACGTATAAACTTCAATTATCCATGTGACACAAAGGATAATTTGGATAATCTAGCTTTCAGAACATGGCAGGAATATTCAATACGATGAGCATTAAGAATAATGACCTCATCTGGGATAACAGAAAGCTGGTATAATTGAAGTGCTTCTGTGTTGGATTCAAAGGATTTAATAGTATTTAATGTTTGGGCTCCAGTTTGGTCACTGCTGTTAGTGTCCACCTAAAAAAGATCAATAAAAGTCAAGTGGATACAAGAGCTTCTCACTGCTCCAGGTAGTCTTCAGTTAGCTATGACTGGGGACAGAAAAAGAGAATTTGATAGCCTGCTTGTCAAAGAGAGCCAGTGGGCCATCTTTCCAGCAGTGTACTTGCTGACTTAAAAAAAAGAAAGAAAAAGGTCTTTTTTCGCTAAAAGTTGTATTTTAAAGTTTTAAAGAGAAATACTTCTCTCTTTTTGTTAAGATTTGAAGCTCAGGATGTTTTGGAACATTTTTTCTTGCTCATTTAGAGAAAATCCCACTTCATTTGAATTAATTACTGCTCCTGTGGTGATATTTGAAATAAAGACTATCTTGGATGATCAAAATAGGGAAAAAAAAGACTAAAACTCATCATATGAACCTTACTGGTAGAATCTTATTAACTCTGAATGCTGATATTCACAAGTTCATCCATCCTCCTGTCTCCCACTATCACTGTCTTTTGGTTTTTAAATGCACAGAAGGTTTTTCAGTCAACTGCAGTTGAAATAAGCTTCCCATTACCTTGCCAGAATGGTAGGGATCAACTCAAAATCATCTGAGTCACTACACTCTGATGAGATCTGTTTTTACATTCTTGGTATGAAGTAGCATATTCTCCCATTTGAAATACAAGTAAGGTCATAGTAAGTGAGAACATCCTTGTGTTGATGTGCGTGGACAGTTCTGGTGTCTCTCCAGCTGTTTCACTGAACTGCTTTGTATTCTGCCAGGCTGTGTATTGAGTGTGTCTTCTGCTCCATGGGCAGAGTGAATAGAGGAATCCAAAGAGATGCATCAATGAATAGATGTTGTTTGTCTGTCAACATGCAGCCTGGGTCAATTCACTGGCAATTGCACGTCCTGAAGTCAGTCTGTAATCTGACAATGGTTTATCATTCTACCATGCAGTGCACTTGGAAAGGGGTCTGTGGCCTATCCATCATCTCACTGGCTTTTTGAACACTTTAGTCCATTGGCTGAAAGGGTGCCAGTGCAAGGTCACTGCTGGAATGTAAAGCTAGATCAAAAGTACCTGTAAGAAAGAAAATATCTGAAGCTCAGGTAGTTCTGCTCTCTGTCCCTAATTCGTTCTTCTGCGTAGCATGTGGTAGCTGGAGGTGAGTGAGCCATACTCTGTGGTGGAGACTGCAAAAGTAACAGTGGTTTAAAGGCCTTGCACTGTTTATAGTAAAGGACTGCCTGAAAACTGAGGAGTTCTTTGCAGGGCGGGAGACTGGCTGGATACAGAAGATCAAGGGAGACCTGAACTCATGGCCTTGCTATTTTCAGATCAGTTAGGCTCCTACATGAAAACCCAACAGAAGGTTCTGCAGTCAGTGAGTATTTATTTTCTGACCCATTTATTTTTCTTGTGCTGTGTAAAACTGACACTGTACCCTGACACACAGCCAGCAGCTGGTTCTCTGTGCCCATGGGATTTGGAGATTCAGTAGGGTCCTTATCTTTGCATTCAGGAAGTTTGTTAAGAATCACACTCTTCTACTATTCTCTTTCAGACTGATGTAATCTCCTTTGTGTAGGTGGCTTTATGTCCCTTTCACCATTAATTTAAAATGGTGGCCAGGTCTAACATAACACAAATTAGTAGACACACGGTATCTCTGTAGTTCATTTTACCATAACCACTATGAATTTCCTGTGACTCTTGCGAAGACTGTTTTTACCTGACAGCTTGTCCTGCATATTAGATGTGAACCAGAAAATTACTTGCTAGAAGTGTCTTGGTTGGCTTGTTGCCATGCACAGAAAAAGAGCAGAATCTTTATGGTCTTACATGCCAGAGGCTGTGTAAAGAGAGGACAGGTCTGGCTGTTACACACACAAACAAATTTTGAAATGGGTGTTGTGGTGCTTGAACAAAAGTATCTGAGGCATTTTGGTTTTCAAAACAAAACTTAGCAATTTCTGAGAAAATAATATATGTGAAAGTACATATGCCAATGGTGTGCACTCTCACTGTATCACTGAGGTTTCTGTAGGATGACTTTATTCACTTAAATTCAGTGGGAGCTCTATGGGTTTTTGTAGAGCATAGAAAATGTCAGGGAAAATCCTCTCAGGTAATGTTTTAAAGCAGTGCCACCTTATGGTTCATTTCAGAATAGAGATGTTTGGTGTCCCACCCTTGCAAAATACCATGTGCATCTGTCTGAGCTCTAACTTTCTTCTATAGTGACCTTCTGTGTTTCTGATCAGGGGAGCAGTGGACTATACCTATCACTATCAGGACTAATTGCAGAGAAAAAAATGCAATTGTTAGCTTGCTTCTCAAAGAAGAGCTGTTCCCTCTCTGCAGTTAACATGGCTCTCATGGGCAAAAAGTCATGCTCCAAGCCCATTCCTTCCAGATTCCTTGTATGACTGCCTAAGGCTCCTATTTGTGCTGAGATGTTGTATTCCAACCCAATGCCACAATCTATCATCTTGGTAGCTGCAGCCCATATTCATCATTCCTAGTTGTGCAGTCCTGGCCTTCGTGCCATGGTAAATAATTGCTGTCTGGCCAAGAGCAAGAGGAAAGGCTTTGAAATTCTGCATCACTGTTGCTCACCTAAATCCAGGATCCCTAAGCAGGGTGAGTTTCATGGATCTGATGTGACCGTGCATCCAGGGAAGATGATCTTAGAAAAATCCTTGTAGAAAAAACTGGTTCTCTCAGTCTCTTCCTGCTCTTGTTCCAGCTTGTGGCAGGACTAGCTGCTGTCTGGATGCCAAAAGCTTGTCAGAGCCTCTTGGTTGTGTGTCTGCTTGAATTCCCTAAGAAGTCAATTATGCATTGACATATGCTCCTGTGTTAATTACAGCTACTGCTGCAGCTTGGTGACCTCTTTTGTCTGCAGTAGCCATAACAGTTTGCAAATAATTCTGGCTATCCTGTGAGAAAAGTGTCACTAAATTACAGGAGAAAAAATCCTGAAGATGCTTTAATTAAATTTTAGGTTTAAAAGTAGCAGTTTCTTCCAACAACTGCAATGCAGAAGTCCCAGAAGTGGTATTAAGAAAGATGGGTTTCTTTGCTCTCCTGCTGAAAGCAGAGAAATCCGTTTCTCGGGGAAATTACTATTTGAGCTGGAATGAGAAGTGACACAGGGATGGTTGTGTTGGGTGCAGCTGGGACTGATGTTCAGCTGTTACTGCTCTGCTGCTCAGTGCAATTCACACAACCATCACCACTGCCATCCTCAGTGTTGACCCACCACTGGTTGCAGTGGGATTAAAATTAACCAGGAGCCATTAGTTAGGCTTTGACTCTCCCTGTTGGACTAGTTTGTTCATATACAGACCTTTCTTCTTTCCTTTAGGCACATAGACACTACACAGCATCTTTACTGAGCATTGTGCAGAGATGGCCAGCCCAGCACGACTGTTAAATTCCCTCAGATTCCAGCGGCAATCCCATGCATTATAGAGGACAATAAAGCTTAATAATGAAAATCACATCATTAATATTAGCTTAAATATAGCTGTTGCTATAAATTTATCTTGTTCATAAGGTGTGTATGTCAAGTCCTGTGGCTACAAAGAATACTGTGGAAACTCCGTTTCCTGTGGTCTTGAGCCTTTTCATTCCTAGGCTTTAAAAAACTAAATTAAACTACTATTTTCTGTTCTCACCATGTATCCTATACAGTTCCCATACTTTTTCATACAGCCTTTGTTCTGTCAAATATTTTGACAGCGACATACAGGATGCCTCATTCAACTTATTTGGTCAAGAAAATCAAAACCTTGGCATCCTTCACTCTGGTGTTACAAAATACACAGAGAGCGCATCATATTTGAGATCTCCAGTATCTCTCTGGTTGGCCTGAAATCAGCATTAGAAGTTTATTACAGACATATAAACAGACTGATCCTGGAAATCTGATTTTCATAGGGAGCTAGGCTAACTAAATCAAGTCGAAAGTATGGAAATTACAACCAGTGTAAGATGACAAACCTGAAAACTGGAAGAATATGGTGATAAGAAGAAAAGAGTTCAAAAATGAAGGTGATGCTACACTAGCTGCCTGGGAAGATCGTGTGAAACCCTTCACATCACTGCCTTCCATGATTCAAGGAATACTGCAGTGTTTACTTCTGAATGGCTGAGCTCACAGACTTTGGTCAGGTTCTTCTTGGGAACAGACGGTTACAGCTTTGCTGGTGACAGGTTCAATGCCAGCACCATGCTGAACGCCAGCTGAGGGTGAGCACAATGTGGAACAAATTTGCAATGTACCTTGAATTGTCTATTTCCATAACACTTGGAAAACCTGTGCTGCTCTGCCTCAGGGCATCCATAGCAACTTTATTACATGATATTGGTTTGTCAGACATGCCTATGATTTATGCTTCTGCTTGACATTGTTTCTGCTTAGTTGATATTTCCCTTTCATTATAATAAAGCTTTTTTTTCATCAAACAGTGACTGTATGTGTTATACAAAAATGAGAGAACTCACTGACATGGAACTTAATCATGTTTCTCTGTGCCCTTGATATAATCTTTCAACAGCATCAACACTTTCAACAGTGTATTCTCACTCCAATGCATGATGGGTTTTTGGTGTGACACAAACGATTAGATAGCAAAATGATCTATATTAGGGAAATTAAGTAACTACAACATTTGGAGCAGTTTCTGGTAAGAAATTTCAGTCGAGAATCAGACGACTTCAGACACATACAGTAGGTAATAAAAAACTTGTGAAATACCTAAACGTGTCTGACCATGTATAGCCTGCCATGACTAGCTGGTGTGCTGATTGCAAGGGCTAGATGTCAGAGCTCCCTGCTCAACAGGGAAAGCTTACTTAGCCAAATAGGACTCTGTGACTCTTAGGTGTATAGTGCTGATCATGCAAACATAAATGTTTGCATTTATGGCCTCTCCCACTGCATTTTACTTGTCCAGTTCTTTGAAAGAAAGGGGTTTAAGTTTTAGGAAAAAAAGTTGACTTCCAAAAATGAGTATATTCTCATTAGAAGTGTGATATTAATGGAGTAATTATTATAGCTTTGTTTTGAAGTCTCATTTGATTTATAATTTTAAGAGTGTAAATTTTTTTAATGTATTTTTGAGACAGCAGTTACTGGTGTGGCTTTTGTTTTTTTATAAACATATTTTATGAAGACAGAAGGTTAATTTTATAAAGTATTTCTTACCTTTAACACATTATGTTGCTGAATTTGAGAGACAAAGAAAGAAGCTTTTCAAAGATTCTGCCAGAGTCTTTAATGCCAGGTTTTTCTATATGAAAGAAAACATTTAGAAAGTGTTCAGGATTATATAAGTAGAGAAAGTGGTTTTTGGTTTGCTACGCAGTACAACCTCCTAAGTTCAGGAGGGCTTACAGTTGTAGGAAGACTCATATTGCTGGCAAGGCACCACATTCCACAGGGTCTTCTAGTGGTTTTTTTCTATCTTTTCTTTCTCTTCCTGATTTTTCTTATGTCAGAAAGAGTAGCCTTTTATCACAGCTGTTTGTTTTAACATTCCCTGGCATCTAAGAACGGTCTCAGGTATAAAGCAGCAACACAGTAATTTTCCAGCCCTCTCATTGGTATTCATGGCCAGGTATAAAGATGGGCTGACTTTTACTTGCCTCCAGCATTATCTGCAGCTTCATAACATCTCCGATTGCCAGCCCTGAAGGTTTGCTTACACTTGCATACAAGATCTCACCACTGTATGTGTATATGAGTGTTGGTTTATTTCTCTACATTAGAAAATCTCTCAGCTTTGTGTGAGGTGAGGAGACTGAAAACCATGCGGTGTCTTGCTAAGGCTTTTTACATCTGCCAAAGCATTGTAATTTGTGACACCCAGGCTGTGATCCAACTGTACCAGCAGTAAATAACTTGGCTTATTTTTGTGCTGTTTACTTTTTAATGCATTTGCAGCCTCTGTATTGTTTTCACATTTTTAAGAAAGGATTAGGTTTTGGAAAATTGTATCTGTATCATAAAAAGAGTAATGCTGATTTTCTCATACTTTTTACCTCAAAGGTGCACAAACGTACAAGGGTTTGCACAAAGTGATTAAACATGCAGCACAGACAATGATGTGCTATGCATGCTTCTCATGTGAGGGCATTTTGTTTCAGTTACACCTCTTGGTGCATTGTCTGGAAAATTATTATGGATGCTACAAGCTGTGCAGGAAAAGAGGTTCTGCTAATGGGCGTGGGTAATTAATGTTATGTCAGCCTTCATGCTTGTATGGATCCTCCTGCAGGATCAATGTGTGATGTCAGTGTGAATCTGGGTGAGGTGCTCAGCCTGTGAGGTGGAAGTGGCAGGCATAGGGTCTAAAATGTAATATAATGCTTTGTCTTGCAGTTTGTTTTTCAGAACTCTGCAGTAAATTCTACCACTTGAATGCTCTTCACCTGTTTTTATCTTTCTTCAAAGCCCTGCTATGCTCGACAGGAGTGCATTAGGATGGAGAGACTTGGATAGTTGAGCTTTCAGCCTTCTGCTCTGTTGCATCCTTCTAACACAGTGCTGCAAGAGAAAAAGAAAAATAATTGTTTATGAGGGAGATGTTACTAGGAGCTGGGCTCCCTGCAAGGGACAGGTTAACCCCATCTCCTTGCAGAAACCAAGCCTATCGCATCCTGTACTCTAGACTCTCTGAGTACCAGTAGACCAAGCTGCCACAAGCTCTGCATCTGCAGTTGCGATCAGTCCCGTTTGTTCTTGTACATTCAGTTTTCTCATGTTTAGGTTTCAAACAGCTGTTGCACTCTGAATCCAAAGCTTCCAGAAAGCCATGAGGTACCTGATGACTTCAGTGGGCTCTAGGGCTGCTCTAAAACCTAACTTCATTCCCTCTAAATGATTAAATGAATTTACTTGGATAAATCAGCAAGATCTCCATGCAAGGTACAACATATGAGCCCTTCTGCTTTACCTGTTCTGAGAGTTATTGCCTCCCCTCAGATTAAGGGATGCCATTTTTTACCAAAGTTAGTCTGTGGTATAACACTGTAATACAATATTCTACTTTGTATAGATGTATTGAGTACAAACACTATATGTAGACATATAATTGCAGCAAGACCTTAGTTACTCAAAGACCCACAGAAGTCAAACAGAGTAGTTTTTTCTGCCATCTCTAATGTGGTTTCAGATTAGCCCCTTACAAGAGACAAGGGCTCATGTTCTTCCCGGCAGGTTCTTTGTGGATCTTCAAGAGACAGGCTCTCTGCATCAACTTTTCTGTGAACACTGCAGCTGGCAGACAGGTAGATCTGTATACGGTTTAACATGCATAAAGAGAGAAATAAAGTGCAGATCTGCATGTACACTGCCCAAAGACACCAGTGCCTTCAACTGGCCAGGAGTGTTTTCTAAGACTTTGGGGGCTTTGAAATGGAGCTGGAATATTGGGAAACTCATGGAGCAGGGAGTTTTGCCTTTATCAGCTGTGGTCAGTTAAGGCAGGTGCTGCATTTTGACTTTCAGAAAAATTCACTTGCTCAAGCTCTTGCCAAGTGTTTAGCTCACCTGGGCTCACCGTGTTGCTTACAGGCACTTGCTAGACCTGTTTTCAAGGACAGATGACAATATTCAGAGATGTGAATATAGATTGTCATTTGAAATTGCCATGAGCTTGTAAATTCATGCTTTTTTAAACTTTATAAAAATAACAAAATCACATTTATTTGACACAACAATAAGGATGCACAGACTCAGAATCCTCTGTGCTATGTTTATAAAAAGAGACTAGAAAGTAACCTGATTCACTGTAACCATCCCCTTTTCAGAAGAGCTAGAGCATGAGTGAGCTGTAACTGTATGGCTTTGGCCTTGAAACTGAAAAGATCAGCAAATAATTGCTTTATTATTTTTCAAAATCTTATCCAGTAGCACAGAATAAAACAGAAGTTCTTATGGGGAAATGCAGTGCCATTCTTTAGATTTAGTAGTGGGATTTTATTATATATTTATGGCAACTGTAGCTGTGGCTCTGCCACCTGCTGAGCCTGCATTGCTCAGCCAGTTATGGACAAAGTTGAGCTGGTGCCACTGGCCTTGGGCACAGAGTGCCCTGCCTGCCACATGCCTCCAGTGCCTGCCTGGCTGCCCAGCTTGGTCCTTCAGCGTGGGGCATCCCTGTGCCAAAGTGTACGTGACGAATTAATTTCCAGTGGACTTCTCCACTGTCATGCTCCACCACCCCCATGTCTGGGAGGGAGGTGCTTGGGGGAATACCAGCTGCCTTGGGCAGTGAGAGGATGCCAGTGTGGAGGCAAGAAGACTTCAAAGCGTGCCTTTGGGAGGTATAACGAACCTCATCTTGCGTGTAGTCTCACCAACCACAAGTTTGCTTCATCAAAAGAAGCACTCTTCTCAGGTCTTTTGTTTATACCCAAAAGAGGGACTGGTGGTCTGCAACCACCACAGCTCCCAGTCCACAGAGCATCCTGAGGGCTCTGTGACTTCCGGGGGGGCCATTACAGTTTTCTGAGGATCATTTGCCCTTCCTCTCCTGCAAAAAGAATGCCACGTAATGGACTCTGCAAGATATTTTGACATATTTTGATGCAAAACAGTCTACAGAAATAGAACAAGATCTGTTTACATTTAGCTAAGGCTAAAACTGGTTATTTCAGTTTCACTTTGATGATGCAAAATGACAGGACTGAAGGTATGACAGAATAAATCTCCGAAGATCATCCAGTTCAAAGATTTATTTTATACTGAACAGTGTACATCTTGTGAAAGATTTGATTATGATTTTCTGAAACAGTCTCTCCAAGGTGTAGATAGATGTAATCTCACTTTAAGAGCATAAGGGTAAATAATTATTTTCACCTACTCTTGCAGTTCAAAAGAGGCTGCTTCTCAGTTGCTGTTTGATCTGATTTCAAGGTCTGCCACAATGCAGAATTATATTTTTCCTACCTCTGCTGAGGACTCATGAGAGTTTTTTTCAGCTATTGCTTCATTTGAACAAAATAACAACATAACCTTCAGGCCTGGTATTCCTTTCTGGAAAATATTCAAAGTCCATTAAGTTATTAAATAAATCAGCACCTAGCAACAGATAGCTTAGGATAGATATGGATGCAATATGATGCAGTAATAAACAATTTGGCAGTATGCATATTACTAAATGTTTTTTACTGTGCTACGGGATAGCAAGGCCAGCTCAGCATCTGAGCCTTTTGATTGTTTGAATTACAGGTAGGCAATGATTTTAATTTTCTATAGTTCACAATGTTTCTGCATGATCTGGAAAGAGGAGGATCTTGCTGAATCAACTGCCTATTGTGTCATAGCATTGGCAGGTCATAAGAAGAACTTCCTGTTGTGATGGTGCAGTGCCTGTTTGGCACAACCAGCTTGCTTGAAGTGGAGGGGTTGATCTGTCTCCTTGTTTACCATTGATAATCAAGTGCTTAAGATCTTCAGAAGGTAAAGAGCTAGAAAAGGCCAAAAAGGTGTCAAAGATTTGTCTCTTCCCCTCCAGTTTTCATCTGGCTGAAGAATTTCACTGTGGGCAGCAGCAGTGACCAGTCTGTCCGGGAAGAAGTGATTGCTGGGCTTGGTTCACGAGGTGGATCTGACAGCTGGGAGTGCCGTTAGCTGAGCTCAGCTGTACCCCAAACTTCCTCTGTGACCCACAAGGCACTCATGTTGTTTCACAGTCTCTCTTCCCCCATAGCAGGAGAAAAAGCCACCACTGTCCTTGCAGGAGGGCTGGAAGGCTGCCCTCATTAGTGCTGGGAAAGACCCATAAACTACAAGTCAAAATACCATTTGTTGTCTTGCACATTAGAATACCTCACAGCCAGAACTTCCTTCTAAAGATGACAACAATTTATTTAAAGATGCGGTTCATAGTGATGTTCTTAGCATGGTTCTAAAAGGACTTGCTTGCTCCTGTTGCAATATTTCTAAGAGTGATTTGGTGAACAAGAAAGGGGAAGTTCTGAAAGCGGCTGTCTAAAAATTGCCATTGAAGGCAATTTGAATTTGAAAAACAGGCTCTGCTACTCTTTGTTAGCATCTTGTACTCCAATAAACCTAGTTGCTACAATTGTGGCAAGTATAACCATGATACTTGTGTGTCTCTAACACAGTACTTCTTTCCCAAATAGTGTCAGAGAGGAGCTGAAGCGTTTTATTTCACTGTACTATATGACTTAAATATCCTTTTTTAATAGCAAAGCTGGTAGCTTCCATTCATGTGTTTATTTGGGGACTGTTTATTTGGTTAGTTATATCAAATGATCTAGAAGTAAGAGCTCAACCCCCTGAAGATACAGCACAGTATTCAACACAAAAATACAGGAAGAAAATAAAGTTGCAGTATTTATCTCAGCATGGTTTTTTATACCAGATGAAATATTATTTCCATTTATAAGCACAAGAACTACTTTTAAAAAATATGCAACATTATCAGTCGACACCGAGGGGCCAAATACAAACATAAGTTTGGGGGAAAGAGAAGGGAAGGGGGATGTTGCAGTGAACTAGCATCCTTCCTCGTAACACCAGGAGTGCACATCAGCTCAAGTTATTGCCAAGGATTGGTGCTGCCTCTGTTTATCGGCTGCCATTTTACCTTAGTTTAATTCCTTCATGGAATAAAACATAAAGTTAAGTTAATCAAATCTTCAAAGATATAAAGTGGGACAGATTTTCTTCGAAGAGAAAAAGCAGATTTGGTGGCCCTATCACATTCCATATGAATGAGACATTAGTCAGATTTTTTGGTCTGAAAATCCAAAGTATAATTGCTTTTCTAGTCACCTTGTTTTATTTTGATTAAAATTAAAAGTTTTAAAAAATAATGGATTATTTTGTTGAGAATATTTTAAATTTTTTGTTTTGCTAGGAATTTAGATAATGATTGTTTTCACTGTGTAACAGAGCCAAATTCTCTTGGGGGTGGGAGAAAAGAAAAATATTGATCAATTTTTCACTTACCAAGACCATCAAGTGCTATGGCAATGATTATTCTTCTTATTATCTTGCTCAAACAGCAAAAGCTGATACAGGGACAAATTTTAGAGGATTCTGTGACAGGTGAAGTCTCCCAGTGTCTTTCAGCATCAGTAGACAGAGCTGGATGTTTTAAGAACCATCCCTGGGTTTCTGAAGAGCCTTCACATGACAGCATTAGGCAGAAACCATTTAAGAAAATCAAGATGCACCATGTCCCTGAGAGAAGTGTGTTAGCTGCATCACTTTGTTTTCAGCTCTTCACATTGTGTCAGCGGTTTCACTTCCTTTTGGTGAGCACTTTGCTCAGAAGCTGCTGTCTTTGTTATGCAAGTGAATAGATTACACCTAATTTTAAATGAGCATCCAGAATGACGTTTCATCTTCAAAGGTAGAGCTCTGGTGTTCCATCAGTGCTTTAACCACAGGTCTGAAGCTTTTGAGTAGCTCCTCCCCTTCCTGCAGAAATCAAAGGAATAGTTTCCTTTAGTAAAATGTCATATCAAAATGTTCCCAGTTATTACAGTCTTGTGTTGTTACCACTGTGTGTGCACTGATATGAGAGTTCATAAATAGCTTTTGTGGTATTGTATATCTTAGTGAAGCCAAACACGCTGCAGTGGAAACGCTGTAATAGCAGAGGGGAAGGAAAGAGTGTTGCCTTATCTGATGTGCAACACGTGCAGGCAAGCCCTTAGCTGTTTTTCCCTTGTAATTTACATATATCCCGAGTGCTGAGAGCCACACGTTTTCAGTCTTCAATTCTAATTAAGGTGAAGGAAAGAAAGGATGGGATGAACAGCACCGTAAAGTCTCTCAGCAATAGACTGTATGGCGTAAGGTAATGTCTTCTTCTTGATGACAGCCAGAAAAGAAAAGATATCAGGCAAGGTCTGAACAGATTGTATTGTCTTCTTAAATAAATTGTCTAAGTTCTGCATTTTAAATGATTGAAGCTAAAAAAAATTAGCTCACCTGTAGCCTTTCTTTTTTCTAAAACTTTTCCAGGCACCTTATTTTTGGACTGTGTCCTTCTTACAAGAACAGAGCTTTCAAATCATTACTGCTAAGATGTATTTCCTGATGTCTTACTGTCTGGTCTTCTGTTTCCTTACAAAACATCTGGAATCCTATCCTGAGGCACAGAAACAAGGTTGTTTGATTTAAATTTAATATTCTTTAACTAGTATATTTGCCCTCTTGTTTTGCCTGCCTTATGGGGATTGTTCTCAGATTCTTTGTATAAACTCTACAAGTACCTCAGTAAAGAGAAAAGCCCAACCTGTACCTTGGAGAGGACCACTGTGAGAGACTGACCATGATGCAGGGCAGTGTCAATTATGGGAATGTTTCTGTATCACTGGAGATAAAGCTATATGACTGTATACTTTTAAGCCACTTTAATCCAGGGTTATGTGGGTAAAAATACAGCTCTTAAAACTGGCTATTTTAAGCTGAAGCCATTAAACTTGTGCATGTGTATAAGCTCCAAGATGCGCGCAAAGGATGTTCTGAACAGGCAGATACGTCAGCAGACCACATTCACCTTAAGGACCGAATTCCTCATTCCTTTGCCTCCTATAGGCTGAGGTTTTTTCACATCCATGTGTAGTGAGTAACAGTGTTTCATACTGAATTTACCCAGAGCAACACAGTCCAGATTTTGAGAAAGTCAACGAGTCCTTAGGCTGACTTAGGCAGTCTAGATGTATTATCCTGCTTGTTATGAAACATTGTTTCTGTTTTTAGATAAGCATGTATTGCTCTACACAAACCAGAACCCATGAAATGATACGTGCTTTTAAGTACGTTTGTAGCATACGGGCTGAAAGGGGGAAAAGTACTTTTTTTCATTGTATCCAAACTGAATTGTCATGCCCTGCAGAACTCCCAGATTCTACTGATAAATAGCCAGCACCTTCATCCTCTGCAACAACAAACACAGCAACACTTTTCTGGGTGCCAGATGACCTTGCTGTGAATGAAGCTGAAGGAGTAAAGGGTGCTCGCTGTCATCTCTCTAAACTACAACAAGGTGGCAGCGTGCCTCAGGACATTGCTGATGCAGCTGGATCTAGCCAGCCATTAGCTGTCCGTTCTCTAGGACATCGTGGGGATATGTATATTCTGCATCTACTGCTGAAAAAGCACCCGTAGGCACTCAGGAGTCATAAGAGGAGATGCTATTGATTATCTGTCTGTGGTAGAATAATGGCCACACCAGGACACACCATAGGTCTCTTGTGACAATCAGTATCAGATACTAGAACACAAATTTAAGCATCAGGCTGCACAGGTGTGTATATACAGGTACAGTTATAGGTACATACGGAAGGGGTCACTACTGCTATAGCACTTGTCAGTGTTGTTAGGAGAGTGTTCCGAGCCAAGACTTACATCCAAGCTGCCATTCTTACTTGCTACTGATTCTCACCGCCTCCATGAGATTTCCACATTTTAGCCCCTTTATACTTTTGTCCTCCAGGCCATCACTGCCAACAAGTACCACAGTTGAACTGGGCCATGCAACAGGGGTGGCTTTTAACCACAGGCAGCTGGGGCAGTTGTAACAGGCAATAGAGCAAAGTGGATGGTGGAGAAAAGTTTGTTTAATTGGGTGCTAAAGCTGTTGCTCTGTCTGCACTAAATTAGACCAGCAGGAATCCTAATGTTGCATGTTCTCTGGCTGCTGGGAAGAACTGATTTAAATGCCACTGAGGGGTCCTCACGCAGATCTGCAGAGCATCTCAGTGTCACATCACATTTATTCCTCTCATCCTTTGCTCACTTTTCACACTTGCTTACCTCTGCTTATAGAGGAGCTTTTTCCATATCCTCAGCTGAAGTCCTGTGTGTGGTTCTGCACATACCAGCAAGGACTCACCAAGCATGGTGACTTCTGCTTCTGTCTGGAAAGATCTCAGGGCAGGAATGAGCATGTTTATGTGGGTATGCAGACCATGAGCAGTGCCCAGTACTCAACGGGAAAGGAGAGGAGGAGATCATGTTGCTTTCTTAACAGCATGTGTTGTCTCACAATGTCGCTCTGGCACCCCAGCTGCCTCAAGACACAGCCACCAAGGTAGCACAACAGTCCTCAAGAACTGCTTTGGCCTCACAGGGGGCACTAGTTACTGGGGTGAGATATTCCATAGATGTTGTAAGGTATTTGAACCTTGGTAGTGTGCCCCAGCCAAACCATCTTTAGCTATTCTTATCAGAGCCCTCAGAATGGGACCAGGCTGGAATTACCCTCACTGGCTTCACCTGGCCTTTCCACTTTCAGCTGCAGCATATCAGCCCCAAGAAGGTTTTTAAGCTCCAGTCTGAAGGCTGGAGGGGAAGGCTTATATCTGTTTTTTGTCCTTTGCTGTCTTGTTGTTTGGGTTTCTGGGACTAACTTGGCTGCTGATCACTGGATGGGTTTTGTTGCTGTCATCATCTTGATGCTGCTTGCCTGGATCAGGAGCCCTACCTGTTAGAGCCCTCAGGAATTCAGCAAGGACTGAAAGGTAAACTGTGCTAAGTTGGAAAAGAATTGAGAAAGAAGAAGTTGAAAAACTAAATACCAAGACAGCAAGGAATAGATGAAAAGGACTGTGCTGCACTAGATTGAAACTAATCATATTATCAGAAAAATGTGTGTGGGGCTCGTGGACAGAATAGAGAAACCAATCAAGCAATGTGAAATCTCAGTCACAGCAGTTGCAAAATGCATAAGTACTGTGTTATGTAAAGGTTGTAAGGTGCATAAGTAGAGTATCATGTAAAAGTTGTAAAATGTATAAGTAGTATAAGATAAGTAGGTAGAATGTATAAGTAAGCAAAGTGTATAAGTAGGGTATTATGTTAAAGTTGTGAGATGTGTGAGTGGAATGTATTTGAAAC
This sequence comes from Corvus hawaiiensis, assembly GCF_020740725.1. Classification (NCBI taxonomy): domain Eukaryota; kingdom Metazoa; phylum Chordata; class Aves; order Passeriformes; family Corvidae; genus Corvus; species Corvus hawaiiensis. The sequence continues at coordinate 34,652,806 of NC_063216.1, forward strand.
AATAAGAAGCTTCTGTGAAATCATATTGATTCTTTGATCAGAAGGCATGAGTTCCTCCACATAAGACCTCCAAGAAAAAAGGACTCTGATTACAGCCTCCAAAAGGGCTTCTTTGTGCTTCTTTCACAACTTCCTTGCACTTCTGGGTTGTCTTCCCTGGCTCCTGAAAACTCATTTCTTTTCAGTGGGGCGCCTGAGGCATCTGCTTCGCCCCCCCTCACGTGGAGTTGCACTTGGCAATGCTGGCTGCAAGTGAGAAGCTTAGAGCTGACTCTTTATTACAGTGTCTAGTACACACTGTGACAGATGAAGGTCTAGAAAGCTACGTGAGGTTGACACCAAGGTGTGTAACCACTAGAGAGATGAGAAGCAGAGAAATATCTGCAGCCTTCCTGAAGACATGTCTTCACCTGTGTTTTTCAGAAACTAAAGTAGTCATCTGGTTTTTGTACTCAGACTTAATTTGCTTGGCTACACTTAGGCCCAGAGATGTAGCTCTTGAGAAGACTGGGGGAAAATAATAATTTGGAAACAAGATAACAAGGGGAAAATAGGCATGATTTTAAGAATTGTAAATTGGAGTACAAATACCCCTTTCATCTTTGAGATGATACCATTTTCATATTCATTCGGAATAAATTTTGGTTGGGTTTTTTTCTTGTTTGTTTGCTGGTATATGAGCTTTTTGCTTTTTATTGCATCTACAGGATCCTGATTTACAGCTGTATGGGAAAGTAGCAGTGGCTCTTGGTTAAAAGCAAGATTCCTATCTGAGGTGTTTATGCCTTCAGACTTCTTCTCAGGGCCAAAACATCTTTCTACTGGATCTACATTCTTGTGTTAGTTTCCAGCCTAGTTCTGTCCTTGGAATGAATTTGGCTATTCTTTTGCAGTCAATACAAAAACTTATTTCTTCTGTGTTTTTGTTGAGATTGCTGAAATTTTCTTTCCCCGGGACAGCACGTGGACAGACACAAACTTCCCAGAAGTACCTTTGGAATGAAACAAGCTTAAATCAGTGACTCAGTCACAACAGCTTTTTCTGATATTTTTAGAGATCTTTCTCCTTAGGAAGTGGTCCTGTGGCTTCAAAAGTAATGACTGCAGAATTGGATTCAGGCTTGGATTCATTGCAGGTTCATAAAGGGATTATTAACAGCTGCTTCTGTCAGTTGTAAATTTTGTCACAGAACTTTGGGATTTGGCTATAAAGGTGAAAATTTACTTTGCTAGAGTTACCTGAGGGAGACAGCCCTGACTGGGAAAAAGGCAAGGCTGGAGCAAAAGGCTGGGTTCATGTTTACCTGAATATTTCAGTAGTTTGCTCTGAAGGGATGCAAAGCAGAATTCAAGCTGTCCCTCACTCCTCTGGGAAGATCAGATGGCAAAAATGTTGTCAAACTGTTCTCATGAGAGATGTTTGGTTGGTGAGTATTGATTCACTATGGAGTGTTTCTCCTGAATTTTGATTTGTATCTGGCCCACAGACTAGGAAAAAGAATTGGCTGTGGCAGATGGTAAGAAAATGCAATCCTTGGCTGAAACAAATATCTGTGACCTGTTTGGGAAGATGTAGAAATCCATCACTAGGTGACAAGTCCTGTGTTTGGTAGCCCCAGAATGTATTTCACTGCTTGAAACTGCTTGCATAACAGCAGGGAGTAGAATCCAGCTCTGAGGTTTAAAGTGTTTACTCTGTGAAAATCCTCTGAGTTCAATTTTCTTCAGATATTTATGATCCAGTGAAGATTAAATTGTGGCAGAAGGTTTATGAAGCATGAACATATACATAAGAGAATGCACACAGTTGGATATTCACATCTGCACTTTTTCCATTAAAATCCTGACTGCCTACTTGGGGGAAAAAAGTAATTGGCTCAGAATTACACAACTGAATTTAGTTACTTGAAGTAATTAGGACAGTGTGTGTGGCTTGTGAAGGGGCCACGAGGGTGACTTTTTGTACAGAATCATAGCTTCTAACTTATTAAAAGATGAAATGTATAAAATGCCTCCCTTGTTTTAATGACCTGCTGGGACTAAAGCAACTTGTGGAACCGGAACTACAACTGCTCTGCAGTATGATAGTGGTTCACAAAGAACTTCGCAAATAATATTTTGAGTCTATCAGCATAGCAGCTACTTTGGAGATTGTGTACAGCTGTGAAAGAGGGGGCACACTGCTCTGAAGTGGCTTGCATAGAATGGGGTATGAAGGGGCTAAGAACCTATAGTTCTATTTTCAGTAGTGTTTGTGTACTTTTTTCACAGAGAGAAAATAATTTAATCCTTTGCGGCAATAGGTCCTTTTGGAAATAAGTAAGTCTAGCACTAGGTTTGCATTGTCCTTTTCCACTTGTTGGGTAATGTGTGGTGGTTATCTGTAACTCTAACATCTGGGGATGTTAGAGTTTTAAAAGATTTACTCTTACCAATTTTTAATAAAAGTTTGGGGTTTTGGTGTGGTTGTTTTTTTTTTTTTTTTTTTTTTTTTTTGTGGAATACTGTGTGAAAGATGCTGTATGTACAATACATAGAATGGTAGCAGAAGATAAACTGGCCTGGATTAAAAAAAAAAACCAGTCTTGGGAGACATAGAAATGCTAATTTTGGGCTAAATTGCTAGCATATACTTTGTAGTAGACAAAAATTGCAGAGCAGTAATTTCCTGGCATTCAAACATATATCTGAGAACACCTGTTATTATAATTCCAGCTTTATGTTCCAAGTGAATAGAATTCAATAAATATTACATTTTGTTGTCATTTTCTGTATACAGCCTTCAGTTTCAATTTACATAAACCATATGCTGTGGAGTGTTTTGCTGCTTACTCTGCTTATTGTTCTGTGTATTTTCATGTACATGGCAACACCTTGAATAGATTTGCTATCTCTCTGAGGCACCCCCTGAACGAGGGGATGTATTCCCTGGATTTATTCTTCCGGTATCAATTGTTTTAAAGAGTATGACAGTCAGATGACTTGGCAAATATACAGAGCCTGTTTGTTCCATGCTTGGTGATACTTGTGTTGCCCTGGTATTCTAGATTGTGTCTTTGGCCAACAAATCAAAATATTGTAAAAGTTTGTTCAGCCCATGCTGTGCTTCTGAATGCCTTGATCTAGCAATCTGTGTAGTGCTGTGACAGGCTGGGAGCATGAAGTTAGAGCATGTCTTGATTTTCATATGGTACTGATGGATAAAAATATTTGACAGTTGGTACTGCTGCATTTTCCCCCTTTCCTGCTACTTCTGGTTGGTTGTGAATTGTACTTTCCTATTGTTTCAAGTAATCATTAGTAATGCGAATATTTCATTTGGTTACTATTAAACCTATTAATATGATTTTGAAGCTGGATTTTAGTTTCTACATTCACATCATAATTTTGCAGTTGTAACAGGGAGGGGTAAAATACTGATTTGTTAGCTATGTTAAAAAGAGAACTTTTGTTTATCTTGTGTTTTAAAAATGGGCATAATTAAATCATTGCTAACTAAGAAAACAAATTATAAGTGCTTTCACTGAAATACTTAATTTGCAGTGTTTATTTACAAGAACCCAGGGGATAATGGGGATTGATCCTGTGATGGGTGCTTAATTTGATGCTTCTGGTGCATGCAGTGCTCTAATCCTAATGACTTTCAAACGATGGAAGAAATGAGTTGTATTCATCTACCATCACCTGAGAATCTTGCTTGCAGGTATCAAAAGCTGCAATCAGTTGAGAGGACTGATGGAAACTGACAGCATGTAATCTCATTCCAGTGAATCTGTGTGCTTCCAGCAGGTTATTACTTTCTTTCAACACCTGTAGATTTTGCACTTTGATTTTCCTCTTCTGTAGTCTTTCAAACTCTCCTTCCTAGACCCGTATCTCTTATGCAGGCACAGACTGGTCTGTGATTGATTTCTTGCTGTTGGAGAGTTGCAGAATGGCTCTCACAGACAGAGAAAAGATCCAAAATGGAGGGAGATTCTTTGGACATATATCTACCATACCATACATGCCATATGACTGGGCATGATTTGATTAATGGGGAGGAGAACTAGGGAGAAAAGGAGTGAGAAGCCTTGTGGTCTCCCCCTTTCTTCTGTGCCCTATGGAGCAAATATTCAGCCCATAGCCATAAAAACTTCATATGGTTGTGCATTTATACTGGCAAAGACAATTGGAAAGAGATTAGTTCTGATTTGTGAAGTTTACTGATGTTATGTATCTTTATTTCTTGATTCTTGTCTCATTTGTCTTTAGAACGATCCTTCAAATAGAAAATCAGAAATAAATTCATTTTATCCAGTTGATCAGAAATTTACTGCTGACAACTACATATTAAATATGCTGGTTTGTGATGAAGATTGAAACCCTTTTCTTTGGCACCCATGGCAGACTGAAGCAGAGATGGCTTTTGTTTGTCCTCCAGCCCAAGCCTGTTGACAAGTAAGGATGTGGAGATGGGGATGCCTTTGTAAGCACGGTCCATTCTCAAGGCTAAAAGGATTCTGCTTCCCTTATCAGGCAGTAGTATCTGAAGCAAACAAAAAAGGGCTCCTGAGTGAGGAGATATCTTGTATGACATGTATTCAGACAGAAATTGCCATGACCTCTGGGTTACCTTTGTTTATGTAAGGCAGGGGATGGCAGAGCAGGAGGAGGGAGACTGCTGCCAGCCCCAGGCAGCAGTGTGGGCAGGGCATGCTCTGCCCACTTCCAGTAAATTAAAATTTCTGAGACAGTGCAGAGTGGCCTTAACTTCCTACTGGCATTGACATAATCTCATATCCGGTCATCATAGCATTTATGCAGTCTGGTCAGAGACAAACTTATCTTCTTGAGACATTTCCATAGTATTCCCTCAGCTTGTGGAACTGAGATTCCTGAACTCTAACTAATTTCAATCACAGAATCACCAGGTTGGAAGAGACCTTCAAGGTCATGGAGTCCAACCCATGCCCTAACGCCACCTCAACTAAACCATGGCACTGAGTGTCACATCCAATCTTTTTTTTAAACACATCCAGGGATGGTGACTCTACCACCTCCCTGGGCAGACAATTCCAGAACTTTATCACTCTTTCAGTAAAAAACTTTTTCCTGACATCCAACCTAAATTTCCCTTGGTGCAGCTTAAGACTGTGTCCTCTTGTTCTGTCATTTGTTGCCTGGAAAAAGAGACCAACCCCCACCTGACTACAACCACCTTTCAGGTAGTTGTAAAGAGTGATAAGGTCACCTCTGAGTCTTCTTTTCTCCAGACTAAACACCCCCAGCTCCCTCAGTTGTTCCTCATAGGGCTTGTGTTCCAAGCCCTTCACCAGTCTTGTTGTCCTCCTCTGGACACGTTCAAGTGTCTTAACGTCCTTCCTGAACTGAGGGGCCTGGAACTGGACACAGCACTCAAGGTGCGGCCTCAGCTCTGAAGATAGAGTGTTTCCAAGCACTTAGTGAGCTGAAACCATGGATATATGGAACATCACACAGTACGAAAATGTTATGGGTATTTGATGAATCTTTTAAGTTTTTGACCTACTACTTGAGTCCAACAACCTTGGGCCCCTGTAAATTTCCATGCTGCTTCAAGACATCTGTTGCTTTTCATCTTTTTTGGTTTTCTGTATGGTTGGCTCATATTAACAGAAAAGGAAAAGACATGCTTTTATATTTCTGTTGGAGCTGTTTTCAGTGCTAGAGTTGCCCATGTGTGCATTTGGATTCCAGGACTCTCAGATGCAGGGACTCTCTCCTGCCACTGGCCTTTGTTGCTCTGTCTCTGTAAGTATGGCACTCTTGCCTCTCCTTTTCCCTCTTAACTGATTTTTTTTTTTTTTTTTTTTTTCTCCCTGTCACTTTACAGTCCCTTCCAGACCAGAAAAGCCCAGAGGAACAGTAAGGTCGAGGACTAAAATTACAGGTGACTCTCTTTTGTGCCAACCCCTTAGGGCTTGCTTCTTACAAGATTTACCCCCCTTATTTCTTGAGGCTGGTCTCCACTCTGCAGAGATGGGATGGCAGGTAGCTGCCTCTTCCCCTCCCTGCGAAAATCTGGCAGTACTGCAGTTCACACTTGGAGGGATGGAGGCTGCTTTTTTCCTCTTACAGCCTACTGGAGATATGTCAGTAAACCATGTGCATTGTGTTATGGGAAATATTTAATGCAGCAACTTTCTTAAAAGATTAATTTTTTTCCCTTGGTAAGCATTATATGCATATTAAATAAAATATTACCTCAACAAGTTGCATGTACTACTAGCAGCATGCACTCACAGGGATGCTCATTATACTCTCCTGGTTTTAAAGGGTCTTGTTTTTGAACTGGTAAGAGTTGCTTCTTGCATTTAAATGCTATTTCTAGCTTCTCAGACTCTGGGAAAATATTAATTTTGAGACCCATAAACCAGAAGAAAAAAGCTTTAAAAGCACACAATCTAACATCTCCTGGTTGTTTTCTTAAAGCAAGGTCCCCAATTCTGGGGATTCTTAGTTTTTAAAAAATACTGAAATTCTGCTTTGACCAGTTTTGCTCTGCAGCCTTGTACTTTCTAGAGCCATTAAAACCAACCTTGGTTTTGGTTTCAAAACTTGAATGTTAATACTGCTAGTTAACTTTTGGCATGGTAAAATGGCAAGAGTATTAAAATGTTTTTTAATTTTTTGTCTCTGTGTTGACTGATTGGATTGTTTGGATGTCATTAGGCTACTTATTTATAGCAGGAGTATGAGCAATGCACTATAAGCAGGGGAAGTAATTCCTGGCTGCTTTAGCTAGAAGTTCAAATGTTAATTCTTGTTAGTGTTTAAATTGAATGAAAGCATCATTTTGTTCAATTCTTCAGTATTCCAAAGAAATTGATTACACAAGTGCAATTTAGGCAACAACCTTAATCTCTCCTTTTATTATGCATGTTGATAGTGCCAGTATTAGCCTGCAGTCTTCCTGGCTTGTTTATGAATGTTGTACATTGCTTTGCAGTCACTTAATAATATTAAATTTCCTGAATTGAAGAGAAACTGTTAAATTATTTTTAGAATAAGAGCCCAGATATCCACAGCATGGAGATAAGTCCTATTTTATAAAAAATACATCCCCAGTAGAAGGATATATTTTGCTAAAGGTGCCCTAATGGAGATAGTGTTTAATCTTTCTGTTGTCTCTGGATTTTACGTACATGACTGAGTTCATGATTCAACGCACATGCACCATTACCACCCTCTTAACCGCTCCATGCATTAAAAACCCAATACTTCCTGACAGGAAAAAAAATTAAGAGCAATCCTTCCCTCCTAGCAGATATCTTTATTATAGACTGGTGTTCTTCCTGCACCAGAACTCAATAAAAGAACTCTTTTTTTTTTTTTTTTTTTTTTTTTTTTTTCAGTCTAGCTCAAGAACTTGACCATTGTATTGATTTTTACCTTGAGAACTGTGTATAGAACTTGGGATCAGCTAGGGAATTTGTTCTGTTGGGTCATTCTGTCATGATTTAATAGATTTAATAGCTGTGGAGCCCTTCTAGCCTCTGGGAATGGAGCCTGCAACATCACCAGGGCCTTTATACAGTTGTCGTGACTGTGGTGTTTATTAGAAATGGTAATTGGCTGCTCAACATCCTGCGACTGAGAAAAAAAACAAAGTATCAACCCCTGTAGTATCATTGTGGTTTTGCATCTCCTATTTCTACCCTAGCAGCCAGAGCAATGTTCATGCCTGGAACTTTTCTAGTCCCTGCAGTTTTCTGCCCTTCCAGGTTCAAAGTATATTTTGGGTCTGGCTTCAAGTCCAGTGGGTGTAAGACTGAAGAAATACTCCTGGGCCTATCAGTGACTGAAGGAGGACATTGATTTAATGATTCTAGTTTGCTAGATATATGGGGACTTTGCTGCATGTTAGCAGTTAAAGATAGGTTTTAAGTTTGGGTGGGGTTTTTTTGAGTTACATTTCTTAAGGTTGCCTACTGGTAATAGGTGGACATGCAGCTGTAAGTTTTATATGAGTAAACTGAAGAAGACTGTGATACTATCACTGATGGTCCATACTTTGCTATCAACTGGAATTGTGTTAAGTTTTTAAGAGAGAGAGTGTTCTGGAATGTTAATATGCACCTGACAGAAAACAGTGCAGAGAATGTATTTATAGGAAATACAGCTAAAATTATTTCCAAAAAGGGAAATTTAATAAAGTGGAAAACAGATTGAAAGTACTGGTGAGCTAAGCACTACTGGTATGTTTTAGCTGTCCCTCAAATTTTCCTCACTAGGGGGCTATGGTTTGGTGCAGGTTTGCAGTCAGAATACCAAGCAGCGCCCTCAGAAAGCAGATCAGGTCATTTGTAAATCTGCTTTTAAAGCAGAGAAAGGCACAACAAAATCATCCTCCTTTGCTGTATCTGTAAAAAATAATAAAACTGGAATAGTGCAGGATGATAGAAGGACTAAATGAATGTGCTTAATGAATGCCTGTGTGAAGACTTAAAAATAATTTGTTGGAAACAGAAAAGTTCTGAGGTTTTCTTTGGCTGCTGTTTTGCAGTTCAGACTGGCTGATGAGTATAATAGTCTTGCTGGCCTTAATATTCATTAATTCAAATCATGTCAGTCATTATCTGTTCTTTTTACTCTTCTTTTTTTAGAAGAGGTGGTCATTTATTTGATCAGTTCTTAGTGAGGTGGCTCCATTTGATTTCTCAGTATAATTGTAGTTTGTGCACATCTGCAAGTAGTGATTTTGAGTTTTGCTTTTCATTGTTTCTTGTTCCAGTAAATCAGTCACAGAAGAAAATGTGGAGTCATCTGAGGGGAAGATCTAAGTAGCCTGCTGGGCTGTCTTCAAATCAGATATCTAGCAGACTGGCCTGGAAAGAACAACACCATCTGGATATGGAAAGAACCCTTAAGATGTTTTTGCATCACAGAAGGTTATTGACAGGGTAAATGTGCGGCAGTAAAGCTTGCCAGAAATCTCTGAGCTGGTCCATGTGCTTTCCAGCAGCTGTGGGTGTTAAAACTTCCGGGACTAACAGCCTGCAGCTGTGCTTTCATTAGTTCCCCGTGAGTTTCTGAGTTTCGGCTCTCACTGAAGTTCAGTTCCTAGATGTTAGGACTACTTGGGGAAAAAAAACAAACCTCCTTTGATTTATTATTTCCGTTCCCTGGTATGAATCTGTCCCAAAAGTTTTTCATTGTCAGTAGCTGAAACATAGTGTTTTATCCAGTCTAAACTAGTGATAGCTTACAAAGTATGGGTTTAGCTATCTAAAAAAATCAGCTATTTTAACTAAAACTGTTCTTAAAGCCTAAAGACTAAAATTTCTGCTCATGAGTTACCAGACTTCTCCCTAGCAGATGTTAAAACCTCTCATTAGGAATAAGCTTTTGGACAGTTTCATTCCACCACTAACCTAGTAGAAGCTCAGATGATACCTTAGGTTAGCATTGCAAAGGCAGTGGATGTCACATTTAGCCTGATTACTTATTCAGTGTGGATAGCCATTACTTACAGTGAAGGTGCTTGGGAACGGCCTTTGGAATAATGGGCAACTGGAATAATGTGTCTGCTTTTAGCTAGAATAAGCTGCCTTATCAAGTCCACTCCTGTGATCTGTGCTTGTTACTCGTTTTAAGGTCTAAATCAGTATTTTAGCCCCAGCACAGCTAGTGGGACTGTTTTTTCAGAAGTTCTCTCTCCAGGCCTGGAGGAAAGAATTTGATCTCATCCCTCTGATTTGAGGAAAGATTATATTGCATTCAGCTATTCACTTGCACTCTCTCACCGCACTTCAACAACTGTCTTGGATTTGGGGAGCTGTAAAGGATGCTTTCAGTGTGTTCTGTTAAGCAGAACCCATTCCTGGAGCTAACCCAATCTAAATCAAAATGTGGTGAAAGTGAAGTTGAAAGAAAAATGGCTTAAAAGCCAGCCTGTGCTGTAATCACCCAGTGAACCTTTCCCCTCTCATTTGAGTTCATTATCCTAACCTGAGGAAGCTTAAAATCAGACTAAGTGCAGATGTTATCAAATACGACTCTGCATTCTGTATTCAGAGCTCTGTGCCGCCTCCTGACTCTGCTCCATTTTTAGCTTTGGAATAATGTAGCACTTGCATGATTTATTACACAAAACATTCTGGCAGCAGAAAGGATCAAGAGTAGGTGGGGTCATTATAGCTGTTATCTAATTCCTTTTGAATGTTAGAGAGTATTAAATTAAAAAAAAAGATTTTTTTTTTTTTTATGTATGCTCCAGGGTTTCCATTTTGTGTTGAAAAAGGAGTGGATTATCCAATAGCTAGTTGACCTTCCCTAAACAAGGTAAGATCTGAATGCTGGAAATCAAAAGCAAGAACTCCCAGTAACCTCAGGAGGGGCAAGAGATTTAACTCCCTTAAGTGTGACTACAAAAGAGACTTCTCCCCACTCTCTGGAGGGTAGCCTGGACATCTCCCTTCCCAGCCTGTGTGCCTGCTTTTGTGAGAACAGAGGTGGTGCTAGAGGAAAACAGGCACTCTCTCCTACATCTCTTCCTGGTGTGTGACTCCCACAGGAGACTCCTCTGAATCTACCAGGATCATGGTGTGAGGAAGGAGGAGGTAGATGGGGACAAACTCTTGCCTTTTCAAGAAGCCTCTGCAGGCTGCAGTGAATAAAGGACAGCTAAACATGGGGCATGGGAAGTGCTAGCAGCTGTCAAAAACCTCATGTTCAAGCACAACATTGTTTTTTACCAGTCGAGAGACAACTTGTATTGGATGATGCAGTGAGCCACTTGTCGTGAGAACAGGGAGCAGTCATAGCTCTAATCCATATCTGTGGGTTAGGTAGTGGGGCCTAGGAGAGAAGTGTCACCATCTGAAATATCCTCAGCAAGGAGAGCACTGCAGTCCCTCTCCTGCTTCATGTCTTCTTGTGTTGGATTTGGTGGCTTGAGGAGGCCGTGTATCATACGGATGAGCTGTGGACAGTACAAGTGCCAAACATGGCAGAGGGACCTGACCAAAGAGGGGTGTGAAGTAGGAAGCAGCATGAGTCTTGCACTCAGTGCAGAGAACACGTGCTGTGTCCTCATTGTTCAGCTCGTGCAACCCACAGCATGATGCAGCTAATGCAGAGAGCAGGAATGAACTGGCTGTGAATAATAGATCTAGAATATTTTGGAAAACTAGCACTATAAAAATTTTAAAAAGGTGGTTGCACTTCTTCAGAAAAGCTTGCTCTGCAGTGCAGAAGCAATGAAGATTTTGTTACTCTTTTGTTTGATCAAAAAGTGCATTAATAAAATTATTCGGTTTATTCTTTTGCTCATCCTACTAGCCTGAGAACAAGACATGGAAGAGTTTTAGGCATCTCCAATCTGCAAGCACTCTTGTCTATTCAACTTTAAGCTTGATTGTGTGTGACTGTGTAGGGAGGAAGGAACAAAGGCTTTATTTTTCTCTCATTTGCCTTAGTAATCTTGCAATGAAAAGTCAAACCAGTTTACATCTTTTTATAGGATTATAAAGAAAAAGTACATAATTGGAAAAAGAGCAAACCTAGTGTCATAGGTTAGCAAGCATAGTCCCGGAAGGGATGTCCTTGCTAAGGGGTGCTTACAGTTTCCTCTGGGAACTGATAGAACCTATCAGCTGGCCAGTTTGAATATGGACAATTCTCTAAGCCACTTAAAGTTGTGATCACCTCTGTGATCCACATTTAAGAATAGGCAAACTCCCCCTCCAAGCTCTCTCTCGTTTCTGGCGCTGGGACAGGTGGCTGCGGGGCCCGAGTGGGGGCCAGCGGGCCCGGCCAGGCCCTGCTTGGGCCAGGCCGGGCCGGGCCATGGCCATCCTGAAGCCGATGGACCTGTTCCAGCCATGGAACCCCCCCCCACTGCCTTGCCGTGGGCAGCCGGAGTGGCTCGGCTCTCCCCCCTCTCCACTGCGATAAGAAAAATTCAACATTCCAGCTGCAAAGCTGCAAGGCCGAGGTGAGATTAACCCTTTTTATTGCTGTGAAGAGCTGAAACCCTGAGGGAAGAGAGAGAGGAGATGCTTAAAGCTGAAATTCTGTTGTGAAGCTATGATATATCAGAGTATCCTGTTGTAATTTCATGAAGATATGGGGGGTGGAGTGTTCAACTCGTGAGCAAAAGCACCTGCGCTGAGATAGGCAGATGCTGACGCAGCTGTAATTTCATGAGAAGTTTGGACAGGGAGAGATGAACCAGATGAGGACTTTTGCTCCAAACGGGAAAGGAGAAAACCTCAGTCTGTAGAGATGGACCAGATGAGGACTTTTGCTCCAAATGGGAAAGGAGAAAACCTCAGTTCCTAGAGATGCTCCCAGAGATAGTCCTAAAGATGAAGATGATGAAGACCCTTTGCTCCGAGGGAAGGAGAAGGGCCTCTGTTTTTGTTTCTGAACGGCTCAACCTTAAAATTATACCCCAAAAAACTTCAAGAGTGGACCCTCGAAAGCAGTTGCGGGAAAAGCTGCAAGTCGGGGGAAGGGACTCACACGCAGGCAGAGACTCCTCTTCCTAAATGGACTGAACAATATTTGGAAGTGGGCGGCTGTCTCGTTGTGATAATGTTTTCATAGCATGAGCAAGAAGAGACTTTTCTTTCTAAATGGACTGAACAAGGTTATTATGGAAGTGGTAAACAGACTGAACATCTTAAGGGTTGTCTTTGAACATTGTCAGTGGGAGAAGGGAGGAAGGTGGGGGGAGGAGGAGAGTTCTGAAGGTGGTATAATTTTTTTTTCCTTCTTTTAGGTCTGTTAATAAACTTCTTTATATTCTTTCAAGTTTGGTGCCTGTTTTGCATTTCTCCTAATTCTTATCTCACAGCAGATAAACAGTAATGAGTATTTTGGACCAAACCACTACACCTAGGTCCTCCTTGTAGTTTCTGGTCCCTGCAGAGTCTCCAGCCTTTTCACTAATATTGAGCTATTAAAATTCATCCTGGAAATATTGCCCACATGTCTTTGGTCAGAAAAAGCAGCCTTCAGAAACACTGTAAGTACTGCAAGCCCTCCTGCACCGTCTGTCCATCCTAGACAGATGGAGTGAGTGCATGCTCATGCAGTGCAAGAGGCTTTGCATCCACACAAGTGGAGGAGTCATCATCTAGTTTTGAGGAAGGTTCTCAGGCTATCTTTAGCAGACAGACAACTGCTGGGTTGCACTTATAGAAATAGAAACAACCTTCTAGTCTGACTTCAGTGCTGTTGAGGTCCTTGCTGCTCAGCTCATGCTTTTGCTTCTTCCAGGGGGTAACTCCTACAGCTGCTACAGGAAGGCAGAAACTGTCTACTTCTCCATGCTAATGGTACCTACTTAACCCTTCTCACCTTGTTGGGAGAATTTTATCATTCTGGATTGCTTAGGGAACACTGTTTACTTCCTGAGTACAACTTAACTGTATTTAGATAGTGCTGTTATTTGTTTTTCCAGCCAGGACTAGGTGGTCAGCTATGGTTGCAGCCTACGAGTACTCCAGATGTTCTCCAGATGCTCAAACACTGTAGTTTGAATTGTCTTTTGCCCTCTTCACTTCCACAACAGCAAGCTGTGCTGTGCATATGCTAAACAAGTAGTAGTCAGCCTGCAGAGGTGACTGTTACTGTAGGATGGAGTGTTTGTATCCTAAATGTCAAGAGTTTGGCAGTAATAACTACCAGTGATTAATTAGATGACATGAGCTGTATGTGATAATAGTGGTATTTACTGGAGTTGTTGTACTTTTGAAATTTATGAAAGATTAGAAAATAGGTTAATCAGTATTTCTCTTGTTCGTGTTTGCAGCTCTTACTGTGACCATTGTTGTAGTCATGTGGTTTAGTGTTAAGTAGTCATGCAAAGAGCAGGGAGTTGGACTTGATGATCCTTTTGGGTCCCTTCCAACTGGATATTCTGTGATTCTACACAACTTACAATTATCCTTCATTTTGGAAAAACAGAGGAAGACTTGCATTTGAAGTGTTCCAATATATTTGTCATGTTCCTCACTTATCTCTTGTTTTGCAGGGGCTCGTTTTAGTTTTCATTGGTCAAGTTAGCAGTTGATTCACCTTATGACTTTAATATCATATGCTTGTGAAAAGTTGGCCAGGAGATCACTTTCACTATTGCTGACTCAAATGCCTGCATACAGAATGCAGTGGTATAAATGGGTGGTATAAATTTATGAACAGTCCTTGCCTGTTTTAGCTAGTATTAATTTTAAAGCAAATTAAATCACTAAAAGTTGTCATCTTCCTTTCTTTAAAAGTCATATAGTTTTCTTTTCTGATATAATATCCAGGATACTCTATACCATAAGTTTATTCTTATTGTACTGACTGTAAGAGAAGACAACAGAAGATTTCTTCAAAATCAGAACCTATTTCTGGATTTAGTGACTCTTTAGATTCTGAATAGCAGTTGAGAATGCAATAACCTGGCATTTCAGTGGTGCATTTCTTTTGCAGAATAGAAGATGTGCCTGGAAGTGGAACAAGTTTTATTTCTCATAATTATTGACTGTGTGGTCATCTGTAGCAAATGTATTTTGTGGGTAGGGCAAGGCTGATTTTCATAAAGCAACCCTAATTAGGAAGAGTTTATGTGAGCAGCATATGCATAGAGAGGACAGAAAAGAGCTGACATTACGTGGGTAAGAGCTGGGAAAACTGAACAACAGTTCAATGCCAGAAAACAAACAGACGGGCACAAGAAATTTTTAAAAATGTATTTTTGGTTGGTTGTTTTTAAATGTGCTAAGAAGCACAATGTTGGGAGTTGGGCAACCCAGTGAGAATTCCTGCTCTATTGTGGTATATTTTGGGACTGACTGCCTAACTACAGGTATCTGAATCTTAGACAGACAGCCCAGGTCAGTCATCTAATAGCCAATGACAATCAAAGGGTTTTAAATATACAAAAGCCCCCATGTAGTGATGTAAATAAGACGATTTATAGACTGTTTAAAATAAGATGATTTATAGCCTCTAAATTGTGTAGAAATACACAAAGATAGCTCAAATGATGAGGTACCGGAGATGTGTATGACTGGTTTTCTCCTGGGACTGCAAGATTTTTTTTTTTTATTATCAGTATCTAAGCATCAGGCTATAGCCTGTTGGTGAGAACCTCAGGCACCTCAGGGGTACTGTGAAAGCTCCTGCTAATGCTTTAACTGTGCCATCTCGTCTCTGCTCTATGGTGGGATCCCCAGGGAACATTTCTTCCCTGTTAGATATTGCTCTCATTATGCTGTGTTGATTACGTTAGCAGAATAGATGTTGCTCCTGACAGTCTGGGGCTGTGCAGTGTCTGTACAGTTTGGTGTCTGGCAGGATCTCTCTCTGCAATACAGTGCAGTGCTGTACTTGGGAGCACACAGGTAGAGAGGCCCAAAGACAGATCCCAGACAAACTAATTTTTGTTTGTTTATCTATCCTCTTTGATAAGCTGGGGTATCTAATGACTGTTGTGTTTGAGCACACTGTGATAGTATTTTTCACTTTTTCCTACACTTTTATTTCTTCAAATGCAGCTCTGCTATGGTGCCACAGAGGACAGTGTCCTGACAGGAACAGATGATCCTCTCAGAAGACTACAGAAAGCCCAGGTTCCATGAAATTATATATCACTATGCCCTTGTTTTAAAGATAGCCACTCAGGGATTAAATGCATGGGCTTCAGTATCTTAAGCCAGTTCCTGTTCAGGTGACTTTCATTCTTGTTCAGTGTATCAGGTGGCAATAACCAGGGAAACCAGTTACAGAAGGTGGCTGTATGATCTGGTTTAATAGTTTTCTGTGTGCACATGTGTGCCTGTTGGGTGAAACACAGTGATTGGGCTTGCTTTCCATGTTTCATCCACTCATGTATGTGTAGCTCCCTGTCTGTATAAGGATTTCAGGACAAGAGGGAACGGCCTCAAGTTGCATCAGGGTTGTCAAGCACTGGCACAGGTTGCCCAGGGAAGTGGTTGACTCACCATCCCTGGAGGTATTTGCACAAATGTGTAGATGTGGCTCTTAGGGACGTGGTTCAATGGTGGACTTGGCAGTGCCAGGGTAATGGTTGGACTTGATAATCTTGGAGGTCTTTTCCAACCTAAATGATTCTATGATTCTAAGAGTAGAGGTAGTGCACCTCACCTTTAGTAAGGGGTCTTTAACCAGCATTGTCAATGATGTGCTAGGGCTCTCCTGCATCTGCCCTGCAAGAAGGAATGCTGCAAGGTCTCAGCTCTTTCTTAGGTCATCCATTCGTTTTCTTTGTAGAAGGAGATTTAAGAAATAGTGTCTCAAATCCACAAAAAAGGATAATTAACCTAATAGTGGAAAATGCAGCATGTGTGTTAAAAACATATAGGTAAAAGTAGGTTCTGAAATCCTTGGAGAGAAACTAACCTGACTTGTGTTTGGGTTTTGAACTTCTTAAAAGTAATCCTTTGTGTTACCATCATCATTGCAAACATCAGTGAGTAGTTGCTCTTGGCTTCCTCTGACTTAACATGGTTACTCTTGAGAACACTGAGACTGTAGCATTTACTTCCGGTTCAGTTTTGTCAGTCACTCCATCTGAAAGGCAGCAGCTCCTGTCTGGCTTTGGAGCCTTGTCCATGAAACTATACATCTGTTCATACCTCTTTGGGAGAGAGAGGTATGCTGGGTTATTCTCTAGCCTTCTACTACTCAAAATTGAGATTCATGTAATGATTTAAGTCACAAATAGCAGCATACTGGAAATTTTACCTTCTCTTTGCACTTATGCACCTTGGAGAATCTGTGTTGAAGACTGAATTACATTTAAGAGAGTAAGAGGTTGGGACACAAAGCAAGAGCTGCCTGCCCAGGAAGGACAGGACTTGATCCTTGCATCTTCAGTCTGTCCTAGTGGGCTAAAAAAAGTCCTGAATGGAGACTAGTCTTAGTGCAAATCATAACCAGGCCTGGGATTTGCTTCATCTACAAACTCCTGAGGTCAGTGTTTGTTCATGAGCCTCAGAAGTCATCTCTTCACTGCAGGGATTCCTGAATGACTTCTGTGGCCCATACGGTGCAGGAGGTCAGAGCTGTGTTGTGGTGTTTGCTGACCTAAAATGTCTGTGCTTCAGTGAACTGGAAAACAGCAAAAAATGGAGCAGTTTTTTGTCAGAAAGGCTGATGGACTGCCTCAGCACTGAGTTTAATGCAAACCCTTGTCGTGTTAATTAGGTGTTAATTTGAGTTCAACAGGGGATGCAGTATTAACCAGGCCCTTGTTGTGCTGTTATTTCTTTATACAGTTAATGTGACACCAAATCCCACGACACAGTTCACTCCATTATTAATGGCTTTCACTGCTGAACTATTTTTAGCCTTGTAAGAAAATGCTTGAGAAAAAGAAAGGAATCCACTGGCTGACAAATGTGAATGCTTAAACAGGGCTTTCACCACAGCAGTTTCTTACTGCCTTCACTGTTGGCTACACTGGGTATGTGTAGGGACATGCCTCCACATGACTGTGTTTTCCTGGGAAATGCCTCTGGCATGACTGTGTCCTAGCTGGTGGTGTCTTCCTGTGAGAGAATTGGATGAGATGATCTGGTACTACTGAGGAAGTCTGCTCTTTTTTTTTTTTATCTGCTAGGACAGGAAAAAAGAACTGAAATGATGAAGTTTTTACCTCTGACACCCACTTGTATATGTAGCTGTCTTCTGGATAATGAAAAACCTAATGGTATCAACCACTTAGGCCTTGTGAATTTGCACCAGTCCTAAGCTGTAAAAACCACTGCTTTCTTCTTGCTTTCTGGTTACAAGCTTCAGGCAGTGTTGCATGTAGTTTAGATGACTTGGCCAACTGATTGTGGCACTTAATAAACAGGAGGCAGAGAGAAGTTTGTAAGAGAAATGGAATTCACCTTTTGGAGAAGCAGGATTTAGTTGATGTTGCTAATAGTGATTTTTTGCATTCCTTGTCCCTGGAAAATTTTTCTCCACAGTTTACATTATTTGGAAGAACAGAAACAGAAAAGTATGGGCACTTCTGATCCTTCCAGACCATCCGTCCACATGGTCCTTTGATCCTTTTATGTCTTCTAGATAATTTCTAGAAGGTAGTGCTAACTGTATGCACTTATAATTTATCAATATGACAGATGATATGAAAGTGTTCAGACTTCATTCAAAATCTGCTATTTCTAAAATAGTCTTGGATTATGGGGTTTTAGTTTAGTTTGGATTTTCTTCTGTGGTAGCACATGAAGGTACCCAAAACCTAGAGGAAATTTGGATCTTTTTCTTTTAAATACCAAACTATGTAAAGTGACTTACTTCCTGTTTTTTCTCTGTTTTATGACTATTGCTTTTAGAGATAGGTGTGTCTCTGTGTAGTGGTGTGGGTTGGGTATCATTACTGTCAAAAACAAGCCTCTGCTTCACAGCCTTGCTTTCATGCACAGCTAAGCTGAAAGTTATGCACAAGTACTTGACATGGAAAATAATAGTATACATGGCCTGAGGGGAAAAAAATAATCATATTTTTTCGAACTTGGAACTTAAAGCATTTTGGTTACTTTCTTTTTTATATCTTTTCTAGACTGGATTCCATTTCATGGTCCTTTTGCCTTTACAAACTGGTAGATTTTAGGTTAGAGACGTTAAGGGCTAGAGAAAGCCTGCTGGATCATATTCTTAATCACTGTGAGTTCACTGTGAATTTTCCTACAGTATTTGTGATTCTTTTCACATTGCCTCAGCAAAGAAGCCTCCATCAGCTGCCTAAGGAAAGTGTCCCACATTTTGGTAGTTCTTTCTTCCCCGAGGCTCATGCTCCCTCTCTGTTGGAGCCCTTACTCTTTAGTTACATCCTGTGCTAACAGATTGTACTACATCTGATTTGGAAAACCTGAGCTGACCTTTGAGGACATGATATTGTTGCTTCTCTGTGGAGTTTGTTTCTAGGTTTTATCCCCTTCCCTTTCTCAGGCTAGCACAGGTCAGGATCTGCCCTTGCCTTTTTAAAAAACCAGTCACCTTATGCATAGGAGAGAGGGTGAGTTCTGCTTTGGTTTTCCTGAAGTATTTGCCAGAAGTGAAAATCTGTGCGCCAGCTATGATGCTTTCCTCTTGTGTTTCCATCTTCTGGACAGGGTGACCTCCTAGCAGCACAGAGGTGATAAGGGATGGCACTCCCAAACTAAATGACCTGCATTTCTTCTGACAGTAGAAATAACTGCTGCTGTTACCATTGCTAGTTTTAATATAAATATAACTTGTGTGTTTTAAAGAGCAGCAGTAAGATCAGGCATTAGGCCGTGGCTCTGCAAAGAGAGCCACTGAATTATGTATTGAGTTCAATGCATTGTGCCAGGCACACCTAGACTGAAAATGCCACTGTGTTGTAACTAATAAGATTTAGCCATATTTCATTACTTTGAGTCAGACCCTTTACTGGGGGGTTTGCTAATTGACAAACATGTTGTTCAGCTCTGCATTTCCACTAAGAAGCCTGTACCAGGCTTCTCTGTGTCTTTGTACTGAGATGGAGTCTTGAAGTTATTAGTCATCATAATAAATAATAATAAAGAAAAAACCAGATTAGACAGATCATTTGGACTTCTGAGCTTAATACCTTGTTTTAGGATTCCCTCCACTGCTGCAAGCAAGATAATGAGGGATTTCCCATGCTGGTCGTAGCCTGTGTCTCTAGGTAACAGGAGAGGCAGGAGGCAAAGGGAGGGTGGAACAGGGATCATGAAAGCTTGGCTTTGACTTGATGGTGCTTGCAGGCCCTCAACTGCCCTCCCCACAGCCTACCAGGGCATACCTGGAGTGTGTTGGTACTCTCTGCTGTGGCCACCTAAGACCATCTGGCTTATGCCAGGGGCATGCTCCAGAGTGCTGAGAAGTTAGTTTTAAACACAGCCATAATATTATGAAAATGGAAATTCCCTTCCTGGTCCTTACACACATTTCTGGTGATGGGTGATGTCTGGGGCAAATTGCTTCTCTCCCAGTTTCTAAAGGACCATGGAAATACTAATTTTTGACCATCTTGCTACGTTTCATAGAATCAGAGTGGTTTCCACTGGACCACGTTGCTCAGATCCTCATCCAGTCAGGCCTCGAACACTTTCAGGGAATGGGCAAGGAGGTGTTTTCCTCCCACTGATGTTCTTTCAGGGATTTTAGAACACTTCTGCATTTTACTGGGTATAATATTTGCTTCACCTTGCAAAATGACACTTAATCCACACCAATGTCCTCTCATGGAAGCGTAAGACTTGTCAACCCTTCAGCAATGACTTCTCAAGAGTTTTCATCATGAGTAAGAGGGGCGGTGAGTCTGACTGCATTTCTGGACTTGTATATGGATCGTGCTATATTAACTTCTTGTTGCACAAATGATTTTGAACAGCTTGGAAATTGCTTTCCTGTTTTATGAATAAATCTTCCTTTGACAAAGGAATGTCACTTTTCTCTGTGATGTTTCTCCATTCAGTTTTTATCTCCCAATTTGGTCCCAGGTTTGTATCTCTTTACATTTATTAATTGGAGTAAGTGAATGTTGATTTATGATTGATGGGTTAGTCTCTGCTATTAGTGTAACCTGACTCTCCTCCAATAAACTGGATAGCATAAGATATTTTTTTTCAACTAGGAGATATGAAGTTGAATGAAATGAGAGTAAATGGTGCCTTGTGGTGTTTGTATTCCATAAATCACATTTCTTACTCTGCCAGCTAGGAGTCCCCTCGTGTTGAGAGATGATTTCTGCAGATAGTTCTGAATGTGATTTGAGGGCAGGCTATGGCCCAAGTCCTGACCACAGCTGAGGGAAGACCATACTCTCTTCTAACACTGGTCTTGGCATACAAGAAAAAGATCACAACATTCATTTTTTTCCTGTTGTTTCAGCAGTAGATAGAACCATATAAGTAATTTCTGCTTATAAGAATTGCTACACTAAATTAATGCAAACAAAGTCTCATAGGTGCGAGAATGTTTGCAGGACAGTGCTCAAAAGGAAGATGGCTCTGGCTCCACTTACAAGATGCAAATATCCTACTTTGTTACAAAAAAAAATGGCTTTAATTGAAGCATGACTTTCACTGGCAAGTTCTGGTTTTGTTTTCAATGTCTGCTGTTGTGCTTAATGAGGGGAGAAAATTTTCCATGAGCAGAATTCAAATATATTCTTTTAAATTCATGTAATGGAAAAAGGCCTATTAAATACAATACAGAAAGGACCACTAGGCATACTTCAAATTTTAGTGGTCACAGAAAGGGAGGTACAGGTAGCGTTTCTTCATTATTTATCTGCTTTTTCATATTTATGACTAGCTCCAACTGTACTCTATTTCCTTTTTAATTTTTTAGAGTGCAGGTGTAGTTACATTCTGTACAAGTGATATTTTGGGGTAAACAGCAGAATTGCTAATGTTAAATGTTTAAAAACTGATACTGATCCCAAAAAAAGGCTTTCTTCATTCATCTTATACTGATTCTTGAGCTGTCAGATGTACTGAGATCCCATTTCACATTTTCTCTAGGAGAGCTAAAAACTTTCAAGTGTGGCATTGTTATTTTTCCTGCTGACAAGTGATATGTTCATCTGGTGACACTGATCTGGATACTGGGCCAGAAGTTATGAGAGCTGGAATAGTGTGTTGGTGGGATTTTATTCCCCTGGTAGTAAGTTTACAACCCCTTAAATGTTTGAGTGGAGATGATAATTCTGAATATCTGATTTGGGCTGAATTTTTTGTCTAGACTTTGAGGGGGGGGGAAAAAAGGGTTACTCTATTTTGAGGGCAAGATTAAAGAAAATAGTTCAGTCTTCTCTGTTTGCTGGACTTTGACAGTAGGCTGGTGGGCAGCTAGGATGTGGTCTCTCTTGAGGAAAAAGAATAAAACTTTTCGTAATACGCAACAAAAATAGTTTTTGTTCTTGAAAGGAATGAAGGATGTGGCATGTGACTGTGATGTTTTGCCTCCTATCTCACAGGCTTGAGGAAGGAATTTAGCTCACAAATTTGCCTTCAGACTCCCCTCTGCTCTAAAACATGAATCCAGAAACACAAATATCCATTTCACCCCTTAACCTTTGCTGGCTTATGTGTTAAGAAATTCCGCATGCAGTGCTGGTGAGTCTCTATTCCTCTGAGGGCAGCTAGGCACAAGATGCTGGCTGCCGAGAGACACAGTATGGTGTGCTAGTATGCCTAGCCTGGAAGGGGGAGGGCAAAGATATTTCCTTTTTTGAGGGGCATGCAGTTACCTCTAGACCAGGTTTGAATGCAAAAGGCAGATGGGTGGGAGCCTTAATTCTGGGAAAAGCTTGAGCATAAAAAATCTTTGAACAACTTAGGTGAGAGCTCACAATCACCATGACTTCCTAAATATAAGACACAGGAATTCAGTAGGCCAGACTATTCCTGCTTTCCAGAGAACTTCCTGTCTCCATAGAAAATTTGTGTAGAAGAACTGAGTGATCCAACTGGAAAACACATTGATTAAAGATGCACTTTGAATGTATTAAGTGCTATGAAAGTATGAAGTTCTGTGCAAAATGAAACCAAAATTGGTGGATATTATGGCACCATTATTTGTGTCTCTCATTTCCCCTCCTCTAAAATTGTACCCTGCAATTTTCTAATGCATTTATGATAACTTTAGCAAAGCTTGAGAACTGTGGGATTCTGATGATCCCACACTAACACCTTTGCAGAAATGCAGGGTAGAGGAATTGGGAAGTGACATTATAAAATAAGAAAAACACAGTTGGAATATTGGATGGGTAGCAATGGCAAGTGCCATTTTCTTCATTCAGGTGACAGCAATAATTTTTTTTAACTGTTGTCCTTTTTTTCCATATCCTTTAGCATCCACCAAAAATACTGCTTTGTTGGTAGGCTCTGATCAAGTGCCATGCAAGGTTAAGCAGAAGTCCAGGACAGGTTTTTTTGTTCTGGGAAGCATGGCAGGTCCTGCTCACCTAGGCAAAAGCAAGTGGCTTTTCAACACAGGTTATATCTTGCTGCTCCCGAGAGTGAGTATGGCAAGGAGAGGGCAGCCAGGAAACGTGTGTGTTCCAGGATGTGTTTCTTCCTGGGGTGCAGCTGAGCATTGTAGAAGCTTCCTTGTTTCAGGACATGATTTCTCGCTTCCTTCTTACCCTTTGATTTTCTTCTTCCTCCTCCTCTGAGAGGGCTGACCATTCTCTTGTGTTTCAGAAGCACCTTCTTTCCCTAGTTTCCTGGCAAATGCACATTGCCATTCTCTCCCATCTTTGATTGACCGTGGTCTATTCAAGACTCCATTTTCATTCCCACTTCTCCTGTACACGGTCTCTGCCTGCCCGTGGTACTCCCAGCTCTGTTTCTTCCATCTCCTGTGTAAAGAGTGCTAATGGGCATTTCTAAACCTTTTCTCTCTGTGCATACTATGTCACCATGATTCAGTGCAGGGTGATGCAGCTTTGTTGTAATCACAGAGCACTTTGACCTGTGCTTGCTGAAGCTCTTGTGGTAGTTAATGAGCAGCTCTGGGAAGATGATCCCAGTTGTGGCAGATGAATCTGTAGTATGAGTTATTAACTGTGCTTTTGTTTTAGCCTGCCTGATCCTGTAAATGGCAATAGCATTGTGGAGCCCAGTGTTGGCCCCTGAAAATTACTGAGTAGGCTTATTTACAAGTACTTTGGCACTGGTGTTCATATCAAGGGCTTTCAAAAGTAATGAGGTACTGCAGCTTTACTAATGGTTTAGGAGGTTCTCCTTGCACCTCAGTATGAGGCTGATCTGATGCAGCTACCTTCTTGGTAGTATCCAAGAGTGTTTTGTCTTTCTGAGTACATCTTGTTCTGGCTCATTTCAGAAATCTGCTCTTAGCTCCAAGGTCTGCAATTGGTCTGCAATCTGTTGGCCTGTAATTAGTACCAATATTACAGTGCTATTACTGCACTGGTCTGATCTGATGGCTATTTTTAGATATGACATTGTTCAAGGTTTTGTTACATAGCTTATTTCTCTCATCATCAATCAGCAGGCTGCTGAGTTATAAAATAATGCTGTTTTTTAGAACAGTTAGTGCAGCCTTATGAAGCTACCAGTTAGCCAGTATTTACACAAACTTATCTTTAGGTGGAGACTGTGGTCCAGTCCCAGGCTGAGGGGCTCTGGTCAGTATCTCCTTCTGGTAGCTTGAAATGCTAAGTACCTGCCTTGCCTGTGGGCCAGGGAGTGGATTTACACTTAATCTGCAGCAAAATCAGATCCTCAGCATGCAAACAAGTCATGTAGGTAACATCTGCCATAACAGAAACTCTGAACTCTTTGTCAGTAAGCTAAATACTATTAAAGTCTTACTGAGAAAGAGCCAAGCTTATGCCTTATGGAGGACCAACAACAGGAAGCTTGATTTGATGAAAATTTGGTTAGAAACTAGGACTGTGCTGTGTCTGAATCCTACAGCTGATGTCTGAGTTCTTTCAACCCATATCTTCTCATTGAATAGTAAAACTTTAGCCCTCTGGCAGTAGTATCATTGAGTCACAGTTAATCACAGATTGTGCAGCTTTTGTAAGTGGCAGGTTCACATTTCAAAGATCTTTGAGTGCCATTAGGTTTTATTCACAAATAAAGCTGTTTTGTCTTTTTCTTTCTCAGCACTATCATTAAAGAGAACTTGCTTTCTTTTACACCTATAGATGTAAAAATTCACTGAGCCTGGTGAGGAAAAAAACATGCAGCTATTGAAGATACAGTCCTTGATTCTGAAGGAGAAGCTTTTAGTACTTTAAAATCCCAGAGAGCAGACTGGTCTACTTATCGATGCAGGTTGAATGAGAGGCAATTAAATCCAAATTAGAAACTTAGGCAGTTTTCATCTGTGATTTTAGAATCTTAGAAAACACTTATATAAGAAAGAAAGGGATTGGGGAACAGAACTAGAAAAACAGGTCAGGAGGCTACCTCCGATGTGGATGTTTACTGCCTATGCCTACTAAGTAAGTCATCAAAAAGAAAGATAGAAATAGGATCAGAAAACAAATTGGAATTCACCCTAAAATGAAGTTAGATCTGGAGAGAAATTTTCATAGAGAGAAGTGCTTGGAAGGTTTCATTTTGAAAAAAATCTGGGGGTGAGAGTATGCTGTTAACCAGTTATGATGTTGCAATTAATTTTAATTATTTTTATAATTTGATAGCATTCAGAGGTATCAACAATAAATGAGGGGGGGTCTTCTGTGAAATGTGTTATTGTTTTACCTATACTGACTGGCTAATTATTGCTTAAATCTCAGGAGTATTATGAAATTTAATTCATTCATGTGAAAAGCCGCTTTTCAGACCAGTTAGTGCAGCCTTATGAAGATATCAGTTAGCCAGTATTTATGGCTGAGCACTGTGGTGTTCAATCATAAAAGCCAAATGTATTCTAGGAGATCTGGTGAAAATGCAGGCAGGACACTCCCGAACACCTCCAGTTACAGCTATCAGAGTCCCATTTCTCTGGGTGTGGACGAGACCTTCCTCCATGGGTAAATGTGAGAAATTTATACTACTGTTAGAAGTGAGCTGTGGTCACTCATGCAGAGGCCTGAAATGCTGATGTGGTTGTTCACCAGAATGAAAAACTACCTTTCTTCAACAAGGAACTGCAGCTAACAGAACAGAAACTTCTATGAGGTCAGTTTTCCTCTCTGATTACTGAGCTCTCTGCCCTCCACAGAAAAGAAGAAGAGAAACCCTCCTATAAAACTTGTCTAATAACTAAATTGAGGCGTAGGGGCTTTTTTGAATTAGCTTTGGAAATACCTCTTCTCTTTAGGGAAATAAATAACTTATTATTAACCTTGTTAGGAAATACTGCTGCAGATCATCATCTCTTTAGTGTTTAATTTCTAAATTGCATAAATGCAAAATTTCTAGGCCTCAGTGAGATTTCTCAGTAATTAATATAACTTCTAATTTCTCCTACTGTACAGCCTGCTTATCTTATGTGTGCTGAATCTACCAGCTTCTTTCCAAATTTCTGGAAGTTGTGTACTCCAGCTAGGGTATTTGTATATATATACACAATGTATATGTACCCCAGCTGTTAGGTATTTCCATACCTCATGTTACCTCATTCCCATCTTGAATTGCAGCTGATTAGGGCTTGTATCAGCAATAGTGTGGCCAGCAGGACCAGGGCATTGACCATCCCCTGTACTCAGCACTGGTGAGGCCACACCTCAAATCCTATGTCCAGTTCTGGGCCCCTCACTGCAAGAAAGGCATTGAGGTGCTGAAGCACATCCAGAGAAAGACAATGAAGCTGGTGAAGGGTATGGAGCACAAATATCATATGGAGTGGCTGAGGGTGCTGGACTGTTTAGGCTGGAAAAAAGGAGGCTTACTCTCTAAGACTACTTGAAAGGAGGGTGTAGGCAGGTGGGGACTGACCTCTTCAAAGTAAGAAGCAATAGGTTGAGAGGAAACAGCTTCAAGTTGCACCAGAGGAGATTTAGATTGGATATTACAAAAAATTTCTTCAATGAAAGGGTTGTCAAACACTGGAACAACCTGCTCAGGGAAATTGTTGAGTCACCATCCCTGGAGGTATTTAGAAGACACGCAGACGTGGCACTTCGGGACATGGTTTAGTGGTGCATTTGTGGTGTTAGTTCAATGGTTGGACTTTAATATAATAAAGGTCTTTTCTAATCTAAATAATTATATGATTCTGTGATAGTGCCTTTGTTCACTTTAATCTCCTTGTATGTATGCTTGGAAGTGCAGAAGGATGAGGAAGACTTCACGGGTATCGCATGTGCATCCTGTCCTTCCTCTCACTGCCCCATGTCCTCTGCTTCCACCTATATGAGAAGGTGCATGGGGCAGACATCTGTCCTGCCACATTCCTGATGTGGCTCTGCTTTGAGCATTCAAAGTAATTTTATGCCAGATCTTTCATTTTGGGGTCTTGGCTTTCTTGGATGTTCTTGGATACCATGAGAAGGTGCTGTATATGAGAAAACCAACAGCCTCCTGGAGTGTTTTAGAAAATGAAAAGCTGGTGACTCCTGTTGGGGTCCTCTAAGCTTCAGAATTGAGTACTGGGTATGGCAAGTCAGTCTAGCTTTGTTCTGTGACAAAATACAACTTGGGGATTAATATTTCACAGGGAGACAACTCCAGCTGCTTCTAATTTCCTTACTAGGAGCCCATCTGTCTAGCTGCCAGGATGTGATACAGTTGTATTACTAGTTGCATTGATTCATATTCTCTTTTTTTAATGATGCATAGAGATCTATTACCCATATGTTGTTTCCAGTGAGTGTATCTGCCTTTCATATGGTCTCTCCTGAGGGATTATTGGGAAATGGATAGGACTCTTGCAAGCAGACTCTACTAATCTGTGAAGAGATCCTGAGGAGGGAGCTGGGAAATTGTTTTCCTTCCCCTATGGTCTTGTGTGATACATGTGCATTTGAGTTCTCTCTAAATGGCTTTTCACTTCTTTTTTTATTTCTGCATTAAAAGATGTGTCATACATATCTTCTTCCTATTTCTTATGGCTAATAAGCAGCTGAGCAAGTTCTTCAGTATCATGTCAAGACTAGAAAATAGAGAAGAGTGTGTTGGCTAATTCTCAGTGCAGATAAAAAGAAGGATTGGGAAAAATATCTTGAATATGCTTATCCCATTTACATGAAGGCAGTGGCTGCACCCATGGGCCACTGGGGCCTCAGTTAAACTCTGAGATATGGTAAAAAATCAGCATCTGCTCATTTATCTATTTATTTTGTTTGAGTTCATTTGCTACTATTTGCTGTTACTTCCACATTAGGGATGTTTGCAATGAATTGTATTCTGAGTTGCACCTTAGTTATTCCACTAAGGACTAAGAAATATACAACACTGTCAACTGGAGCATCTCACTTCAATAATATTATACTGTGCTTTGCTTTCTTACTGAAGGATCTTGACTCTTGATTAGGTTTTTTAAAATACTGTATGCTGAGAGAGAAATCCTATCTCAGGCCATATTGCCACAGACAAAACATAAATGTGCTCAAGCTCACTTGTTCTATTGTTCAAGAGAACCAACTGTCTGGATCTGCTGGGCCATTTGCTTGCAGTGGCTAGAGCAGGATGATGTGTGATGGGGTCCAGGTATGATGTTTATCAGTGAGGCTGCTCACCACTGTCACACAGTCTTCTGGCTTCAATAACCTACTGATTGCTAGATTAGAAAAATGCTTCATTACGCTTGAGAGTTTTAGTATGGTTGTTTTAACTGGACACATTGGCATGATAGCAAGTAACAGGACTTTCTGTACAGAAATGGAAAGTTAACATACTTTACCTTTGTTTCACTTGGCTAAAGCAGAACCATGACACAGAACTTACCTTTTACAATACTTGGACTTTGAGTATTTATTAATTCTTATGTACATGAAACTTCTGTATGTGAATATGTGCTCCCTTATTCTGAGCAAGTATTTTAAAATGCTTAATTCTTCCCTTATTTCATTTTTCTAGAGTTCTTACCATGATAGAATCAAAGAATAAATTTCACTGGCAGTGTTGCAACTCTGCTTATGGTTATACGTGGTTTCCAGTCAGGTAAGAGATGACATGACGCTTACTTGGTGGGCTGGGTCTGTTTTAAAAGAACTGAATTGCTGTCTGAGGCCCGCACAGCATGTCAATAAATGACATTGCTGTCTGCAGATATTTCAGAGGTTTGGTTTACTTGGTCTTAGCTGTTTTTTTTTCTGTATTTATTACTTGTACTTAATGAAGGAAGCAGACTACTTAAAGGCACATAGGACTTACCAGTTTGGATCACACTGGTAGTTCACTAACTCTAGTTACAATCTCAGCTAAGGGCATCAGAGTAAAGCATAGTAGCATATACAGCATAGAGTTGTCTTCATAACTTGTCTCCACAAAAATAAGCTTCTTAATCTCTTCTGTCTGCTCAGCTTCCCCCCCTCTGGTGCTGAGGATGTACTTTTTAATATTACTTTCAAATTTTCTGTTTATAAGCTGTTACTGTTCCTGGGTTGTTCTCATAGAGAATCATTCGTGTCCTGCTTCCCCTGTATGAAGCCATTTCCTAACCATGCAGCTTAGGTCCTGACCATCTGGACAGGCTTCAGATGGCAGCTGATCCCTAGGGAACTGTGACAGATACAGGATATCCAAGAAATGTCTGCGAAGGGAAAGGTAAATGCCCTTAGGACAGAACAAAACCCTGAAAGAAACCTAAGAATAAATAGGTTTGGGAATCAATATAGTATAGCAAAGATACTAAATAACGAATTGGGCAGGATGGAAACTTCTTTGTGAGTTTTATATTCTCAGAATATAATTCTGTCAAATGACAGAATGTCTCAGGCTGAGTGGAAATGCCTTTGCTGCCTGTTAATCTGTGGGAAATCCACTGACCTCTGGTGAACTTGCCAACTCATGTTCACCACTCCTTGTTGCATTACTTGTGAGTCGGGAGTTCACAGCACAGTGTTGGCATTTCACATCAGCCACGTGAACTTAACAGGATATAGGTGCTTGATCTTATCCAAACCATTCAACAGCTGAACTTGGAGGTCGTGAGCTTCATTTTCTCAATGCATCAGGTCTCTCTTTACACAGATGTCAATAGATGTCAGCAATGCGTTGAAACATGCAGGAAGGCATCTCTGCAAGAGACGAGCCCGGCTGCACTGTAGAGGCTGTACACTTCAACTAGTCCAGCTAGCAGAAAAAAAAAAAGCAATGGAATCAGGTATTTTTGTAGATTCTTGTAAATAAACAGAATTGTATCAGTCAGGCAGTAACCCAGAGCAGTGTTCTTGCTGACATCCCCAACACTCTGGGTGACTCCCCAAAGCTTCCTTGGAAAGCTGCTTCTGTCACCTCCTGCTGCACTCGTTCAGCTGTGCTCAAGGTTTCTCAGTGCATGGCTGGAGAGCTGCAAGCCACCCCTCCAGAACTCCATGCTGAGCTGTCACTCATAGAAATATTTCTGACCAAAGCATATCTCTGCAGAGCTTTACCGTTCAAGGTTCAACAGCCTTTGGCCTTCCCCAGTCTGGGAGGGGAGGAGGGATGAATACATACATCTCTGTCAACAAACATCTGTCAAGCTAGCTGGTCCCCAAGGGAGCACTGTGTCACTTTAGCTCCTTCAAGTTTTTTAACATTGCTGTGAATTTTGTGTTATCTGGGTTTTCTTTCAATCCTTTTGGGAGATTAACTAACTACTTGCTTATAAAGGGAAGTGATACTACTGTCCTCCCACTGGTTTTGTGGGAAGTGTAGAAGTTTCTTCTGAATTTATCTGGAAGATTGGACACTTCCAGCTAAAAATACTTTAAGCTAATTGCTTTACAAATATCTGACTTTATTAATTTCAATAAAAACTTTTCAGATTATCAGTTGATAAAAAAATGATTAATTTTATCCATTTCTTATCACTGTTATGGAGACACTACTCTGGAAATGTGAAAAATATGTGCATTTGTCAGAGTTTCAGTTTTATTGGAAAGGTTGAGTATTATCTGTTAAAACAGGAGACTTGTGAAGTGGAAACTCATTAGAAACTCAAGAGTATTCACTGAAAGGTTAAATAACCTGGGGTGCACTCTGTATTTCCCTTTCCCCCTGCTCTCTTCTGACTGGGTGGAAGAGATGGGTGTTATTTCCCAGACAGGTGTATCTTGTAGATGAATCCCTTTAGAAATATTCTAGAATAGAATTGTGGCTTACAGTGTCTTAAACAACTCTTTTTCATAAATATACAAGAGACTGTTTTCATCTTTGATAAAGGTGTTTTCTAGTGTCTATTATGGTGTTTCTAAAAGCTATTTTCATTTAAATGGCCTTAAATGAGGCAGTTTGTATAATGACCTGAGAGCAAGAAAACCAAAACAATGTGCCTTTAATACATACCCCAGACACATTCGTATTATCTAAAGGTATTTCAAGGACCTAGTTAGATTTGGCATCTTTTAATTAAAAGCTTAACATTGATCTGTATTCATGCCACAATTAACTTGGACTGTTCCTAATGAATTCTCTAAATAGATTTTTTTGTGCAAGTTGTTTCTACCCAATGGCTGGAAGTGGGGGAGTGCTGGGGAACTAGACAAGCAGTTGCAATAATAATGTCTGGGACTAATTGCATCTTATGGCTGGACTTTGTCAATTGCTTTGTTTTCATCAGCTTCAGTGATTTTTTTTTTTTTTTTTAACAGAATCAGAGCCAGAAAATATGTAAGCAATCAAGTAGGTTTGCTTTTGAAAAGCATCATCTGTTGGCCATCTTCAGCCTGTGCTGAGGCAATGGTATCTTTGGGCTGCTGTAGAGAGTCCAGTTCCTACCGTAGTTGAATTTTAGGATTTGAGTGAGTTGTTTCTGCCAAAACACTCCATGATATTAATTTTTAGCTACATCAAAGTTTGGGGGCAGGATGTACAACTTCTTCAATGCAGCATTTAGCTGTATTACATCTTCTCTGCCAATTTTTATTCTTAGCAGCCATGAATCAGACTTTCCTAAGTAATGAGATTAAAAAGTGACTTTTTTCTCTTTGCCCTCTGTTTTATGAGGTGTCAGATGACACGCATGACCGTTTTCAGCTTGGTAATCACAAAGTTACACTATTAAAAAGTATTGAAGCTGAGAATCTCACTTGGTTTTATCATTCCAGGACTGGGAGCTTTGAGAAACACTAAATGTCAGGAAATTTGGCTAAAATCGTGATAGTTGCCAGGGCTGTGATGGGACAGTAGAGCCCTCCCTTGGTTCTACATGCAAGCCTGCAGGAAGGCTTATACACCTCTCCCACTGATATCAAGGAATCAAAGTTTGTCAAGTGATTGAGGTCTCCTGGCCCAAGAACACAAGAGGACACGAGCCAGAAGTGACAGACAAGTAAATGACACTAAGAAAACACACTGCGATCATGATCCCCTTGGAAAGGTTGTGTGGGATCCCAGCCACTGCTTACTCTTTTCTGTCTATTAGCTAGCTGTTGATGGATGGGGAATTGAGGAGGCTACCAACTTCTCAGCTGTACACAGTCCCTGTCAAAAATTGATTACTTTGCCCGTGTGCAGCTACACTGTAGAGACAGCTGGTGCCATGAGGACTCTTACTCTAGGTGTAGGAAAGGTCATGGTCTGACCTAACCTTTGTCTGGACAGAAGTGCAGTGTTTATCTGCCCTTCAAGAAAACAGAAGAAAGTAGTATCTGAATGTCCTCTCTGGTAGCCAGCATAGGGATTTACTTGTTCTTCATGGAGAAATGTGCAATCTTAGGAAAACAGTGTTTACAAGACAGAGCTCCTGATGGGATTCAGAGAGTTCTCAACAGCTTGTTGAAGTGACTGAGTCTGAGTTACGGGGGCACAAGAATAAAACCTAAAATTAGCAACAGTGGTTTGTAGTTGCACATTCTGACCCACTCAAGATTTCATAGCTGCCTACAGTAAGGAATTAAAACCAAAGAGATGCTGTTAATATTATATCATTCTTATGCAATGGCCAAATAGGAGAATGATTGATTGATTAGAGAAAATGTCAAGAGTGAAATTACTCTTGCATTCCACAGAAATAAAGAAGAAGGTTGTTGTCTTTTTAATTTCCGTGTTTGCATCACATTTGGAATTGGTATTTCCTAACGTGATTTAAATAGGCTGTGAATATTCTTATCTGATTTTAAAAACCTGATTATTTTGTCCCAAGAAAGATCGTGCATCGTTTGAATGACACACGTTTCAGGAGCTGAAAAGAACACAGAGCCTGCGTTCTGCTGAGAAGTCATTAGAGGAAGGATGAGGAATGGCATATATTAGAAACTCATGCAATCTCTCTACTCTAGCATTATAATTATATGCAAGAACTATGTTACAGCCTTTGATGCTGAACTTCAGTCTAGATCCAGTTCTTGAGGATCCTGACAGTTTTACCTTATGAGTTACTTAGCCTGACACATTGCTGAGCCTCTTCTCTGTAGTCTAATGCTGTGCAGGGTGCTCCTACCCTGGGGGAAATGTGAAGGCAGTTGCCTAAAGAGCATGTGTGCAATAAAACCATTTCCTTTATTGGTATTACAGCCTCACTTCCTTTATTTACATGCATACGAGTGGAAATTGTCAGCATTGTGTGCAGAACTCAAATATACTCTCTTCAATCAACCAAGCTAAGACTTAGTGACACGTACTGAAAAACACAGCCCCACCAACCAGGTATCTGTCAGTTTAGGCATTTTGCTTATGATGTGCTCTTTGGTCTGTCAGGCATGTGGAGTCTACAAGCTGTGTTCTGGAATTAGGAGAAGGTGAGAAATGAGCATTTAGAGCCAGATGTGTTCACTATTCAGAAAGTTTGATTTCCCCACTTTTGCTACATACCAGCTCTCTCACTTACACACAAGGTATGTGCTGTTCCTACGACTGTGTCGTCACTCTGTGTGCCAACAACCAGCTGCTGTGTGGCACTTGTGGAAGTGGGTTGGCTGAAGGGAAGGATGTCAAGGAGATAAGGCACAAACTGCATTTGACATGCAAAAAAGGGCTTGAAAGGAAGACACTGATCATTGTTTTCTTCTGCTTCTGTTCTGTCAGATGTGCCTGCTCAGATGTTACTTTTTTTTGGTAGTTTTTTTTTTTCTTTTTTCAAAGCTACTAGATGGGTAGAGTGATGAAAGCTTTAATATTACCAAGAACCTGAGGAGATCTGGACCTCTGCTAAGATTTGAAGGAGGTATCATATTTAGTATATGCCTGGAAGATATTTTTGTGGTGAATTGTCTGTTCTTCATATTGGAACCAGTAGGAATCCTTGGAGGAGACAATTAAATTTCAGAAGATTAAAGAAAGTCAAAGGGAAAAGGGGAGAACTGGTCAAAATAATGGGAGATATATCAGTCTGAAGGAAGCTGGCTTTTTCTCAAAAAATTCAGTATCTTCAGGTAAAACAAGGAATCCCATACCAAACCTGTTACAGGTAACTGTTTATTTTTGATGTTTTATCTGACATGGATTGTTTTGAAAGGGTCTGGCAAAGTTGTCTCTGTATTCTCTATGTTTTGCTCAAAAATAGGTATAGCCAATGACAGTCGTGTAACAATTTGTTTGTCTCCCTTGGGAAAAATGGGAAAATAGGTATTTATCCCTGTGGATTTGATTTGTTCATGTTGAGTGCAAGCCAACACTCCTTGAGGCTGGTTATTTTTCTAGAAGGGCAAATACTCATGTATGGCTTTCATCAGATGAAGATACTGGGAAAAACTGGGATACTATGTTCAGGTGAAGGATGCTGTTCCTCTCCATATCCATGCCTAATATAAAGATTCAGGCAACTGGTAACCTGGTGACAACAGACATTTCAGCAATGGAGATTCCAGTTATGACTAGAATAATTCATGCCTAAGTGTGCCATGGTGATCTACATCAGAGAGGTGCTTTGTGTATGTGTCAGAATTTTGTTAACTGGTGACACTGGGCCACTCTGGTGGTAAACCTTCCTCTTGTACCAGCAATCCCCAGCATATGGCACAAAAGTAGCTGGAGATGGCCAGTGGGTTTGAGATCCCTGAGGAAACAATTGAGAAGAGGCCGAAGGCAAGTTTAGCTATTGTGGAACCCCTTGTAGCAGCCATTTGGCTGCTTCTGAAGGATGGATCAGATAGGACTGGTAAAGGTAATCTTTCAGCTCCCCACACATCTCCATCTATATTTGCCTTTTTTGTGTGTGTGTGCGTGTGTTGTGTGTGCAATTCAGGTAAAGGAAATCCCTTTGTTTATGTAAGAGTTTTGACATCAGAGTGAGGAGCCTTACAAATGCTCTGTTTGCAAAGGACTGCTTTGTAGACTCTAGCCTTCTGCAGATCAGCTAAAATCTATCAGTCTATTTTGCCTACTTATTTCTGCCTTTCCTCATGCCTGGAAGGGAGTTTTTACTAGAGAAGAACCAAAGTCACAGACTCAGACTTGCAGCGGAATTTTGTCATTGACTCATAACATGCCTATTGATAATCCATCTGTAAATAAGATAATTGTCTGTAATTTGGGGTGTTTCATCTAAAGACCTCAATTTCCAGTGCTAAAAAATGAGCCTAATGCAGATAACACAAGGATATTGAGTAGAAATACTCACTGTATCTAACTATTGAAGAGCTGTTTGCAGGTGTAGTGTGCTTTTTAATGGCTAATTAGCATTATTTAACAATACTTCTAGCCTAAAAAACTC
This sequence comes from Corvus hawaiiensis, assembly GCF_020740725.1. NCBI lineage: Eukaryota > Metazoa > Chordata > Aves > Passeriformes > Corvidae > Corvus > Corvus hawaiiensis. The sequence continues at coordinate 34,688,017 of NC_063216.1, forward strand.
CACTGTCCCAAATGAAAACAAGTCAAGCTTTTATTCTAACCTGTACATAGAGAATAATTTTCCAGTTATGACTGTGTAACTTGCTGTGTGCTTTCACATGACCCACTTATTAACTCTTGACAGTGAATTGAGTTCAGTCTCATCTGTCTCAGTAGCTCAGCTGTTCCTAGACTTTATCCTGAAAACCATCGCACACAGTTAATGTAGTAAATCCCCACTTTACCAGAGTAATTGTTCCATATCAAGCAGTTGAGGGCTGAGAGCCCTACTCAGTAAGCAGGGGTGGAAGTATAAACAGTGTATGCCATACTCAGCAGGAGACTTGCTCTACTGGTGGAAAAGAGACTTGATTGATTGGCTGACTGCTCAGGCAACGGGTCACCCTTTGCAGGTATCACAGACATGTGGAGAGCCTTTCTCCAAAGAAAGTACCTTCTTTGTCAGTTCAGATATACCCCAAAATGATATGTGCTTCATCTCTGCATATGTCAAGACACAGTGAACTAGGATAACACAGGATTTTCCTTATTCTTGGTTTTACTGGCTGGAGACAAGTTCCTTATTCATTTACTCAGAATGAGTGACAGAACAGTCTGTGGAAAGTAGCACAAAAATGCTGATCATTATCTGTAATTTTCCTGTGTTGTTTATCACTGTGTTTCATAGAAATTATTTCCTTTGTGAGACAATTTCGTGCCTTGCTAATTCCTAATGTATCTTGCTGCACTTTCAAGTGTACAATTTTAGGGGATATTTCTACAAAATCCTTCTCATTTCCCAAATTTTATAATATTCAATATACTCCACTGTGAATGTCATTAGGCTTTTGAATCTATCAATCTACTGGGCTGCCTTTTAAATTTAATTTTCTAGAAATACTCTGTCACCTATAGCAACATGTGATTGATGATACTTCTGCAGCCTGGCAGAATCCAGTTACTTGGTTTAGCAAAACTTCACTTTTTGAGGGGGTCACACTGGAAGCACCTAATATCAGAAGGGGTTTAGGATATTTTCCCATTTCCTTCTCCTTGCACGTACTTAAATGTTTCAGCATTCATAAACAAAATTCCTGCTCCAACTTTCCCAGCCCCAAGTTGGCACAGAGCACATTATCATTATTCCTTTCATCCTCCTGCCAGGTTATTTTTACTCAGTTCAGCCTGAGTGTCTGTTGTCTGATGTTTCTGCCATGTGATGTGTGCTTTGGAGTAAACAAGATTTGCTCATATTTCTCCAGGATAAATTACCTGTAAAAAAACAATCATTGCTTGAAAAAGCTGATTTCACTTAGTCTAAAACACACCAGTTAGCGTGTCTCATTTCAGAGTGGGAGATGTCTGAGCCCCTTGCTCTGCTCACATGTCAAAGGCTGTTCCTAGTGAGTGCCTCTGGAAAAGTGTATCTGTATGCTCAGATCTGATACTAGTCAAACTTCTTAGTAGTTCTGAATGATGATGACTGGAAAGCTAGAACCCCACGACCCTAAATGTCCTTGTATCATGGGCAGTGCTTCTAGATGTACACTTAAATACAAAAACAGCATTTCTTTGTTCATGGATGAAAACATACCTGTGTAAATCCTCTCACACCTTCCTGCCTACCTTGCCTACCTTGAACTTCTAAGTAGGAGGAATCAGGAGAGGACACTGCTGGATTTTCAGTAAATCTTGGTCATGCATGTATGATGCAATTATATGTCATGCCAGACAATAGCTGTATTATGTCACCCTGATTAAAAAATGGACTGCTGTATCAATAAGCTACTGCCTGTCATGATGTCAGTTTGCACAATGCCATTGCTTTGGCAGACTTTTAAGCTGAAGAGTTATAACCTCTTTCCTCTTGATCACTTTTTTAAATCCAGGTTGATCTTTCATCCAAAATGTCAAGGAATCTACCAGTAGCTTAGCAATTAATGAGAATAATGACCTGCTGTAAAACAAACAGCAGTGAATTAAAAGTACAGGTCATGTCTGCATTTGCCAACAAGATACAGTTAGCTTTTTTTCACCTGTTCTTAATACTCTTCTTTAAAAAAAGACACTAAAGAGAGTCTGTTAATGGCATTTGGACTCAGGTTCCTATTTCAGTTCTCAAAAATTTTGGCTCATAAGTAGGGACAGCTTATGTTAAGTCTGGTGTAGCAATTCTTCCCTAAGCTTTTTACCGTGTTCTTCGAAGATTTCTGCCCCTGCTGCTAGGATTGCTTGACTAACCATAGACCAGTTGCAGATCTGCATAAATCATAGCTGGAAAGCCCAAATCATTGCTAGGAAAGGCCAGAACTGATGCCAATTTACATTAATATTCCACAGTGATACAGCATCATCTTCACTAGAAGCTGATCCAGTCCTGTGAGGAGGGAGACAGGCATTTAAATGGGCAGATTGTCAAAACAGAAAATGATTTTAAGCTTTCTTAAGCTCATCTATATCTACTAATGAGTCAGAGCTTTAATGCCCAATGAATTAAGCAGATAATCTGAGAGAGTTTTATACTTAAGCAGTTAAGGGCTAGATTCTTAAAAATACTCAAGTTATTTTGATGGTAGGACTGAAGCCCTGAATAGGCTTTGCAGTGTTGTCCACAAAAAGAACTCAGACTTTGCAGTGTTGTACCCAAAACACTGTACTTCCATTAAAAAATTGATACAACTCAGACACTATCTGTAAAAAATGTTCAGTCAAAAAATGTGCATACTCCAAGTGAATGTACTGTTTCCACTTCACATTTATAATCAAAAGGATTTTAAAGGTTAAACACTTTACATTTTTGGACAAACACGGAAGTGAAACTTTTAGCAAAATTTTATAGCACTTCTGCTTTCCTTTCATGTTGACATAGGCCACAGGTCAGATTTTATCTGCATAAAAGATAAGAAAAATCCCTATTACAGTACGAGGGAAAATGGGTGAAAGTGCAACTCAGAGGCAAAACTCTTGCTTAATTTAATGAAATCAGACTTTTTATAGTGTGTTTAAGAATATATTAGTTCTTTGCAAAAAAAAAAAGTCATTGTTCTTTCCCATAGGATAAAATGCCAGAGTCTCCCACGTGTGTGAGGAAAGAGAGTCACTGTACACGCATAAGCCTCTAAACACCACTGGAGATGTTACTACTTGAACAATGTGGGTTTATTAACTTGGATTATTCAGCGTCTGAAGATACCTTGGTTGTTTTTCTTATGTGTATTTATATCAAAGCCAAAACTAATATGTGTCCTATGGGAGAGAACCTTGGAGTTCCTTGGATATAAGCTGCAGTTTCTTGCTTGGTCTCCAAGAGGGCACTTTAAGAGGCCTTTTTCACTTGTTTTCCAAGTGCTGGGCCTTTCCTGTGCTATGGTCTCAGACCTTCCAGCTGGTGGCACTGTCAGCATAACCCTCGGCTCCCAGCTGTTCTCCCCATCCCTCACTCGTGTTGCATGGCCCTTCTCTTGTGGTATAGAGGACAAAAGCCATGACTCTTTTAACACACAGTTTCTTGGTCAGTGCCTTCACACTAGTTCAGAAAGTTCACAGAATGGTTTGGGTTGGGAGAGATCTTAAAAATCATCTGGTCCCATCCAATCCTTCTGCCATGGGTAGGGACATCTTCTATTAGACCAGAGCCTCATCCAGCCTGGTTTCTTCCAGGGATGGGGAGTCCACAACTTCTCTGGGCAACCTGTTAGTGTCTCAGCACCCTCATAGTAAAGAATTTCTTCCTAGTATCTTATCTAAACCTGCTTTCTTTAAGCCTAAGAAGGAATTAGAAAGATGTTATTTTCTAGGGGTGAAATGGTCAATAGCTGGTTTGGCTGTAATGCTGGCCCGCCTTAGCTGGTCTGCTATCCCAGTTGTGAGATTTACAGTGGTTTGTGAGCATCTTCTGATTTCAGATGGGTGCTTTTCATGCTGCTTGTATCTGTTAAAATGCTGTATGTTTTGTGCTCTGAGACATTTCCTGACTACTCAGTAGAAATACCTGATTAATTAGATATCATTAAGTTAAATATAGTTAAATACAGAAATACAGGTAATTGCTTCAAGGATGATGCTTGCATAAATAATTTTTTCCTGTTGTTTTTCTTTCTCCCTAGTTCAACTGTTGAAATACAACCTGTTCTTTGTTTTGCCATGGAAAGACCCCATACAACAAGGAGACACAGCTAGAACTCAATTGTGCACAAATGTTGTCAAATGAAAGTGTGAGAAAATGAGGAAAAGAAAATAGTTTTTTCACTACCTTTTTGAAATCTAGTAAAGGGTCCTGAGCCTGGTAAAGTTCAAACTTGGCCATTTACCACAGAAACAGAACACTGAAAAAAAGGTACTTCTAGCAAGGAATTTCTGTAATTTCTCTTTGTATAATGTGAACCTGCTTCTCCTGAATAGATAGGATTTTGGAGATGTCCAGGGTAGTAACTTATGCCTGGTTTGTACCTTATTCCATGGAGTTTCACATCCAGTTGGGTTTATCTGGTATGTTGATTTAAGTGGTGTCTGTGTTTCATTTATCAACTCATAATTTTTAATGCACATAAGCATGACGAAAGGCATGCCAAAAGAAATATCCACATTTGTATTGAAATGATCCATTAATATAAAAGACCAAGAGATATCAACATCATTTGTATTCATGCACATGCTAAATAATTGTGTTTTCAGAGTGGGTATATTATGGCTTCCTGGTTCTGAAATAATTACAAGCCTCAGCTATAGCTGAATTATTAGTTGCAGCAATTTAGCTCTGCCAGAATTGTTGTGAATATATAGACTGTTAACGTGGTGTTGGGCAGCAGTGAAGATAAGTCCGTGGCTGTGCTATTATTCACCTTTCCAGACAACAACACTCATCTTTTTGTCAGTACTTGCACCCATTCACCTCAGTAAAACTGGGAAGCACTATTAAAATCAGATCCTTGTTTTTAGTGGGTTTTTTTTGTTTGGTTTTTTTTTTTTTTTAAATTGAGGCCATTACGTTATTTGGTTTTCTGAGATCTTGTGTGCCACACCCATGCTCATACACCGTGTTGTCCTAATGCTTTCAGTGCTACTCAGTAGTGTGCATGGTAGAACTAAAATGTGCCAAAAGCAGTTTATTTCATTATTCTGACTATATTGCTAATAATTTGGTTAGCACTTACAGCTTTTTTTTTTTTTTTTTTGGTCTGGAAATTGTAGTGCAAGTAACTAAGATAGGAATTCAAATAAGCTGAAGTACTACATTTGGAAACATTTGCGATTGACTCATTCATAGGTGATGGTCAGTCTGAGCAACAAGTATTGTAGTTACCAATAAAAACTATGATAAAATTACCATTTGTTTTTTAAAGAAAAAAGTACATTTCAAAATGAAGAGAAAAACAATCTAAGTTTAGAGAGGTTGCTTGGAAGTCACTTCACACTGTAACTTTCAAAAACTGAAGGCCATTGCTCCCTGTCTGAAGCAAGGCGCAGCGAAGGAAGACAACCACATCCTCTCACTTTGTGTTCTCAGCTGCAGTATGCGCTCACCAAACCCATTAACTTGCCATTCAGCCAAGGCCTGAACTAGCTTTGGCTACAGGGTTTTTGCTGCCCCAGACAAACCTGAACACTGGCATGCTTCATTGCCTGGGCTCTACCACTGAGCATGTCCTCTACAGTTTTTTACTTTCTGCAGAAAATATCTAAGATAGTGCCTCATCATATAGGGCAAGTCTTTTTTTTCCCTAAGCAGAATTTATATTTTTAGCCTTTCTACCACTGAATTTATTAACATTTTTTTCTGCATTCAAGTGAGTAGATGTTCAGCTGTAGCTTTTACCCAGAGAACTGATGTTAATCGTCAGTGAATTACATGGTAGTGATTGAATTTATCAGAACGTAATGCCAGGACAGCATGTTTCATAGCTTTTTTTTCCCTTTCACTTTTCTGTAATGAAGGATAAGAGGAGTATCTGTAGGTGGCAATAGTACTGAAGCTGTAACCATTTGCCATTTGGGGGTTTTAATGGGTAGGTTACCATCAATTTGATTTTCAAGTTAGCGTTCTGCAGTTCTGATTCAATAAACTGCTTTACTGATGCTGAAGGCTGGGGCAGTGTGGTCCCTAATGTCTGACTGCAAATCTGAGTCCCAGATTCTCCACACCACCAGCACTAACTTAGGCAAAGTCATGAATGGCTTTCAAAATCTCAGTGTTTGTCTATGTAACTATTTATTTATTTTCAACTAGTGAATGGTTGAAAATAAATAAATGACATGGATTTCTAATGACAACATTGAGACAGGTGTGACATTTGTATCATTAGCATGATGTTAATGTGCAGTACAAGAAGCTGTAAGTCACAAATTACAGACTTTTTCAATGAATTGGAAAGATAAAAGGTAGTGTGTACCCAAACTAAAAAATACCAACCATATGAAGTCTGAGTTCTAGCCTGCACGTAGTTTTTTGAGGTGAACTGATGTTGCTAATGGGTAACACCAATATCTGGAGAGTATAATGGTGTCTGTGCAGCTTTGAGGGCAGGAGAGGCAGAAGGGGTGCTGTGAGCATGAGCAGCAGCATGAGGCACCCTGTTGGGGTTAGCTCTTTCTGGGCTCATGTGCTGTGGGTTTCAGGTATGCTCAGGACAGACCTCAGGCATCTTATATGTGGGCTGCTGAAACATGGAATTGCTGGAAAATACTCCTGGAGGTGCAGCTGGGTCCATGGCTAACGGATTTGGAGCAGCATGCCAGGTGTTTATGTGGCATTCAGTGCACAATGCCTTTTGCAATGCTCTTCTTGAGTAGGAGCACAGCTGAAGTGTCAGAAGTAGCACTTCCTTTGGTCATTGCACTATGATGTACTGGATTTCCCACTGCAGTGGATAAAGACCAGCTAGGATTACAGAAACATTGCAAACAATTGCATAAAGTAATAAACAGTTCTTAAATTGCAGTCTATAACAATTTTTCTTCTGCATCGTTATTGCTTGGGTTATTGGCACACTGAAAATTAAATAAGATCTTTCTTTGACACAAGTAGTTTGCCTTAGATGAGGCAATGCTAACTGAATAGAAAAGCCTAAGTTCTATTTATGGTCTATTATCTGTGGTGGCATTTTTATTAAATTCCACAAAATGGGGAGATGATAAATCCATTCAAAATTCTAGTTGCCACTAGATTAACTCTTTGTCCAGAATATTATTCTCTGGGGGAGTCTAATTTATGTATTCCAACTACTTTGCTGACTAGCAGTAGTTCAAAATGAAGAACATTTTGGCAGAAATTTAATCATTACAGTTGGTCGTGAATACCCATTGCTCAGAGAAAATTGTCCCTGTAATTGTGCTACCATTTTAACTGGCATTTTAATTAAGGGTCTTTTGCTTATCAGTGTAAATCCAGGGACCATTTGTTGTGCACCTGAATCAACTGACTAAAATGTTGGAAAAATAAACCCTGTGTAAAATGTAAGAGAGTTATTTGAAATAAAGAAATAGTTTCAAGTGCCAAACTAATGTGAAATCACAGCAAGGGCATCAGCCTCTTGTGACTCTGGGAGCAGCAGGTGAGGTGGGGACTCTGTGACCTACTTTGCTGCACTGATTTATTGGTATTAGTCATCCCCATAGCCAAACCCCAAAGTTTCACATCTCTTGGTATCATTACCCAGGTGCCAGTAAAATAAAGTCCATTTCAAGTACATCTGTGATTTCTCATGCTGTGATTCACTATACCTGACTAGACTTGTTGTTCTATAAGATTAGTATGTTGTTGTCCTCAACATATTTCATCCCTCTTTTTTCAGTTATTTTTGCTCTGCATCCTCAAATAGTCCAAGCTTTTAAGAAAATTTTTATGGTAGTGGAATTCGGTAGCCATGTAAGGAAAAATCTAGCAAACACTTAAGTTTGTAGGTCTTCTGTTTCATTATTGGGCCTAAATTATTTGAGCTACCGTGTACCATAGGCTTTCTTTCTTGGCAGACTTAAGAGTTCAGCCTTGTGAAGGAACCACATTACAGCCTCCATAGGCTAAGAAAAATGAGAAGCCAACACACATAAGAGGAATTTTATAACAGTTGTGGTGGGTGGAAATGAGGTTAAAAACCTTACTGTGAACTAAAGATCAGACACCAGTTTCTGTTGTCAGGGCTGGGAACTCAGTTACAGAACTATGACCTCAGCTGTCCTCAATTAGCTGTCCTCAATTACCTTGTTGTATAACTATCATAAAAAAGGGAGAGTCTTAAAAACACTGTCTTTGCTGTCATTGTATAAATGCTGGGCAAGAAATTACTGAGTTATTTAGAAGTTGAGGCTGACTTCTCTGGGTGTATGTGCATGCTTCAGATCTGTGCTATTGTGTTTGTGCAGTTTTTTAATATGATGACTTAAAAAGATCATGAGACAATTTAAAATCTTGACTGAATTACACAGATCACTCAACTGCTGAGGAACCTGGATGCCCCCCAACCTATGCGAATTGTGCTGCACAATATAGATAAATGGTTTACAGGCCAACAGTAATGTTCTCAAAACTCAGTTTAACAACAAGGGCTGATCATACACATGAGCTACAGGCTTCATAGGGAACATCAAAACATCTTTCAGCAAGTTGCAGACTTCCGTGTTTGCTGTGCTGCCACAGTCGTCCTGCAGCTCTCAGAGAGATGGTCCTTTCTGGGCCGTGGCGGGCACAGGGCCCAGAACAAGCACGCTAGGAGATGTTGCCTCCAGCTTTCTCCATGACAAGCATCTTGTCTTTTGCCGCGCTCCAGGTTATCTAAGGGAAGGATCAGGAGCTTATGTTACAACTGTTGGGAGGGATGGCGCAGTGCCGTGGCAGAGCTAACCAGCCTCTGACACGGCCGCTCGGTTACCGCCTCGGCATGTGCCGGCTCCTCCAGGTGCGCTGCCGTCCGGCGGACGGAGCCCGCAGCCCCCCGGTGCCGGTGCGGGCCCTGCGCAGCCCGCTGTCAGTCCGCAGAGCCTGCGGGCTCTGCAGGGCAGCCAAAAGTCGCACTCGGTTCTGCTGCACGTCCCACGCCGCGTGTGCCAGCGGCTGCTGCCTTGTCTCACGGGCTCCTTCCAGCAGCGACCGTCTCCCCGGGGAGCTCAAAACGGCGATTGTGTACTTAAAAAACCGTGTGCTTTTTGCTCTGAGGAATGCAAACATAGAGCCACTGCTCAAGTTTTCCTTCTCTCCTGTCGTGCTATTCCCATACTGCTGCTGTCTCCCCTGTGCTATTCCGTGTCCTATCACTTTCTCCTCCCCATACGTCTGGATGATTGTACAAGACATGAGTTAAAGTAAGTCTTCTGAGTGAGAAATAGGTTTGCAACACTGGCAGATAATGTAAACAAAAACCAATAGAATAGTTTTCTGGTTCACAGTTTGACTAATGTCTTTAGCTTTAAAAGGATTTGAGATTTTTGTGAGATTTTAAATGACCTGACTACACGGACATTTCAAGTTACGTAAAAAATTGAAGGCATAATACAGTGTTCATGGATACTCCTGGCTGGCAGTTGGAAAGATTACCGAAGATTTCCTTTCCTGTTGCTATGCATTTTATTTTCATTGTTGGGAAGCACAGATGAAGGCGAAGGTAGCAGCTATTTCAGGAGGCTGCCCATGAAGCAGAAAAGTGTTTTAAGTACCTTCTTCCATTCTTGTTCCCCCCTGCATAAAAGCCGATGCCAAGTACTACATACTCCCCTATTTTGTCTATCAGGTGCTTACGTAGGATTCATCTCTGCTTTACTGTAAAGGCTTTCAAAGAAGCCTTAGATGCTGAGCTGAGCTGGTTCCTCTGTCCCCATCCCTGTGTCCATTTTGTCAAAATGCACCTGGAGAAGGGTCATGAAATTGTATGTGCTCAGGTAGCTTTCTGTGACAGTCCCTGGGGTCCTGTAATGTGAAAATATTTGAAAAACATAGCAACAATAAGGCGCAGCTACCTGTGGTGCACCTCTTTTCCCCCTGAGATGAACTGGTGTAAAGCAGTTCTTGCTGGGTACATATCCAGGGTAGCTGGCATTAGGAGATAAGTCTGCAGGCAGATTTAAAGAGAAAAAAACTGCTTAAAAATTTATCCTATCTTACCAGTAGAGGTAACGATATCTCTCAGCAGAGTTTTCACCCATTCCATGAGTGAACAAAGCAGGATGTGCACCTGCAGGCCAACTCCTGAGGTAGGTGACATCTGCCACCCCAGCCCCCTCATCCTCTGCTCTTGCTGGCAGAAAGAGAAGATGTGTAACTTCAGAGCAAATGAAACCATGTTAAACTGAAAGTGCTTGCTGTCCCTCACCTGGGACAAAAAAAGCACAGGGTTTTTTACCAGCACTGCAGCCAAAATGTGCACTACACGCTGGTTTTAATTTTCTAGGCTTCCAGCGACTGATATACATTGAGAAAGAAATTTTCACAAATATAAGCAGATTGTTTACATTGAGTCTTTTCATCTCAGACCAAATTTAAAACACAGCAGCTTTACATTACAGCATGCCAACAGCTGGGGTGGATTATTTCAGGCAAGCTTTTGTGTGTCTTGCAGTATCACCTACACAGCAGATTGCTTAGCTTTGTTCCCATATTTAGAATATCAGTTATAACTTTCTCAATGCCCACATGCTTTTAACTTCCCTTGAAAACTGGCTGCTGCCACAAAATAACCCCATTCTGTTATTCTTGTAACATTTAAATGACATAGCATGGCCAAAACCAATCTGGGCTGACAAGAATTTCCATCAGTACACAGCTGAGGCATCAGCCTTCAGCAGAAGAGTCCAGTTAACAACACCTATCTTTCTTGCAATTTATTTCTAATTCAGCTGTCTCAGGCATCCATCCACTGTCTTCCATCTTTTAGAGAAGCTGACAGAAATGAGATTAGTTGTAAATTGTCTGAGGAGTAAAATTCGTCCTGTGCTGACAGTGCAAAACCACATGACAATACCCCTGGTGGTGGTATGGAGCCCAACACAATGCTCAAGAGTTTCTGCTCCAGGAACAGTATGATTGCTGATTTGCTTAGCAGTATCACATAGCTGTATTTGTTTAGGTTATACTAAAGCACAACTGCTACAAAGAATTTATATATATAATAAAAAATATCCTTCAGGCTTTATTTGAAAGATCCCTGTATGTATCAAATCTTTCAAGTAAATCACAAAATCCCAGGGTATAGAAAGATTGAGGTTGAATCTTAATAAAAGGTTGCAGCAGAAGGGAGGCCTTTCAAACTTCCTGTTTATCAGTGTTAGTACTGGGACCATGTCTGAATGTTAACTCTGGTGGGGTTTTTCTCTGTTGTTTTGTTAGTGCTTCACCCTGATACTCTCCAGATTTCTCTGAAGGAAAGGCAGATTCAAAATGAAGTGAAAAGATCAAGTAGATTATCCGGAAAAGTTAAGTTTTAACAAATGGTGCTTGTTCTATAGCCCCGAGTGATGGATAATTTAATAAAATAGTGCGCCTTTGAAATAACCTTATGGAAGAGCCACTGGCCATAAATTAGGTCAATGACCTCTATGTGTGCATTCCTAAATTCTTGAAAATAGTTTCTGTGTTCTACCCAGATGCCACATGATCTGAGGTCATCAGATTCTTCAATGTATAAGTGTCTGAAGGGAGGGTGTCAAGAGGATGAAGCCAGACTTCTAAGTGGTGCCAAGCAATAGGACAAGAGGCAATGGGCAGGAGCTGATACACAGGAAGTCCCACCTGAGCAGGAGGAAGAAGTTCTTCACTGTGCAGGTGACTGAGCACTGGAACGGGCTGCCCATAGAGGCTGTGGAGTCTCCTTTTATGGAGATATTCAGAAGCCATTGCAACACAATCATGAGTGATGTGTTCTAGGGGACCCCGGTTGAGCAGGGAAGATGGACTGGATGACTTCCAGTCAGGTCCCTTCCAATCTTACCCATTCTGTAATTCAATACTTGCGTGAATACATTGGTGTCTTTGCAAAGCTATACAAAATTCAAAGTCCAAAAAACTAGTCCTGAGTATCCATTGCAGCAGGTATCTCACCTAGGCAGTAAGTTCTGCCATAGCTGCTTCAGAGACTGATGCTGACCAGTACTGACAGCATGATCTACAAGGTCTAACTGAATTATGATGTGTCAGGGGTAGAAATCCCCATTTTCCAAAGCAGTGGCACTATATGCTGATCAAATCCTAGATGATCAAAATCAGTTTAATTGCTGTTGTTAAATTTGAATCAGAAAGACAACATACATATAAGAAACTAAAGATATATTTCTGGAATTTCTTGCAGGCAGCAAACTGTCGTCAAGGATATGAACCTTAGGTAGATTTTCTCCACTTATTCAATTTAATCCTGCTAAATGGAATTAGGAAAAGCCAGCTAGAACAAATTATGTATTTCTTCCCTCCTCCTGAGACACTGTTCTGATAGAAGTGCTCCTGTTAGCTTGCAGCCCAGCTAGTAAGAAGAAAACACAGCATCTGCTCAGTATTAAAACTGCAAGACTTGATATCTGATTCAATAACTGATACTATTGCATCTTCTTTATTTTATATGTGGCTATCTATATATGTATTGGTGTGTTTATGTGCACACATATAATTTATGTATATAAATTCTAGCTTGGTACACACAAGTAAGTGTAACTGAGAGCTCCATATCTAACATTCAAAGGTATCCAAGTGCCCCAGAACTTGTAGTGAAAAGAATTTCAAATTTACTAGTGGCTGAAAACAGGATTTTAAAGCACGTCTGCAGCAGGACTGTAGTAAACTAGAGACACTGATGCTGTCACTTCTTTGAATGGTTCTGCAGAACGTGAGAAGCCCTTGCTCATTCCAATTACCAGATGGGCTTTTTCCTTACTTTAATGCCTGTCCACAATTTATAGAATTAAAACCCACTGGCCATAACAGAAGTGATTTGGAAGGGTCCTTAGTTGTTGAAAACTGGTCATGTTCACAAAAATCTGAAGGTTTATTGCAACTTCATGACATTTAAAAAATCTTTTTCAAGAATTGGTTACTAAAAATCAACTCAGAAATCTCTCCAATCAACCTGTAACAAGCAGAACAAGTCCACTTAATTTTTTCTTTTTTGAGGTAAAAATGTAGCAAGACTGATACAAGTTCCTTTCTCAAAGGAACTCTTTGGTTTTTTCCCACTGCCCTCTTTTACTGTGCATTCAACACAGTGCCCAGCTGACAACTGCTCAGCCTTTTGAAAGACTGAAGTCAAGGCTGCATGCTGTAGGTGTTGCCCCTACCCACTGTGCAGTGCCACATGTAAACTGCTCACCCCACCTATGAAATGCTGTAAGCACCGGGGAGGCATAAATTAATAATGTGTGTTTACACATATGCATGTCTGTAGAATATCTAATGAACAAAGAGAAGGGAGCTCGAGCAGTATATTTTTAACCTCAAAGTTTTCTGTCTAGTGTTATTCTTCTTTCTGAGTTTGCAGGGCAATATGAGGATGTTGACCATAGGCATGAAGGGATTTGTTTGCTGGAAGTGTCATTTATGACTGCTGAGGAATACTGGAAAACTAGGAGAGTGGGAAATGCTCATGTGTATGTGTTTGCCAACACACATTTGTCTGTGTGCAGGTCTAGAAGTTACAAAATGAAGCAAGACTTGCAGGATGTTCTGAGTTGGAAGGGATCCACAAGGATCATCGAGTCCAGCTCTTTGAGTGGATGGCCCATATGGGGATTGCACCTGCGACCTTGGCATTATTGCCACCATGCTCTGACAAGTGAGATAATCTCAGGGTCAAGAAGTTCTGGGGGAATTAAGTCAAAAAAAGGTTTTTCATGATGCAAACAAGCTGCAGCAAGTTCAGCTCTGTGCCTGCAAAGAGGACATAAAAAGCTATCCACAAATACAAAACACAGCTTGTGGGGGGACAGACCTGATGATTTGGGGTCAGTTAATCTGTTCTGGTTTTAAATTGTTGTATGATTTTGATAGATGGATGAAGATGTCTTGCTGAGAGTTACTGAACACTTGTTTGTTTTTATTCTCATATTAAGAAGATGATTCACTTTAAGCTATTTGAATGCTTAGGGACATTGTTTAATTTTTTAATGTTTATTTGCTGCTGTCTCCATTCACTGCAGAGGAATGCAAGAATTCCCTGCTGATTTAGTTGAACTTATCTACTTCTTTTCTCCATCAGTGAAGCTGAGTTGTGTACACATGCACCTGCATTTCATACTACTGGATGCCTTAGAAAAATAAATGCATTGTAGTTTTGGAGACTGACCATATGAAGTCCAGATAACTAAAGGAAATTTCTCAGTAGCAAAATTATTGGTATCAAAGGGGAAAGTTTATAGAGATTTAGTGAAGCATCTCATGGAGATGACTCATTCTTGGAGAAGATGAGCATGTTTCTGCTGGGTCAGCTATTTAGTTATATTGAAAGGTTTTTTCTTTTTCTTGCAAACCAGATAATTGTTTATGTATGATGCTTTATCTCCACAGATGTTCTAATGCCACATTTGCATTTTTGGTCCTTCAAGCAGTTCTGTTAGTTTTCATCTTTCCCTCATCGTAGTTTCAGCAGCTGGTATTATGATATTCAGATATAACTGCTGATCTCAGCTCTACAAGAAGATTCACTCTGAAGCTTCCTGCTAGATTTTTGCTTGGATTAAGCTGTTATTTTTCCAAAGCCTAACCAATTCATGCTGTTACTGAAGTTCTATTAGAAAAAAAATGAGGAAAATAATTCATTTTAAAGATTTAATAGTTCATTTTGGGGTGCCCACAATGTTAAAAATTTTCATAAGTAATAGATGACTTAACATTTGACTCCATGTCTTTTACAACGCTAACTAACCTTTATAGAGGTACACGGTATTTACATTAAGAGTCTTTGAATAGAAATGTGCCCTATGTGCTATGACACAATTAAATCTTTGGCAACTAAGAATGTAATTGCATGATCAGCTTTAGTTTTTACTTTTGACTTCTGCTATGTTCCGCCTTCTGCCCTCAGGCATGATTCCCTGCCCAGTTTCCTGAGTCAACACCACAGCTTGAGTAGATGTGCCAGTAGAAGATGAGGGAGCTAATAAAACTCAGACGTATGTATTTTTGCAATGGGATAATTTATTTTGTCTTGACAGAAATAGCTCTCACCTGGATCAGGTCTCAGAGCAGCTCACCACTGTTGCGCCTAAATTACGAGCCAGTTTTAAAGGATAAGATTCTAGACTAAACACAGGCATTAAAGGTACATCTCTCTGCCCTGATAATATGCATGCAGCATTACAGGCTACCAGCCATCAGTTCTACATACTAACTCTGAAGCTGTGTCATCCAAGCAGTCAGTGGTTTCACTGCAGCTTCAGTACATAGTCTGAATACTCCCCTGCCTAAGTTACTGCCTGTGGGCAGCTTGCATGGATCGCTTCCGCACTGATGTCACCAACCAGCCATTTCTTTTTATGGCCCTGAAGCCTCAGATACCTTCCCATGCCCATAAATTCAAGGACACTGATGTCAGCTGGTGGCTGTGCTGGGGAGGCCCCACCTGTAGCTGGGATCATCCTTCATCTAGGAAAGGGGCGTGTGTGGAGAGTGCTCTTTTGCAGCTGCTGGTGCTGGCTGTGCAGTCAGCAGGGCTGCAGGTATGTGACCAGCACGGCTTTGCTCACCAGCTTAGGCAGAACCTTAGCCTTTCAGCTCAAGTAAATCCTCACACCATGCCCAGAGGTTCAGTGTAACAAAACAGAACTGCTGAAAAATGGTAGGTTATTTTTGTGAAGACTTGTGGCAGAAATGAAAAGTAATTTTTAGTAACATTTTCCTGTTAAGTTTTCAAACTGGGTTTGAAAATGACTTATGATATGATATCTCAAAGGACAGAAAATGTGAGAAAATACATTGTTTAGGAAAAAGACACCCTTTCATTGTAAGAAATGCCAAATTTTGGTGGATGTAAATGAAGAATATACTCTTGTTGTTTTGTAGTTGTATCAGACCTGTGTGTTTGAAATGCTGAAAATCACTGGAATTAGTGAGGGTCAGAGTTGCAAAGTAGGACCTGTCAGGTCCCATGTGTTTGTGATACCACTTCTTTCTGAAGGGTTTGTTTTAATTTATGCAATGAGAGTTCTTCTTGGCTGTGTTACTTTGTTGTAACTTTTGTGTGCCTGTGCCCTAGAACTCTTAATTACTTTTGATTTATACCTTGTTGTTTTTATGGTCTTTGTACTGCTATTAGTTTATATATTGCACCAATACTTTCTGCTGAGACTCCTAATTTACAAGTGTTTCAAAACCTACATGAAATAATCTGTATTAGCAGAATGAACAAGCTGGAACATTAAATTTCTCCCCTTATAATACTTTAAATTGTTGGTAAGGCTGTGTACATGTGTGAGATAAACACAAATAAATTTGAGGGAATGCTGTAAAAGAACACTTGCAGGCCTATAATATAACAACTTTTTCTTCTCTTTTGATATATAAGCGTTTGTCTGTGAGATTCTTGTTGATGATATCATGCCTTTATTCTGGGGTCGAAAATTCTGGTATCTGTAAAATTGTTAGCCTGAGGTGGTTACAAAGCAGAAGTGGGGACCTACTCGTAGCTAAGCAGAGGCAACTATTTTGCAGCCCTCCATATCAGACCAACCCAAACCCCACTGCCAAAACTGGTTTTGGTGTTTTTTTAAGGCAAGAAGAGGGGCAGCTTCATTTTTCAGTGACACTTGAGGCCAGCTGGTGATGAGTACATTGGTGGGCACTGAAAGGGAGGAGGGTTTTAGTTTATTCTAGCCCCAGAGCAGCCTGTCTGCTGCAGAGTGTCTTCTCCTGTCCTGTCAGGTGTCTGTGGACACTGAGGTTCTCTTTGCTTTTGTTGCCTTAGGATTGCTTTATGTATAAATGCTTCATTTACATAGCTCTATTGGTAAAGAAAAATAAATCCTACCCTTCATACATATAATTCTAGTAAGAAAAGATTGGTTACAGTTATGCTGGGGAAAAAGGCATTAATTTTGTTCCAGAAAATTGTATTGCTATATAGCAGAATAGGAATTTTTATTGGGAAATGTTGTGTCTTTGCTGTTCTGTTTTCTAGTGATCCCATGCTGTAACATTTTCCAGTAATGGAAGTTCAGGGGGAACTCCCCCTAAAATACTAGGACTCTACTGTGTTGATACAGTTTCCAAAAATACTGCAAAATAAGCTGCTGCTTATATATTCCTGCTAAACTCAGGTCCCAAGGATAAGAAAATGGTACTATGTGATATCTCATATAATTCACTGGTTCTATAAGAATGAAGCGGAAGACTTCAATCTGTCAAAAAGTGTCCCCCAAATTTTGTAATGAATAAAAACATGATTTTGAAAGCCCCAAAGAATGATTATGATTATTGTTTAAAGAGCACATTTATTTATTTTTTCTACTTAAATCTCTTATAGACTATTCTGAAGCATCTAATAGCACCCAGATAGTTAAAAATAACAATTGTGTTATGTCTTATGGCTTGCCTCCACGGTCAAATAGTTTCATGTCTAAATTCACTAAATCTAAATTCCAATCTAAAACATGATTCCTATATTCAAAATTGCTTAGTTAAGTGCAGGAACATATGCATATCAGTGTTGCAGTTTTAATATTGTTAAGAATGAATATTAACATGCAGGAAGTTATGGAGCTCTGCTCCTGTCTTTGGAACAGTAGTAGTGAGTGAATCTGCTGCAGAATATGCAGAAATATGTTATAAAGACCTTTGCTATTGGCAAAACTTTGATCAAGAGACTTGTATTTTTGCCATTAAAAAGCATTCTAATATGAAAGTAAAACAAACGTAGTATCTGTTAGGAAAAACATGTTACTGTATTTAGATGAGTAAAGGGAGTGTGTTGCTGGATACCTATAAAATAATGGTTGATACCCCTGTACTTAGCATAATAGAAATATCTGTGCTATGCTCTGGTGGTTTTTGTTTGCAATTTCTTGCCTTTAAAATATTTGTTGTTAAAATCAGGCACTTGGAAAATTTATGCCAGTTAAACATCATGGCATTTGAGCTTTTCTGCTTAGTTGATGTTCATCTTTGAAGTCTCTGTTACCCAAAACAGAACTGAATGTTTAAGTCTGGCAGATTGATAAGTAAACTGGAAGGAGCTTTCGGTTTGTACTATGCTCATTTTAAAAATGCTCTTAACCATATTTATCTAATAGTTTTTCTTATGCCCAATTAACCCAGCATGTAAGTGACCTAATACACTCCTCTGTTTTTACCTGGTTCTCCTGGTTTTAAAGGAAAGCTTTCATATAACATTAAATTAGATTTAACAGAACCACAGTTAGATGAGTTGTAGGCGATCAACTTTTACATTTGTGAGGGAATTTGAGCTTCATATCCCCCCGTAAATTGCTTCTCTGTAGACAGAGAGTCACTGTAGTAAAACTCAAAGGGCTACATTGTAACAACTCTCACCAGGAAGAGGTATAGGCTTACTTGTATAATCATTAATTTTTCTGTCCTCTCATAACCCATCTGTGTTTTCTGGTTGACTGTCAAACAAGTCCTAATCCTGCCTTTGACGTTGTCTCTTCATATGGAAATAATTGTTGTCACACATTTAGCATGACATAACTTATACAGAGCCACCACCATGCAATGTACTTCATAGATTTAAAAAAATTGACAGGTTTCTATCCAACACCATTTGCTATCTCATTTGCAGCTCTCAGCCACAAACTGAGCTGGAATCCTGTGCAGCTATGGCTATAGGGCAGTAGGGTGAAAGCTGTAGTGTATTAACTTACAGAGCCTTTAGGAGCTCAAATGTCAGCTGCCCAGCTACATGCCACCTTAGGTGGACTGCAGGCACTGTTGCTTGCAGAGTGGGTTAGGGTGGCACATTCCAAGAGCAATTCTTGTGCTCATGGGCTATGTCTAGTGTGCTTGTTTTACTTTGAGATAAAATGTCACACTGATGTAACCACCAGAATATGAAGTAATAGGAGATCCAGGCTGGTTGTCTTCTGGCAACAGACTGAATGATTTGGATGCAAGTTCATATTTGTGTTTTGGAAGGGGGTACACCTTTATGTGCCAGCAGGCTGCAGCTGTTGGTCCTGTATGCCTTGTGACAATGTCAAAGTGGCTGATTTAGGACAAAGAGGCTGCACACATTCATTCTCAGAAGGCCACAAATCACATATTATGAGGTAGAAGAAAATTTGTAAGCTGATGAGCAGCAACCATTCACGTTGCTAGAGGGAGAATTCTGTACTTGCGTCTGCAACATGGACTATCTTTAATGTAAATAGCTGAGCTCCAGGTGGGTTCTTGGGTGTACAGAACATTTGGCATTTCAGTCTGCTACAAAGGTGGCTCTTGTTCACAGCATTTGAAATGCAAAACACTGCTACCATCCTGTAGGTACTGTTTGCACTATCGCTGTCACTCAGCAGCAGCACTGAGGAATTATGTAGCTGAATTTTCCTAGGCTGTATGAGAATGAGGAAAGGGCTTGAAACTGCCTCTCATCACACAGCAATAGTATGCAGGGGAAAGGAAGAAGGAGAACTTCCATTACCCTGAACTGGAGTGCATCTCACTAATACACAAAACTCTTGGTTTTGCAGTTTTTTAGTGTGTACTAAATGCATACTCACAGTGTCCAGAGCTATTATATTGTGAAAGCACATAATACATTTCTTAATCAGGAGAGGACAGGGGAGGAGAGAGTTGGATTTAAAACTTTAGTTTGATATCTGAATGTTTATCAACGTCTTCTGAATGCACGTCACAGCTTGGCAATACAATCTGCAAGTCTCAGTGTGATCCCTTGGTAGTTTGTGGTACAAACAAGCAGAGTATCTCCTTTGCTGTGGGTGTGAAAGGCTCATGCCTTGGCAGATTAACTGAGAACTGACAGTGCACTCAGGGCTAACCACAAGACCAATGTCACTCAGCACTATCCCACTTGCCCTCAGACTTGGAAATGACTAATGGTCTCTTTTCACGTAGACCCTTTCCCTGGAGGCTGGTTGATGAAAGCTTTTGGAAAAAGATTTGGAGGGCGAGTTAAAAAGTCTCTCAAAAGAGGCCCCAGTATCCTGTTTAGAGTACAGATGTTACCACTGTGGGAAAAGGGACCTTCGTCTTCTTCCTGATTGTACCTTTGCCAACATACTTTTGACATAGGATATTTAATTTCTCCCCGCGAACATCAGAACGCAACATTTAATAATAGCACTTTTAATTCTGGAGGAGCTCAAGGCTCTCCACATGAGAAGATATGCCGTGCTTCTCCTTTTATAGACCGGGTAGGAGAAGTCCAAAGAAGTAAAGTAAATTGCCAAGATCCAGATTTATGATAAAACTGGAAAGAGAATGGGGCCAAACCTTGAGCCAGCCTCCAAATGAAAAGAGCTTCCATGTTTTCTATAAAGGTTTGTTCGGGGTTTTCTTTGTTACTTCCCAGTGTGTGTGTTTGACACCATCTAGGGGATTACATTGTGTGGGAGTTGGGTTTTGCTAGGCAATCCCACAAGTGCCAAAGGCCCTTCTGCTCCCTGTATGGCCTATGCCTAAGTCAGTATGGATAATTTATGGCTTGCAGGCGGGAGTGCTGTGTCTGCTGTACAAGCCTCACACATGGTCATGGGGCAAAAAATGCATGGCAAAGATGCAGATCCTGAAGGGAAGAGTGAGACAGGAATCATCTCTAGAAAGCTCAGGCTCCAGCTGATGGGCCTCCTTTGGATAGTGCCTCTGCTGCACTTCCAGAGATTTGATGTCTGTCCCTCTGAAAAACCAAATAGAGTGGTGAATACTCTTGTACAGTGATCTTAAGTCTAACTAGACCTTCTGTTCCTAAAAGGCATCACTCTTTAAAAGGTCACTTTTAAAAGGTAGGCAAAATAATGTAAATACCAAGAGTTAAGCATTGTGGATCATGCCAGCATGCCGCAGTGAGGGAAAGGACTGGAAAAGGATAGGTACTGACAGCTGGGCACTAAGTGAGGGATTTTGAGGTATTTGAACTTTAAAACTGGCAGAATGGATGGCTGGAATGATTTAACATTTTATCATTAATTTAAGCCGTATAAATTAATTTTCAAAGTACTTTCTGAGAGGAATAAAGGATGAGAGAATAAATCTATGGGCTACCATTTCTATCTATGTCACTGTGAGTCCAGCCTCATGTTCCTGCCAGTATGTGGAAGAATTTGCTTTAGTGGAGTGAAGGTTCAGCTGAGAGCAGGTGTGCTGTGTGTGGGAAGAACATTTATTTAAACTCTGTGGGCTTTTGAAAGTAATGTTGAGAGAAGTACTCAGTGAAGCTCTCAGTAGTACTGTGCTGTGCAATATTCTGCCACGTTCAGGGTGTCACATCTCTGTTTTGGAGTGGGGAAGGAGAGCTGTACAAACCAGCTGCGTGTGCAAGAGGAGGGCAAGTAGTCTTTGTTCAGCCAAGCCAAATGAAATGCATTCTGCAAATGTGCCATAAGATAAGAATACACTCCTGCTCCAGCCCAGGAATGACCTAGTGGCACATGTGTGAGAAGGAAAGATAAAGGGGGCAAAGAGCAGCCTTTCGTCAGAGAATTGCATTGCACCACAGTTTGACATAAATTCTGAAGATGCAGGTGATTTAAGAAAAGAACCATTTCTTGAGACGTGGCACTTGCAGAGACTGTCAAAATGACAATGGCTCCTAATTCAGCTTGCATGGAAGGACTCTCCTGACCTGCGGGACAGGTGCATCTACCCAAGCAGCTATTTCTCCTCCACTATAACTTGCTGCTGTGCGCAGCAGTTGTTCCTAATGGACTGGCCTGCTGTCCTGTAGTCACAGCTCCCCCAGGAACTGCCCAGTGCCAGGGCTTTCGCTGCTGGCGCAGGAGCCTGGAGCTGTTGTTTCTGGTATGCACCACTGAGAGCAGTGCCCAAGCAACAGATCCACAGGCTTGGTTGGAAGGTGTGACTAATGCAACACTGGGGTCTTACGAGACCAGCTGTAGTATGTTCTCTTCTTAGAGGCTACATTAGGACAGAGCTTTCTTTGTAAATATAGTAGTATGTATGTTAATACTACTTCTAAATATATACTGCATATTCCTGCCTCTTTTTATCTTGAAGAGAAGTTTTGCCATTTTGTGGCTATTCTGCTGGTACTATTTAAATAAGGCTGATATTTAAAGAAAACTCTTAAGCCTTTGAATAAAGTATGATTTATAATAAGCCTTCTATTACTAAAACATCAAGCAATTCCAGTCCTTTATGTATCCCTATTCCAACTACTTACCCTTTCTATGCTTTGATCAACTACATCTGGCAAGTCTTCAAAAAAAACCTGAAAGTTTCTGAGGAAATAAGGATGTTTCATCCTAGGTGCTGGAAACCACACATTCCTGTTTGGAAATGTGCAATTATTACTTCAGTGAAAACCCCAAGCCCCACAAAATTTGCCGATTTAATTTTTTACTCACCTTTACCTCCAGAGTTCCTCACCCTCTGGCACATGAATTAATGTTCATGTCTGAGCTGAAGAACTTAAAAAACACAGTTTCCATCTCAGTTTTTTTTTTTTTTTTCCCCCAGCAGCCTTTTAACTTAAGCTAACTCATTCACCTTCATAAGAAGTATAGGAAGGGTGGCAAGTCACCGCCTGTGTGCAGTATCCAGTGTTAGTTTGGTTACTTTGAATACTGCATTAGGAAAATAGTGCTTCCTGTAGTAAACCCACTCATTGTTTACTTTGGGATAACTTTGTTAAAACTGGTGTTAGAGTTGAAGAAGAAACACCTGCCTAGAAGGTGGGGTCTAGTATTTCTTTTTATTTTAGAATTCCAGGTCTTTCATTTATGAAGACCTCATTACTTGAAAACACCAAGGAGGCCCTTGTGTCAGATAATAAACCTGTGACAGTACTGTTATCTTGGAACATATGAATCCAGTAAAAAACCCAAATGGTGACAGGGAAATATTTTTTAAATCTGCAAGGTCCTTTTAGGATCGTTAGCTATGTTGATATTTAAGTATGTTTATATACCCACATGTCTTGGGACTGTTGCTGTCTCCAACTAGAGAAGAAAAGCAGTATGAGTCATGCATGAGCATGATAACAACTGTACCTAAAAGGTGAAGTCCTGCTACTCTTGCAAGGGAGTTGGCCTGAAGCAACTCCAGATTTACGTGTGTAATAATTAGAGGTGGTAACTCAACTATTCTGTTTATTTCAGAAAGGAAAAGAAGTACATTTCCTCTACAACTTAGTGATTATAAAACAGTATTTTACTTACACTTTTCAGTGGGTTAAAATGTGTTGTGTCACTTAAATGCGTTCCTCGGCATAGGAAGTAAATAAGATAAGTGTGAAAATCAGTCAGAAACTCCACTCAACTCTTAGGAATTTAAGTACATTGGCATACACATGCCCTGGAAAACAAGTTTTCCTTCAGTATTCAGAAGTATCGTTTGAAGCTCCCCTGTGCCAGGACATTGAAGTATTTGTCTCACATGTGTAATGTGCAGAAAAGAGGGCTGAATTGGTTGCTGTGCTCCACTGACCACTTTAGAAAATGCAAGCCCTGATTATTTAGCTAGTTTGACAGAATGTTTATACCATTTTATTGTGAAAACCTCTAGGTATCAAGGGCTTTCAAGAAGCAGTGCTCAGTTGTGTCCAAGGTACCTTAGGCTACCGAAGTCAAAACCTTACAAGTGAGTCTGCCCAAAACTGACAACACAGTACTTCTGGTTTCTTCCTTTCTTTCCCCTTTGGTCTTCTGAAGCTTTAGGATTTGCTGTGTTTTGTGAGGTTTTACTTGTAGCCACAGGGTCTAGGTTTGTTTTAAAGGAAGCTGAAATCCCTTGATGGTAACTCCCTCCAAGAGCTGGATCGGACGCAGACCAGCGGCTGTCAGCAGGAGGAACTGTCATCCCTCCGTCCAGCCGTACCTCTGGGAGATCATCGTGTCCCAGCTCCTGCTGTCCCCGCAGACACGACGGCCTTGAAAACTGAACAAACGAAGGGACTTCTGGCCCAGTCCCTCTGGCTAAGCTCTCTCCCACCTTCTTCCCCTCTCAGGCGTCCTTCCTTTTTCGAAGGAGGAGGACACCACAGCCCCGGCCCCCTCGGGACCGGCGGGCTCGCCCCCTGCGGCGGGACCCGGAGCACCGAGGGGCTGATCCGGGTGTGCGGGCTGGGGAGCAGCGGAGCAGCCGCGGTGCGGGCGGGGCCGTGCAGGCGGGGCGTGCCCGGTGCTCCCGCGCGGCGGCGGCCGCGATCCCGATCCCGCTCAGTCCCGCGGCCGCGGGGCTGGTGCTTGGGAGGCCCTGGGTGGCACCGCGCCCGGCACGGAGCAGCGGCCAGCAGCAGCAGCAACAGCACAAGCCCAAGCCCAAGCATGCCGGGCAGCGACACGGCGCTCGCCGTGGACAGGACGTACTCGGACCCGGAGCGGCACCGGCGCCGCAAGACGAGGGTAAGGCGTGTGAGAGCCGGCGGCCCGGGGAGGCGGCGGCGCCGGGGCTGCCCGGGGGGTTTGGGTGCCGAGCTCTGAGAGGCAGCCGCCAACCTGCAGCACGTTCCCCGTGAGGTCTCCGCGTTTGCTAGGCTGACGATCTAAAGGGAAGGTTTTTTCCTACGTGATTCTTTCATACTCTGAACACTTGTTGGTATAGGAAAATGAAATGAAACTGGATATTGACTTAATAGAAACCAATGTTCGAGGTATATCCTCAATCGAAACTAGAGGGATACAAGTGTAATAGAGAACTTACGCACCAGAGTCAACAGCACCGATGATTTAATGCCGTGACTCTTGTGTCTCGATCACAGTGGTGAATACTAGGGTTTGGTTTTGTTTCTCAAGGTTTGTTTAATATAAACTCTGGAGCAGGTGATTGTATCTGGCAGCAGAGAAGTATTATGGTTCCTTTTATGAAGTTAAAAGAGGGCTGTGGGAGGAATGGAACTTGACAGAAAAAGTTTACCTGTGTGTTCTAGGGATAAAGTAAGAATATACTGTATATCCATGATGTATGGCTTTATGGAATAGTTTTTCTTATAGTCTTCTGGCAAGTTCATCTTTCTTTATTTTTATGTTTTGTTCATATGATATATATAAACATAAACATATATAGGCAAGGCTTGTGATCCTTTCATGTATTAAGTGGCTTTTATGGTAAGTGTTCTGTTTATGAAGGAACTTGGCTTTCTAGTTTAAAATTCTTACCTGAATGCTCAGCTCAAAGACATGTTAAAAAATGCCCCTTTCTTCCCATGCACTGCAGGAGAGGAAAAAGGAGGTTGCTCTAGCTGACTTGGGATATTGGCAGAAATTTTTCTTTCTTTTCTATGCTGAGATCTTGCGCCTGACAACAAATGAATTTTATGGTTTGAAGTGTAAGGATCCGCTGTTTGTGAGGGAAGATCTTTTCTAGGGGTGACTGAGGTAAAGGTTTTGGGTTTTGGGGGTTTTATTTTCCTCTACTGCGCATTAGCAGTATTTTCCATCCCTCCAGCCCATTAATTGACAGTGATGAGAAGGAGATGGTGTGATTCAGAATAAGGAAATGTTTTAAAAACAGATAACCCTGTACACTGTAGTGTTACTACTGGAGTCTACAATACTCTTCACACTGTAAGGTGGATGCACATGCTAGTCATAATGGAGTTTAAAATGTTATGCTTTTCCTTTGTTTTCCTCTGTTGAAAGTTGAACTGATTAGTTTTTCCTTCATTGATCTTGTTGTAAGAATAGTGTAATACCTAGCTAAGTGTGGCCATGGAGAAAAGTTCCAATGTCTTCATAATTTTTGGTATATTTAAGAGTTAAACTCTACTCCTAGTAGTCTAGTTGATTTGCATAAATCTCATGCTGTGTGTCTTATTGTACTTGTGTATGGAAATTAAAAAAAAAACAAAACCCAAAACCTCATGTTTAAGGCAGTTTTATAAAAGTATTGGTCTTCTGTCTAATACTGGATTTCTTTTAATCAGAATTAGTGTCTTCTTCTCTTCCTGTGACCATGAGAACTGGACATACAACTCTATACAAGTTTTTAGAGTTGTATGTCATTGTGATGCTCCACAGTCTGGGCTTTACAAGTTGTGTCAGATATCACAGAACTTGTAATATAATTGCTAGGGATGGTAGCAGCATGTTGTATGTTCCAGATGATGATAAGACCTTGCATTACATCTGTTTGTGCTTAGTCCAGACAAATTGGAATTTTTCCTGGGCAAATTGCCTGGATAAGTTCTACATTTCTCTTACTGCCTTAACCGTGGCAGTAGAAATCATCATGCACTGGAGCAGCAAGAACTGGCAGTATTATGTAGACAAAAGCAAGAAAGTAGAATGTATTTTTTGTTTAGAGACTGAATAAAAATCATCAGAGCAGCTGAAGTTAAAGCTGCCATTCCCAAATATGGATGGACAAGAGCAATGCAGGGCATAAACACAATACAGAGCTGGTGGGGAGGTTCTCAAGAGCCCAAGCAGACTAGGGAGATTTGCTGTGTGAAGAATGCCTTGGACCTGGATTTGTTAGCAGGATAGGACGTGTTGTAAGT
The DNA here is from genome assembly GCF_020740725.1 of Corvus hawaiiensis. Lineage (NCBI taxonomy): Eukaryota > Metazoa > Chordata > Aves > Passeriformes > Corvidae > Corvus > Corvus hawaiiensis. The sequence goes on from NC_063216.1 coordinate 34,714,547, forward strand.
AGGGTGAGATCCATTTAATAAAGTCTGGGGAAAAGAGAGGTGTCAAAGTAGAAGCTGGATCTCCTAGTCTGTGTAACATAGGCTACCGAGTCCAGTTTTTAGGCAGGTGGGTTTTAAAGGAATTCTCCAGCTTATAGGTTACTACACGTGTCTTTCAAGCCCAGCTAAGGATTTTTCTTGTGAGAAAGTGACACCTTTTCTCTGGGCAGGTAAAATGACAGTTTCAAAATTGCTGTTGTATATACTGTAGGAAGGCATCATTAAATTCAGTTTGCAGAAGCTCTAGAACAATTTACTGTGAACATAGCCTTTGGAGTTTGTAAATGGTAGCATCTGAGGGGAAACAGATCTAAACATTTTTGCTGCAGCCAGAAAGCTTTTTCAATATATAGCAACAGGTCTGTTCAATACCTTCTTCTTTGAGGCTATTTGAAGTATAAGATATCGTATATTGGGTTCTGCTAATAACTCTCCATATGTCACGTTTTGTACGAAGTTCCCAGTGGCTGAAAGAGAGAAAATACTTTATTGAGGTACAGTGGGGTCATTCTTAACTTAGGAGAGTCGCTGCTGCTGAAGGCCAAATATTTTGAGGGAGAGGCTGTTCTCTCTTCCTTGGATGTTCTCTTCCTTGGATGTTCTCTTCCTTGGATGAATCACAAGAGAGTCCAGCTATGCTGTGCATGGCAGTACTGAGTGAGGCATAAAACCACTATTACTTGAAGTGTAATGGAATTAGTGCTTTATAGTTCTGCTTTTATGTGATGGTATAGATTTATAGCCATGTGGTTGCCTTAGTTCTGGAAAATCATCCATCTCCAGATTTAAGAAGGGTGCCCTTCCAGGAGACCTTTCCTGCCTCTCCTTGCCAGTAGTATCTGGTTACTATAATCTGGATTACTGCAGCTCACTCTGGTGGTGTAGGTGGAATGCATAGACAATACAGCCATGCAAAATGTTTCTGGTCCTCTCTGCTAATGCCAGTTGCTGCAGCTTCACTATGCTTAACATCTGGTACCAGCTGATTCCTGCAAGACTTCAAATACAAATCTCTGAAAAACATTCAAAATCAGAACCTAAGGTATGAAGGAGGACAAGATTTGGGAATAGGAGCTGCATTTTTAGTTGTCATGAACAAAGTACTGCTCTTGCTGGAATGTAGCTTGAATTATAGTTTAAAAAGTGTCATAGTGCTTTCTTAAGGGACTTGATTTTGTAGTAAGCAGTGTGGAAGACTAGGGTGTTCAGATTCTGGCTACACTATTTCTTGATCAGTAAGTCCATGCAGAGGTCTATGCAATTGCAATAGTTAACATTCCTGATGCTCAAACTAGCCTGGCTATGCTAACTCATGCCTCATTGTGTTGACTTTTGCTTCAAGAGCACTGTGTTGGGACTGCCTTTCAAGGTTCTATAAGGGTCTATTGAAGCCACCTTTTTTTTTAATCTTCTGATCAGGACATTGCTTTTCACTCTAGATCTCTTACCCATTACTGAACAAGAATCCTCTGCATTTCATCAGGACTATAAATTGATATGTATGGCTTTATAGGAGAAAAATCCTTTTCCAGTACAACTAAAACACATGACTGCATCCCATCAAGAGTCTATGTAGAAGTCTACTTACTTTTAACAAGTACCAGATGCATTAGAGAGAGAGAAACAGGAAGTCCCAATTGATTTCTTGCACTTTGGAGCCTATTTAGAACTTTCTCTTTATTAGTGGAAAACAGAATTGTACGAACCCTTCCTTTATTTAAAACAAGCAAACAAACACAGAAACCTTACCTGAAACAGGTGCGGTTTATTTATTAATGAATAGAGAAGCTTAACTTCAATCTTCTTCTTTTTTCAGCCTTAGACTAGCAGCAGAATCAGTGGTTTTTTGGACGATTTAATTCTTACATGATCACACATATAAAAAGCTTACGCTAAAAAAAAAAGCAGGAATTCACTTGCTTTCTACTGATGAAAAAACATTCTGTGAAATGTCTCTTCTCATTTTCCATGTATCTTTTATGATCCCTCCCATTCATCTTGTCTATAAGCAAGGCAGACTTTAATAATCCCCCCTCATATGTGTGTCTTTCTAAGCCTCTAATCACTTTCATCATCTGTCCTTGAATTCCCTTTATTTCTTAAAATCTTTAGTAGGTTTAGAGGAAATGACATAAAGGAACCTAAAAGGATTAAAAACAAACAAATAAAAGCTCCAAACAGAGTACCCCACCAAAGCAAACAAATCAAACAACAAAACCCCACCATTCTAACCAAAACAAAAAACTACTCCACCCACAGTTTTAGGAGATGGGGATATTTAATCTCCTGGTGTTCTTTTAAATACAAAGATCACTGTAGAAGACTTGCCTGTTCTGGGCTCTTGTGATCTGTAACCAAACCTCCCAATGTTTTGTGCTCAAAGACCTTAAGCACACTTTTCCCCACAGTTCCCTCAGGTTTGGACATAAGATGAAAATAATTTGATGAGAGAGAATTTTGCTGGGACCTCCAAGCTTTGGTTTTAAATCCACAGTGTAATTAGAAATGTGTAAAACCTGTCAAAGGGTAGCCTGCATGATGCAGGGGTATTGTAAATAGGAGAGAGAAGCCATAATTTTAATATGAACCCAAAAAGACTGATTAGTTTGTTGGAACTGGAAGAAAAGCCTGGTTTGTTCATTTAAAACAGTAAACACGTTTTAATTATTTTGTCACTTTAGAACTGTTTAAAAAACTTCTTACTTTTTTATTCCCTAGTGCCGGAAAGGAATATTAGGACGTTTCCAAAGCTGGTATCTTTTTTCTGTGAGTTTTGGGACTAAATACACCTAAAAGCTAAAGGGCAATGTTATGCCAAATGAAACAAAAGGAGAAGTTGTTTCTGTACAGCCTAATATAGCATTGCTGTGCTCCCCTGATCCTGCAAGGGGAACCTCTTTGGTAGACTTGTAAGCTATAAAGCTTGTGTTCTCACCCAGTCCATCTTTTCGGTAACCCAAGAAGACAGTTTTAAACAAGAAGAAGAATGAGTGATGCATCTTCTTTTTAAGGTTTAAACTGATTTTAAGTTTGGAATTTATAATTCCAAACTTTTATAATTTTTGGTTTCCACCAGGAAAATTCATGTCTCTGAAGACTGTAGAGTCTTCTTTCCTTTGCTGTGCTGTTGATCCATCCTCAGTGGATGATCAGGACTTACAGGACTGGGGAAATTCTTATCACCTTTTATATGTTAGGTATATGTATAAAAATAAAAGTCACTGGGGTAAAATTGCCAACCTTCTGATTTACTTTCCTTTTGAAGGACATGTAATTGTTCTTCTGTCAGCAGTGATGCTGGGGGGGTGGCAAGAGCTGTAGATGCCTGCCTTGCTTACTGTCATCATCTCCATAGGTAAGGCTTTTACTAGGCACCACCTGGCACAAGGTCTGCACAGAGGCTGAGCCTTCAAGGTTTTGGTGGATTTGACATCTAATATTGTCCAAGCTAAAAGGATTCCCACTGCACATTGTCCCATTTTAGTTCTTTTGGGAACATTAACAAGTGTGCAGCTTTCATCTTCACCCCCACAGTGAGTATGGTTTTGGGAAAGACTTGTGTGGGAGGTGAATTTCTATGTAGTTCTGGGGAATGGTGGAATATAATTCTCCCTTTTCACTTATGTATCCAGTGGAGAAACTTTACAAAAGAGCATTGCAGTATTTACTACTGAAAGTTTCCTGTGCTTCCCTTAGTCTGAAAGAGGGAGGATTAGTATGCAAAGCCAAAAATAAACCTGCTGATCTGAAGCCTTCACATATGGGACCAAGTATGTACTGGAATGTCTTGAATCTTACCAGACACTCAGCAAGTGAGAACTCCTCTAAAGCATTTTTTTATATCATCATACATAATCTAAGCTTTAATTTAGGGACAAGGAGGGAGTGGACGGATGTGTCTACCAGATGAGGTATAAAGAATACCTACAAATTGTGAACTGTGATGCTGTTACTGTAGAAAGCTGAAATGAGGCTTTTTGTTTTCAAAAAAATTACAGAAATGCTTAATATTGAGAACTTGCTCACTTCGTTATTGCTCTATTTAGGGGTTGCAACTGGATAAAATTCTAGAGGGCAGAAGTTCTTGAAACCACTGGTACTAATATTTTCTTACTTACCTTTGTACTGGACGCTGTGTGTTTCAATGGACCTTTGATATAAAGTATTTAGCATCAATTCTTGATAATTCTCAGTTAACCTTTACTATAGTAGGCATGTTTTCCTTGGTTTTTCCTATTTGTGTACAGTTTAGGTAACAGTTGCCTTCCTTTGTAAATATTTGTTTCAGTAGCTTTGGATGAAGAAGTTGTGCTGAGGATGTGAAGAACTGACACTGTGCTATTGAATTAAAATGAAAATGTGATTCAGGTTGTGCTGAATTAATTGGAAACTTTTGATTAACATCGGGAGCCTATGGAACCAATCTGAGATGAACTAGAACAGACTTATGGAAAATTCTCTGTATATTAAATGTTCTTTACAGGATGGTAGATGCTGCTTCCAGTTCATACTACAGTCTCCTTTAGCTTTAACCAGGATGGTGTAGGTGGGTTTTTAACTTCATTTTTGCTTTGTAAATAAATGCTCTTGTAGTGGGCTTGACTAAAAATGTATGGAAGCCTGTTTAATTTCCTGGCAAAGATTGTGATAAAAAGAGCAGCCACTGTGTGTGCATCTAAGGGCTGCAGCAGTTAAACACTCTATTTAGCTATGTCATGTGGGGTTTTTTTTTTTTTTTTTGGTTAAAGTTAGTAGAAGTGTGGCTTTCAAAAAGGCTATGACATGATTGGCTTCTCAAGCACTAAATAAGATTTTTTTTTAAATTGTCTTGCTCCTCTTTTTTAAAGCAAGCCTTTTCAGTTGAAGATGAAGGATTATGATGAAAATTGGTGTTTTAAAGATAGGGAAGACTGCAGTGCTCTGGAGTCAGTTTATGTATACAAGAGGTGTTGATTTATAAGGTTAGAAAAAGCATTAAGCAGAGCTAATGGAAGTGTAAGTCTTCCATTCTTAAATAAACGAAACCTGATATTGCCTACTGCCACCAAAAGTAAGTAACACAGCTTACAGGAAATGCGAGCAGTCAGGGTTTTGGGGTCTGTGGATTATTGGTTTTTAAATATAAGGGAATTTCTAAGTGGGCTTTAAGTGCTAGACTACAAGAATTACTGTTACAGGAAGAGAAGCCTTGTTAGGGTAAGTTGATGTAGCAAGTTTCTCTGGTTTTACGGCATTCACTCCCTTTATTCCAAGCTATTCCAGTACATGTAATACAGAAATTAGAATTCAGCTAGTGCTCGTTGTTCAAATGCAAAATGATATAAATATGCTGAAAATGTGCTGCTTTATACCAGCATGTCTGTACAGGTGAGTGATGAACAAAGATCAAACTGACAGACCAATTACAACTGACTCTGAACATTTTTCTAAATCAGGGCAGTACAGCTTAGTGTACTGTACTGCTAGTGTGCCAAGGACTTGCTAAGATTCACTGCTTCACCCTCACTTCCTAGGAAATTAATGTATATGAAATGGGAGCTGGCTATGGGACTCCATTGGCCTTTGACTGTGTTTTGGATTATTGTAGACAAGAAGCTTTGGTTGAAGGTTTCAAGGACAAGGTGAAAGCTTTGGAACCTAGTAGGATCAAACCCAGTACTAGTCTGAAAGAGACATTTAGTGTTAGAAAAATTAAATTAACAGGTCTTGTTAGTAAGAGTTGCCTAGGTCAGGTGTGAAGACCTTTCTTACTCAAGAAAGACCAAAGATGACTGTTCACTCATTCACAGCTGCTTCTCCAGTCTGCAGCACTGCAGGGTGCTGCCTTCGCCCTGACAGCATTTCTGAAGCCGCTCAGAGTGGACTTGTACCAAGTCCATTAGGAGCACCTAGCCTGGGGCTCCTTCACCCTCCCTGTGGTCATACTGCGCTTACAGATACTGCACCCCTCCCAGTGCCAAGCCCCCTCTCTGTACCAGGGCTGAAGGGAGGGGGTAGTGTGGGTGTGACTGGGCAGCTCTCAGTAGCTTTTGGGCATGTTCAGGGCAATAGCAAGGAATGGAGAAGATAGCAGGGAAACACGATGAAGAGAGGAATAGAGGTGGGACTTCATGTGCTCAGCCTAAAATGGAGTCACTGCCCAGAACAGAGCCTCCTCCAAAGGCCAGGTGTAATTTTCTTTTCCCCCTTCTTTAGTCCACACAGATGACTTGAAAATAAAATGTTTCAGTATTTGGTATTACTCCAGCTACTGATGCATGTGCATAATTTGGAATTGTGTGGCTCTTACTATGTTAGGAATCTTTGTTTTACCAGGGGTTTTGGCAGGAGTAACATGTGTCATGGTTGCCCCGATATGTTTTGTCAGAAGAGCAAAATATCTCTTCGCTTTATCAGGTTTGTTATTTCTTTCTTCTCCCATCCCTGCCCAGGGAAAGAAGCTATCTTTGTTCATTCCTCTGTCCTGCCATACCTTAAGGAAGAAATCTGGCTACATCTTGTCACCTGTATCCAGTCCTTTTTTGGAGCAAATTACAAAGTTTCACCTTGATGAACAAAAAAAGAATTACATCCTTCTCCTAAAAGAAGAGTTTAAGGGATATTCTTAGTAGTCTTTTTTAAAGCCGGATAGTAAATGTCAGCAGGCCAATTCAAGCTGCCAGGCTTTTGGTCTACTAAAATGGGTCCACAGAAGGTTTACAGTGAGTTTGCCATACTCTCATGTTGTTGTCCTTGTCAGCTTTTTGTGCAGGTCTCTACAGTGGAACCCTTTCTTCACATGTGAACTGGTGCAAGGGGTGACTGAGGCCCTTCTGATACCCAGCATCATCACAAGCAGGTGTTGCTGGTTCTGGTGAGGGCCTATGATCTATATGACAGTTAGGCTCTTTCTGTCATGTGCAAGTGGTTTGGATTTTATCCCAGAGGCATGGGAAGGCTGGGGATGAGAGAGAGAGTAAAAGCATTTATAAACGAGAGCTGAGGAAGATTTAAGAAAAGGGTAATAGTGAAGACAATGAAAAGTTTGACGATCAGTGAGAGCTTCTCCTCTGGTTGCCAATAGTTATATGAAGAAATTCTGAGACTGTCCTTGTTGGCTCTTGCGTGTTTTGTTCCCATAAACTGTATGGATGTGGTTATGAGTAATTTGTCTTGGGAAGCACCAAGGAGCATTACTGCCTGTAAGAGCTAGATGCTTATTGCTACTCGTAAAAGGAAGCGTGCCATTGTCAGGTTATTCCTTTGTGTCTTTCCGGTGTTAAATCCTATGGTATCCTCTCTCTAGTGCAAAGAGAGATCCTATTGAGCAAATCTTCTGTTGCTGATATTTAAAAAACTGATTTTAATGCATTTCTACCTGAGGAACATCATTGTGTCTTGCAGCATAAATTTAATGTGCACCCATAGTTTTTATGAGCTTTTTTTTTCTGCCTACAAGGAACTCTAGTTCTCCTTTTTCACCAAGTAACTGGAAAGTCCTGAATAGCAGCTGAGTTCAGGAGGATGATTAAGACAGGACCTATGACCTAACAAAGCTCGATCTGAAAGTGATAGAGTGGAATCTCTGGTGACAGCCATAAGACTTGGTGTCAAGCTTTGTTTTGTGTCTATTGATGCCAGAAGCTATGATATTTTTGGGGGGTTGGGAAGCTGGGCTTTGAGTGCAGGAGCTTACAAATTGTTCTTGCAAAAGATGTTTTGACCTATGTTGCCACTTTTCATGCATACTTTAGGTGGGACTTCTTGGTTTTTAGTGACTATGTATATTACACTGTAGCCTATGTGCAAACTGCTCTTTGATTTTGAAGAATTTCTCTTGCGATGAAGAGACACCCACTTGTGGTGCTTTGGAACAAATAGCCTAGGCCTTGTTTGAGTTATTCTTGTTTGGACTTGAGAGAGTCAGCTAGAGTAATCTTCATGTGTATTGTGCCATTATGCAGTGTGGCACTTAATGTCAGAGAAGGCTGAAGTTCAGTGATTTCCTTGAACAGAATCTATGTTTTGAGATGAAGTCAAGAGCAGTGGTGACAACTACTGCCTAAGGCTCTGGTGACATGGGTTCAGGCCACTGTGACAGCTCTCAGCCCTTCTGTAATGGTGGGAGTCATTTAACCTCTCTGAAAAAAATCTGTTTTCTTCCAGCGTGCACAGGGGAAGGGATAAATACTGTGAAGGATACATGTTTCAGAATCATTAACCATCCAAGTGGATACTTCAAGGAAAAACCACCTGTTACTATTTTTTGGGCTTCTAAAAATACACAGTGGATGCATGTTCCTGCTTTCTACATCAGGCAGCTTTTAATACTATCTGCCGTAGGTTCTTCTTCCCCTCAAATTGGGTAAGTCTTGTGTAACTGTCTGAAATTGGCCCTTTTCTCTTAAGGCAGTTGTGCGCCCTTTGTAATCGAGACTGGGAAAGCACTTGCAGTGATCTGTCTAATCTCTGTTGATTTTGAAGAAGCTCGGACTACATCACATAAAACTGCATACCTGAAGCTGGGCAAGACTAAACCTAGTGTAAATAGCTGTGGCAGTGAATATTGCAAACACTGCATAAAAGATGCAAGTTTCACTATTTTTCATGCATTATAGAACTAGATGTATGTACTGAATATCTAGACATCTGTGCCAAATTACTCTTGAGTGGGTCTTAAAGTTCTTTCTATTAGGCAGAAAAGCAAAAGAATTTTCTGGCTCTCCCTCTCACATAGTGCATTCTTAATATTACTGATTCTTCATTTCACTTATGCATAATTGTTTTAGGAAAACTTGAAAAAAACACCACTGTCTTTTTGCCAGCTTTGCCATTATGCAAAAAAATCATTGGTCTCTGGTTGTTCCAAAATTTGGCAGTACAGGATGTTAACTTTCCTTTCCTATTGCTTTTTTATATATAAAGGAAGAAAGGTGAAAAAATACCAATAAGTGACTTGGAAAGAAGGAGAGGAATCTTAAATTTACCTTATTGTTACTGCGAGGATGTCTGATTTTAGGAAAAGAAAGGCCTATGATTATTTTGTAGACTCCCTGATAAAATGGCTTTAAAATGTCTCTGTTGTGGTTTAACCACCCAAGCCCCAGGCAGCCACTTGCCCATTCCCCCGACAGTGGGACTGGGGAGAAAATTGGAAGGGTAAAAGCTGAAAAACTCATGGGTTGAGATAAGGACAGTTCAATGGGGAAAGCAAAAGCTGCACACACAAGCAAAGCAAAACAAGGAATTAATTAACTTCTTCCAAATGACTGATGGGTGTTCAGCCATCTTCAGGAGAGCAGAGCCCCACCAGTTACTTGCGAAGACAAATGTCATCACTCTGAATGTCTCCCCTCTTCCTCCCTCTTCCCCCCACTTTATATAGTGAGTATGATGCCATGTGGTATGGAATATCCCTGTGGTCAGCTGGAGACAGCTGTCCTTGCTGTGTCTCCTTCCGACATCTCGTGCAACCCCAGCCTTGTTGCCAATACAAAAATCAGAAAAGGCCTTGGCTCCGAGTGAGCCCTGCTCAGCAATAACAAAAACGTCTCTGTATTATCAACCCTGTGTTCAGCACAAATCCAAAACACAGCCCCATATTAGCCACTGTGAAGAAAATTAACTCTACCACAGACAACACCAGTGCAGTCACATAGAGTTAAATTCACTTTATTTATATCCCTTGCACATTGCAATAAGCCTTAATTTCTATTTTTAAGAGGAAATTTTTCTCTCTGATTTCATCCAGTGTAATTTGCTATTTTTAGGGGTGTGAACTCCTAGTAGTTTAGTGAGACAAAATTTTAATAGCTGTGTCTAAATTCTTATTTAAAATTTATCACTCTGTGTTTCTGTGTAGGGCCAAATATGTTGCTTATGATGATGACTAACCACACTGATGGACTGATAAATACATATTTTAGTGAAGATAGGGTTAGTGAATTGGAAATGGAAAGAAATTCTCCTTCCAATTTGATTTTGATCAGTCTCGTGTCTTAACACACTGAACCATTGTATCAATGTGTTTTAAGGCTCCAGAGCAGCTTGGAAATATTTTATTTGAACTGAGCTTCTGAAATTCCAGTGCAAGGAGCAGTGAACTTTCCATATATTTTACTGGCCAACACATGGAGCAATGTCTTTAATTCCTGTAGTAATTACTCTTTGCTGAATTTGGGGAAGCTTTGATTTTTGAGTGTAGTGATTTGTACCATTCACTGCTGTTATTAACATACTATCAAGATTCGGTTCTGAGGCTTCTGTGATAAACTTGCATCATTCTCTAAATGTTTTTTCTCCCTGGAGCAGACAGGTCTATCTGTTGACATTATCTTTGCAACAGCAATAAGATTTAGGAGACTTTAGGCTAACACTATGCTCAGCTTTCATCTGTCAGCACTACAACCACAATAGGCAATTCAATTTATGAGACTTCTGGCTAAAATTGTGATGTTACATGTAAGAGTAGAATCCATTTAGCCACTGAAATACTAATGTTTTAATAAAAATAATTAATACATGTTACTATTGTAATTCACACTGGCCATTAAATCCCAAAAGAGGATATGTCCCAAGCCAATAGCATGATAGCTCACAGATGAACAATTATTAACAGTGACTTCCTTATCTTCATAGCCCTTACCTCTGTTGTGCCAATTTTGTCCTTTCTTAATGATGTTGATAAACTACAATATCTGTACAAGTTTCCCCAGAGATGGAAAACTGCAGGGACTGGTATGAAATGTAGGTCCCAGAAAAAAAGAATAGCATTCCATGTATTTCACATGGTGTAATTTCACAATATTTTATTCCCACAAACAAAACATTGGAGGAAAATGTTAGTCAGATTTTCTAAGATAAATAGAGTATTCATCCTTCCATTCTGTTTGTGCTCATTTTTGTAAAAGGAGAAGACATGTTGCATACAAATAAAGCATGGAAAGGGTATAAATATTTTATATGCTTGTAATGTATGTCACCTATGTGCCGATAACAAGAAGGAGCAGCTGGGTGTAGAAGAGAAAGATCTAACTGCAGGTAAAGAGAGTAAATCAAGATAAAATTTTTATTCATGGTAAATTTCAAATTACTCTGCAAACTTGAGGAACAGCAAAATTACATTACTCCTTTGGAAAGGAAGCCTGTTAAGTTTATGAATGTAATTTCAATGTTAGAAGCAAGGAATTTCCTTTAAGTCCTTTGCTTCTCTCCTGGAAATTATTTTACATGTTTCCTGAGGCTTTTTTATAATTCATATTTGTCTAAGTGAATTATATTCTGTCTAGTAAATATGACAGGAGAGTAGAGGCTTCAAAGGTAATGAGCCCAGACATGTTGTGAAAATGATTTTCATGTGTCCTCACCAGGCGCCTATCCATTCTTATAGGGAGTGGAAGTCAGAGACAATTTTCCTGTTACCCACTGGCTGGCATGCTGGTGCATCAGCAGGCAGATAGTTTAAGATTATCCAGAGAATATGCTTTTTTGCCCATTTATTGGGCCAGAAAGGTTTTGCAAGGAACTGTTGAAGTTGAAGCCATTATAAAGGACAATTAAAGACACTGGAGCAATCAGAAAATACTCTATAGCATTTGGGGAGCATAAAAGAATCTGAGGGGTGGGGTGAAGAAATCCGGGAAGATGCTGCTGGTGTTGTTGCTTTAAGAAATAACTCTAAGGTCCATATGTTCCCACATTTCATTTTTTTTCCTGAACTAATGTTTCTGCTGGATTGTGAGGGATTATACAGCAGACTGTCCCTGCCTCTTCTTACCAATTCACGTGTGTGCAAGGGAATACAGCAATTGTTCTATTCTGCTGTTCAAGCTGAGCTAAGGCTCAAATCTCTAAGTAGTGCCTATTTAGCCACTGATCAGGTGTAATGTGTGCCCTCTGATCACAGAATCATAGACTGGTTTGGCTTGGAAGGGACCTTGAAGATCATCCACTTCCAAACCTCCTGCCATGGGCAGGGAACCTTTCACTAGCCCAGGTTGCTCAAAGCCCTGTGCAGCCTGGCCTTGAAGTGCCTGATAGTGTCTATGTCTGTGCCATGGAGCTCTGCCACTAAAGACAGCTTTATGCTCTAATTTGAATGGAGCTTCCATATCATCAGGGTAGGGATGAATTGATAAAAGTATATTAATCCCGAAAACGCGAATAATGATCTTCCCAAAGTGCATAGGTGAAGGTGTTCCAGCATCTTCAGTGTCTCATGTTGAAGTGTAGAAAGAAAGAGCATTCCTTAGGAACACTGGGAAGGCAATTTTGCTATGAATATAATATCCCAACCAACTCTTGGGCTTTTAGCAGCAAATAGGTGGCCAGAGAAATCACTGTGAGGGAAGCACTGTAGATGCCTTCAGAATGAGATGGTGTGCCTTTGGGCAGGCATAACTGTCAACTGAAGAAGCAGATATTGACAGCAGACCACTTTGTTTGTGGTTCTTGGTGTTACTCAAAGTGCTTCCTGCCACAATTGACATGCAGCATTAATCCTGTATCCACTCCATTCTGATGTGCCTCTTTTCTTATCGTGCCATTGCTCTCTTCATTGAGAACAAGAGCTGTAGGAGGTGTTTGGATACACATAGACTGCATCTTTGAAATTTTAGCTGGATTAGTTTCTTTCCTTTTTTCTTTTTGTCTTTTTGACCATTTCCATGGTTGCATTTGTTATTTGAAACTTAAATCATAGTATTTAGTTTTAACCAGCTGTTGGTCTTGACTTTTTCCATCCATGTTTCATGAGTTAATTTAAGATTCACAGAAGACTCGTGTTAACTAAATTTGGGCATATGTTTCACAGGGTTGGTGGATACATGGAAAATTCTTGTCAATCAATATTTTTAATTCTCTCTCCAAGAGTAAATCGTATTCATTGCTGTCTAGTGATTTGTTTGATTTGGGCTTTTTTTCTGCCAGTAGATGCACTTAATTGTTTGACAGTGTTTCAGTGTCTTCAGGTGCATAGTATAGTGATGTTCCTGATAATTTTTTTGAGAATCTGGATTCATACATGCTTGTCAATACAAATAACTGTTGATGTTGGTCAAATATTTGAAATGCCTTTCTGCACTGCTTAGCTGCCAGACAGTGTGGAAGAACGGTCTTTACTGAGGTACCTCTGGTTGCTGCTTTTGAAACTCTGGATCTAGAGGTCTTGACAGAGCTCTGGGGTTTTCAGTATGCTTCATTCCTGTGTGTGACATTAATACTTCATTTTCATGAGCAGTGAAGCAATAAAATCATGACCTTCAGAAAAAAATTGGGACTTTGCTTTTTTTTTTAATGGATTGTTGTGTAGTATCTTACCAAGTGTTAAGTGTTTTAACAGCTTGCCTATACTTTGTGCGTTTTCAATAAAAAAATAAACTACAACTTAATACGTGTTGAACTTTGCTGCATACAAGGCTGGATACTGCAGGTAATTTTGTAGCTCTGGTTCAGTTTTTGCTTGCCAAACATTAGACATCCATATTAAGATTCATAACCAGAAGAACTGAAGCTTCAGTTGCATAAAGATGTCTTCATTTTTTTTCAAGACTTTCCCTATTAGCTTTTCCAGTATAGAGAAGGATTGTCCAATAAGATGTACCAAAGACTGTAACCTATTTTCTGTGGTTACTTGCTGTCCCCTGTCTAGTTGATGAAACTTTCTTTCACGAGTACATTTAATAGAAAAAATTAAAATCAGTAGAGTTGTAAAAGAATGTGAAGTGCTCAACCAGAACAGTTAAAATTGTAACCAACAGCTTGAGGTTCTTAAATAGGTAAATATACACAGAGGATTTCAGCAGTTCCAGGCTCTCATGGCTTGATTTCAAGCTAGAGTGCCATCATCTCTCTTCAGTGCTGAATTATTCAGGTGTATAAGCTAGTTCAGTATACCTCAATTTTAGAGGTAACTAGATGACATTGATTCTGTTACGTGTTTGCTGAAGATATAAGAACACTATATGGAAAGCAGGTTGTGCCTGCAGTCCTTTTAAATGCTCTGGCTTGGATGCACAACCATTTTCCAGGTTATTGTTGTCAATATTAAGTAGTTATGGATGTTTTCTGGATAAGCTCCATTCAAATCATGGCTGGTGGGGGGACCATTACAGCACAGTTGCACTTTTAATGGGAGAGATGTGTGGCTTGGACACTGCTGATTAATAATGTACTGAAAACATGGTCCAAAGTAAAATTTTTACAGGAGTAGGACAAAAACTAGATTTAACTTGTATCATGGAAGTACTGCAGCTTGAGTAAGCTGCTGTTGAACTAAAGGAAAGGAGTCTGTTGGAGACCTTGAGTATTCCCTACCATCTCATTTGCTAAGCTCCATGGGAACCTGCATTTCTGAGGTGTGGAAACTGCCTGAGGCCTCTGTGCCTTCTGAGGCAGGTTGGCCCCAGCACTGTAGGGCATCAGGGCAGCAAGTTGGCTGCTGAAGAATGACAAAAGCAAGCCCAAGAATGCAAGGCAACAGGCTAGTGTGCCCTCCTGCATTTCTTCAAAACGCATCTGTGGAGTGAGGACAGCTTTCCCCTTCCTGGGGCATGTCCTCGATCTCTTAGTATCTTTTGTAATCTCTCCACAAATCTTGTGGTCCCAGGGCCCTAATTCTTCAGAAGAGGCAGTGGAATGTCACTGTCTTAGTTGTCAGTTTGGTGGTTGGGATGTCTGCCTTGAAGCTATGAGTTTGAACATGTCTTAAGCTGAAGAGAGCCTAGAATCCAACTGTTAGTTTCCTGATGGACAGTCCTGGCTGATAAGTAAACAGACTTCTCCCATGCCTTTTGCTTGAAGGCACATATGACTGAACATGTAATTCATCTGTGATTAAGTATTTCTTCCCCACTGATTTCTGCAGTGAAATCATGACACATTTTGCATCTGAACTGATTCACCTGGCAAGAGATTGTGATATCAGTGCCCTCATTAGTAGACTATTATGGAGTCACTGCAAAGGAATCTCTGCAAATTCTTCAGGAAAACACATTTTAAAGTATGTGAAATAAAGGAAAAAGAAATCAGGAAATGACTAAGTGCATCTCACTTGGCAACGTGACATTTGTTTTAGTACAAAGTCTTCAGACTACCTGCGTTAGTTCTCTTGTAGGTTGTTTAGAATCATGGCTCTGTGTCAATCAGCTAAAAATGGATGCTTTTGAAGTATTACTTACCATCTTTCCAATCTTTGTTATTTGAGTGTCACAAAAGAGAAACAAAAACCACATTGGTAATTCTTTTCATTATATAGGTATCACAGTTCTTTTATTTATTCTATTAATTACTGTAAACTTAAAAAATAATTTAAAGTTTGACAAAAAAAAAGAGAAGTATATTTTATAGTACAATTGCAATAATGTCCCTGTCCTGCAATATCTATGGCATGGTGCAATGGTAACTTAAAGCAGAGGTTTTTGCTTGACAGGCAAGTGGATAGCCTCAAAAGTAGATTGTGCCTGATAATAACTTAGCACTTAGGCTTTCAGTACTGGCCTGTGTTTGTTTGGGTTTTGTTTGTTTTGGTTTTTTATATGATCCTTTTCATACTTTTTTGTGCTTCTGAGAAGTGAAGGCGCATACATAAGAGCTTAGAGATGAAAGTGTCTTCCAGGCTTGTGAGGATTGCTGAGTGTCAGAGTTTGTTCCATGGCTTTTGGAGGTGCTTGTTCTGCTTTTGCATTGGCTCGTGTTTCTGCAGCTGCATTGCATTGCTGCAGTTAACTTACTTCTAGACTCCTAGAGCTGCTGTTGCTTTCCTTGTAAAGTTATGTAGCCTAAAGAGTATCTTTACATTTGATAAGGCACCTTTTGAGAGACTAAGAATGACCTACTAGAAAGATTGTGCTTGAATAGGGAGATTTCCTTCAAATTTCCCAGTGTGAATGGATAGTGATTTGATTTACAGGAAGTTGTACCACTAGTGAGAAATTACATGGTTCTGTTATAAAGTTAGATCCTACCTTCAAAACCCCTTATCTCCGAGGTGAGAAAAATCTAAATTGAGTCAAGAAATTTTTGGGAGTAGGTAGATCCTACAGAAGTTCTGGGTGACAGGAAGGTACTCACCTATTACAAGGTATGTTAGCAGAAAAGTGGGAGGGAAGCAGTGACAGAAGAAACTGAGAACTGAAGAGTTAACAAAAAAGTGTGGAGAGATAGAGCAAGGGGGGAAAGGGGTAAGGGGGAAAGCCTGAGCTCATATGAGGCAAAAACTCACATTACCTTGTGCTCACATTAATAAAATGCAAAAGCTTTTGTTTAGCTAGTAAGCTGTGATTTGAAGCAAAGTCTCTGTATGTGGCATACTCCCATCCTTCAAGAAGGAGCAGAACAGGTCCTGCAGTGTTCTCCCTGATCTTAACACTTAGAAAAATTCCAGCCCTTCCTGCTTCACCCAAAATAGTGACTAGTTCAGCTTTCACCTATTAAAGTGGCTACCATCATCACTCATGGATGCCAGCCATGTCATGGATAAGATGCAGTGAAGACATAAGAGCCTAGGTTATGATTTTTAGGTGGCAGAAAGAATCACTATGTGCAAGGTATTAGATTCCTGTGGTATCAGACTGGGGATGAAATTTCACCTGAAGTGGCTGCAGGAGCTGTGTGGCATCTCAATGTAAGCACAGATCGAGTGCCTGTGGTTGTCAAAGACACACTTTATTTACTTTTGGCTTAACATGAGTCCTTGGATGTTTCAATATGGAAGCAGTTGTGGAACTTTCTCTTCTCTGGATAGGTGATCACAAAATCTTCATCTTAAGAATTTATGCTGAATTTGACTCTCTCCCCACCCCCAAAGCACGTTCAGGAGACAATACTGACCAAAAAGGAAATAAGTAAATCATGTTTAAATACTTAGAACTCATAATTGGTTTGAAGTAACAATGTGATGATTAGATTTTTTTATTTTTCTCTCTAGCTCATATTGCCTGGCAGTGTGTCTACGTGCTTTGGGGGTGGGAGAGAGTCAAATTCCTGTGGAACAGCTCACTGAATACATCTGGCATGACTATCTCAATGCAGGCTTTGAGATACAGTTTGTCACTGGAGCTTCTCTTGCAACTAGTAGAGTTTTTCTAGGATTTGCCTTCTTGCAGATCAGAAGTGCAGCTCAAATCATTGTGGCAGGTTTTGCCAGAGACAGGTATCTAGAACTACCGGTTAAAACTTTTAAATTCCACTAAGAACAATGGGAACTCTTCAAAAGGGGATCATAGACTCAAAATGCCCCAACTCTGAAAATATTACTCTAAAAATATTGTGACCTTGCTAGACTTGTTCACTGTAAGGGATACTGGCAGGCTGCCAAGTCTGTAGAAATGATTTTATGTACATTCATATGTAGCAGTCTCTTAGAAGACCAGTCTGTTAGTGAATCTACTGAATCCCTTACATTGTCTTTGAGTTACACTGTGAGATTTTGTCTGACAGTGAGATAACTGCTGGTAGCTGGGTCTCAGCATTTAAGGCAGTAACACGATTTCCCTGGTTGTTGCTACGTGCAGTGAAACTGTATACCTTCTGAAATGATGCTCTTTCCAGTAAGTACTTCCAGGATAATTCCTTTCCTTTCCCTACAGACAACAGTAAAACTTCAGGAAACTTGTGATCAGTTCTGACACAAGTTTCATACATTAGATAATCAAATATCACAATATTGTGATATTTTAGACATATGTCCTGGGGTGATGTAATGAAGCTGCTTTATTCCTTAACCATCCGCTCAATGCCCAAGGACGCTGTTTCTTTAGGATGGACCCGGGGGCCGGAGCCACGGGACCGAGTGCGGGGCAGTTCAACAGCTCAGCCCAACGGCTCAGGGGCTCGGGAAGGAGTGAGCGCTGTGCTGCTTTTGGGTTTCCTTTGTGTTCCAGCTAGCTGGGAAAAGGTTCTGTTGGGTTTTTTCTCTTGTTCTTTTTTCCCTTTCCTTCCCCTTGCCTCACTGCCTCCCTTCCCTCCTCGCCAGTCCGGGGAGCCTGTGGGGGCGGCCCCGGCTGGTCCGAGCCCACATGTCTGTTCCCTCTCCGGGAATTTGTTGTATTTTGAGGGGTTTTTTCCATCCTGTTCTACCCTGTTTTGTTCATGTGTTAATAAACAGTTTGGTTTCTTTTTCCCACTTCCACTCCTTGTGATCCATTTGTCTCATTGATGGAGGAAAAGGGGAGGAACACTCATTCCGGAATGGTTTCCTCCTGAAGTTTTGTCTCAAAAGCCGAGACAACATAGTAAGAACTTCTCTTATCTGTTACCTTATGTGACCCAGAAGCCATCTAGAGAATTTGAAAAAGCAGTGTTAAAATGGTACGAAATCTTTTTTATACCACATCATAAGTGTCTTTAGTTATTTACATGCTGTTAACCCCTAACCCCAGCTTTGCACTCTAAACAAGAAAGCATTCACAGCATTATGCATGAATCTTTTTAGACCTGTATTGTGAAGTTAGTACCAGAAACTAAACATCACTTTTATCACACTAAAGGGAGTAAACCAGCTCTTCATTGATAAATAAATGACAAATCGCTGGTTTTACTAGTCTATTTTCAGTCTATTTTACTAGTCTATTTTTAATTGCTTTTAGTAGTATTTTTAACTTCTGAATGTGCTCACGAGTTATTACATGGATATACTACACTACAGTGGTCCCAGTACCTGTGGCTATGTATCTGAAAATGAACATATATCTGGTTTTATTTTGATGAATCTTTGGCTTTCAGCTAGCAAACAGCCCTTACAGGCTTTTTCAATGCCTTATATCGTATAGCTTTCAGACTATATGACTCTTGTCTAAATATTGTTAAGTTATGCAGAGGAACATAACACCTGGTGCATTTATTTCTGTACTGACCTTTATTTTTATAACACTCTTGTTAAAGCAATAAATGAACAAGAAAGATAGTAAAAAGCACGTAAAAAGCCTACAGACCAAATGGGATGAATAATGAAGTGCGTCACTTTATTCCATAAAGTTAAAATGTTGCAGTGTTTCCTGGTTAGTACCAGAAGCATACATAAGGACAGACTTAAAGTCTGAATTTGGAGAGCAAATTCGGTAAAAGATGTGATTCGCTCTTTCCATTGTGGGAGCTCAGAATTCCTTACAGTCATATTTGCATGGAAGGTTTTTGTCCAGTGCAAATCACTGCAATTCATTGAAGTTTCCCAAAGCCTTTAATAAATGTATGCACAGCTAAAGGCTTCCTCTCTAGCTGAAATAGAGTAAAAGACATTCAGACCATTTTGAGTTGCTGAAAAGTTAGGTGATTTTGGTTTTAGCTTACCACCTGCTTTTTTTTCCTCCCCTCAAACTTTAGTTTTATTACAAATAGTGTTAAGTCTACTGGAGCTAATTTTTAAGATAAACTTCTGCCCAATTTATGTGTTTCTTCTACTTGCTTACCTGCAGGCAGACTGCTTTGATTGCAACATATATACCAAGAGCTAGCAGGCATAAGCTAAAGTAGCTTTCTTTGCAGTTTGCATTTTAATTTCTTGGAGCGATTTGTGTGTTTCTCAAACCTGTCAAGTAACTGACTACAGAGAGTATTTGTCAGTCTGTTTCTTTAGGAAGAGAGTCTGGAAAATGATTTTTCAACATGTAACACAGTATAGAATGTTAACTCACTGTGTGTAATTAGACTAACATCATTTGGCGTAATCTCACAAAGGGCATGTTTTTGAGGGTTTAGTGATGGATATAGATCTTCATCTGTCTGTTGAGACCTCTAAAAATTTGATTTATTAATGGTACTTTATTTAGATTAAAATCATTCTAAGCATATCACCAAGAGAGATAAAGGGAAAAAATATTTAGACAGTTTTCTAATGCCTTGATCAAAATGAGCACTGTGGTTTGGGTTTTGCTTTGCTTTTCCACTGTCATGGAATGAGATCGCTTGTGTTGAATGTTAGGCTGTTTACAACAGGATGCTGGAGCCTGTAGCCAAGCATAGCTCCCTGCTCAGGTACAGAGCTCTGGCTCAGTGCAGAGCCAGTAACCATGGTTGTACTCCAAGGACAGCATGACTCTTACCTGCTTCCTTTCCCACTGAACTCTGCTTTGTTCCTTTTTATCTGTGCTGTGGCTATGGCTGAATATGGTAATATGTTTATAAGTCTTTTACACCAAACCATGTGATAAAGCATATCCTCACAACTGTCTGAATAGAAACTTAAGAGAGGGGAAAAAAGAATCAATTTAGAAAGTTCAAAGGAGAAGGAGGGAGGGAGGCAGGCAGGCAGACTAGGAGCAGAATATCGATTTCAGTTTCATTCTAATCAAATCATACTGGTGAATAGGCCTCTAACATCACCACAACTCTAAAAATAGAAAAATCTAATATGAGTTTAATATGTAGGAACTGGCATTAAGAGTAAATTGGCAACTAGCATTTATGTCTGTGCTTCTGAGAAACCCTGTACGTTTAGCTTGAACATAAGATTAACATATGCCATTTTCTGTTGATAACTTTTTTAAAACACTCTGAATTAAGATTACAAGCTGCTTTAAAAAGACCATCAGGTTTATTGTTGTAATTATTGTAATATTGTTGTATTATTGTGTAATAAAATTATATGGGGAACTTCTGTATCCTGCTTTAAATAGTTCTGTTGTGCTGCAATGGCCAAAGGACATGGGGAACAAACTTAGGTTGGGTAGCCTGTTGCTTCATACGAAAAATTTACAAGGAGATGAGAGCAACAGTTTGACCGTCGCAGTGGCTTGATAGAGGCTCTCCCAATTCCCTGTGGTTAGGTAAGAGAGGCAGTGGCTTTCAACAAGCTGAAAATAACTCCTGAAAATCCTTTGAAACATCTTCTGTTGTTTTCATACACTTGGCAGAGTAGTTGATGGGGGAGCTCTGTGATTCAGTTTGTGGGACATGTAAGTCATGGATGGTGAGCGTGTGACAACTCAACCAAGCAGAAAAGCAATAACCTGAGCTCCTGTTCTAGAAATGCTGCCCTGGTCTAGCTATTATGGATTACAGCTGTATAAGAATCTGAAGTACCTATGTGCTTAATGAAGTTTTTGTTAGATACGATATGAATAACTTCTGTTACCATCTCTGCTTGGACCATATAAGTAGCTTTAGGCTTTTTTATAGCACATGAAACTTGCCAGCAGTGCTGAAAGAGATTCTTGAGTAAAGCAGAGGTGTATATTAATACCTAACTTGAAGATGATGGGGTTTATCTTATGTATTTATAGCAATTGACTTACCCATCATTATGGATTTAATAATGGATGTTACTGAAGATGCAGAAAATTCCATTCTATTCTAATATTATATTTTATTAATTAAGCAATGTTATCAGTTGTTGTGTCAAGTATCTGTTCAAATTGAAATGTATGGATTCCATAAAATCATGTGCTTACAATTCACAGTATTCAGAAAAAACATTCATTGTTTGCGTGATATCATAAAAAGCATCACTATTATTTTAAAAGAAAAACTGTTCTGGGATAGTCTCAAGAGCCTTATAGGAGACACATGAAATTAAGCTCTATTAGTGCACAGATCGGCAATTTCTGTAAATCCTGGCAATTTCCCTAGCAGGTAAAATATATCCCAGATAAAAAAACATGATCAAACTGATTTAAAATCAAAAGATGCAGTTGCTAATGTTAGTGGAGCAAAAGCAAAATGAGGAAAGATACAAGAAAGAAAAATGTACAAACTAAGAGTATGAAAAGCACATAACTGTTAATGTAGACACTATTTCTGTAGCAAGCTGTACATGTTTTTATTTATGTAAAGGTAACTGTACTGCAATATTCTAATGACAATATTAAGGTTTCCTCTTCCAAAAAACCTCAGTGTTTTTTTGAGAAATGAGATGAACTGACAAGTTTTGTCTTTAGAGTCTAAATTGTGGCATCTGACCATATAAACATCTTGGAGAAGTAAACCGCTCTGAACTTCAATCGTGTTTCAACAAATGTTATTTGAAGAATAATTTTATAATTTCCTGAGAGAAATTATCCCCATGAAACATTTTTAGTATTGCCCTATTCAATTAAATAAATTATCCCTGTGACACCATCACATCCTTTGGAGTGCTAGGATGAAACACCTAAGAAAATGATGCTGAGATCCAAATTACATTGTGACTCTAAAAGCATTATGAAGGTTTTAATCCCCTCTGTCCTCCTAGGCTGAGTTTGAACAAAATCAAAAAACCTAAGGGGCCTGAATATGAAGGATGTGAGTCTAAACCACTTATCCAAAGGCAAGAAAATGCAGTAGAAGCAATACAGGCTGCAAAGCCATCTTTGCTTGCGACTTTCTTATGTGAGTCTTACCGTTGCGGGTGCATTGTTGGTGTTGCCTTTTCAGCCCTGCTGTCTCCTGTGATAGGTCTTGACCAGACCTGTGCGAAATTGAATTCAATTTTGTATAAACATATTAATGAAGCAGAGAAGTTACGTAAAGTTGATCTATAATATTTTATATGTCCTCTCAATTACAGCAGATACCAGGTTAAGATAAGCAGGTTTCATTTTCCTGCATTAAATTACTTTTATATTAGCAACATGGTTTTAACAGATTAAGAAATATCAAATTGAAAACAATTTTTCCTACTGAATCTATTATGTTCTAAGCAATTTAATGTGCTGTGCAACTGTGCAGTTTCTGAGCACTTGCCGTTAGCCTGCTAAACAAAGTCACTACTGTTTCTTGCCTGTGCTTCTCATCTTGCAGTCCTGCATTTGAGAATGGTTTTTGTGTTGGATGGCAGAGAGAAAGGAGCGGGGGTTTTGTTTGGTTTTGGATTGGTTTATTTATTTAGTTAATAAGCACTGAATTTATGACTAAAATTTTATGCATAATAGACATTCTCCTGGGTATTTACACTATGTGAGGAGATATTCACCAAATGTGCCCTGTAGTTAAGAGTAGAGGGCAGTGAGCTTTGTAATGAGCTTTTAGAATCAGCCGGATTTCCTTCTGCTGGAGTTCATTCTACCCTTGACATTTTAGTTCTGGCAAAACAGAAATAAATGTAATTTCAGTTTGCAAACATCTCTTAGGGGAAAAGTCTGCTTTCACTTGCTAGTACTACCATGGCAAAACATGGTTGCTACACAGGCATCTTCAAAATGATATCAGAGGATTTGTGCCATACTGTAAAAATTTAGTGAATCCTCATTAAAGGCAGTTGTTCAAAAATAGTTTTTCTTTATCCGTAAAACTTTAAAAAATTTAGCACTTTTGTCACGAGTAATATGGTGACATAAGAATAATAATTCAACCTAGTTTATTTTCCAAAATCATCTGCATTGCTTTCTCTAAGTAATTCAGTTTAATAAAACTCACTAATTGAGGAAGTGTGTTCTCAGAATAGGAATACTTTTAAAACCAGATAAAATTTTTACTCTAGGGTTTTGTTTCTTGCTAATTGGGTGAATGGTGAATGTCATTGGTTTTTTTCTCAGTTAGACAAGCCTTTTGCATTTTGGATTTTTTATTAATAGATGTTAATTTACTAATGGAACTTCTCTACAACAGAGTTTCTTGTATGGGTTGAGATGTTTGTGTGATGTGTATTAGTATTTGAAGTGTATGGTGTATACAAAAATTTGAAAGGAAAAATGGAGTTTAAAGGTGACTCATGACTATTTACAAATAGTGGGTTATTTTAACTCTGTAAAATTGATAAAGCTGTCTTAGCTGAACTTTGTTCCGAGAGAATAGACTGACAGAAAGTTTCTTATACTTTTTTAAAAGATGAACCTCCAACCTCTTATAGGCGTGATTCATGCTAGTACCAGCTCATAACATTTAAAAAGATTATATGAGAAACTTCAACATCGTGTGCAGACACAGAACACGTTTCTAGAGGGTGCACAAAGCATTTTCTGAAGTACTACTTTGATGGATTGTTATAATGTGCACGTGGAGCCTCTTTAAAGAGGAGGATTCAGGGACATATGCTTGTAGAGACACACTCATCTTCATAAAGTGTTCTCTTTGGGTCTTTTTACTGGAAAAGTTATCTTTTTTGTGAATTCAGATTTGATTGTAACTGAGTTGATTGTTAGGGTGTAACCTTAAAATACCATGCCAAGAGCAGGTTCTCCAAAGGTGCACAGCAGCTGAAACACTGCATGGATATGAGATTTTCTGTGGACTACTACTCACTTATAATAACAATAACTTTATGTATATTTTACAAAATAGTTTTTAAAGCATATCTTTATGCATGTATATCTATATAAATAACAAGATAGCAAATATACAAATAATATTTGAAGACTTCCTCCACAACAAGGAGAACTGTGGATCTGTTAATAAATGGAAAGCATCCCTTGTGACCCACTTCAGTGGCATAGTCACAGCAGCAGAAAATGTTTCTGCTTTTCAAAACAATGTTATTTATATTAACTTGGGGGAACAACATTTCATTTTCTTCCAAGAGGAAGATATGGAAAAAGTACTACCTGAGCAGGATACTGTGGTTCTGTTGCCTAATGCTTTGTATTGCTCCTTCAGTGAAAAGAAAGAAAAATATTTTTGCTACTTTAAAAATAAATTTAAGTAAGAAAATACTTTAAAGTTGTGCTGTTGTGGTCCACAGGAAGTTAAATCCATTAACTCTGCAAAGAATTCTGGTTCTTAATGCACTACAGTTAGGATGTTTTCTCCAGAGTTAAGTCAGGACAGTGTTAACAGTTGTGTATAGTGGCTTAAAATACCATTATTGCAGCAGTGGTTTTGAATAACAAATGACCTGCATAATATGCATCAAATTTTAATTGTCTTTATTTTGCCCAGTGAAATAAGGGTTTTTTAAATAAAACTAGTCTTTTAAATAAAACTTTTCATCTCTCTTTTCTGGACTTCTTTCTTCTCTTTTTGTTTTTTTAGGGATTTTTTTGTTTCTTTCAATTTGTGTTGATCATGAAGTATGGCCAAATTTTTTGATTTTTGGTGGCTCAGTCTTCATGCAGTTCTCTGCCTTTGGGATTATTTGTGGTTTGGTTACAAATACAAGCCTTGGATATCAGGTGTGGAGCAAAAACATGCACTTATATGTGTAATGTGGAAAATAGTGAAAGTGTACTTGTGAATATAAGTAATGAAGGTTTGATAAAATAAAGTTGCATTGCGTTATGGTGGAGAGGTAAATAAGCTGCTTAGTCGTGTAATGTAGTAAAGCAGACCCTATCTTTTGATTAAACCTTTATATAAAAAAATGAACTAAAACTCCTGGGTATAGGCAGAACTGCTGATGTAACAGACATGTGTTTTTGAGACTTGACTTTATCAGCCCAGCATAGAGAGATGCAGGGCAGGGGGGAAGGAAGAAGCAAGCAGGCTCCTTTAAGTAAGCAACTCAGTTCACGTAGAGGACAAGATGTGATTGTTTATATGCTCAGGATGTGCTGCTGCAGCATTAACGCAAATGAAAAGATCCTATGCCTGATGGACCTATTGTTCTCATTTATAAACAGAAGTTTTGCGATGGTTTAAGCAAACAAAACCCCAAGTCTTGAGTCTTTTGCCTGTGATGGCCAGTCTATACAGATTTAGAGTGTGTTGTCTCTCAGTGGTAGTACTTTCAAAATTCCCTGCTACTGTAAAGCCTTAATGTTCCTGTTACAAAATAGCTTTTTTGTAATGTTGCCAGTTCAAAGCAATAAAAAGTCATGAATTAGACTAAAATCAGCATTGATCTGTGGGGTTGATTTTTGTAGGTCTGTAAATGACATATTTAAAATTTCCTTAAAGTTGTCTTTGTTTTGGGGCAATGAGGACTTGGTTGGTTGTTTACTATTAAGGTAGATGTGAGAATTATTTCTCTGTAACTGAGGGCAACAAACTTCATAGTATTTCCTGGAATTCTCTTCTATGATTGTTCAGTTCCAGGAGCTGGGATTTCAGAAAATGCTTAGATTATCTGAATAGCAATGAAATTAAGAGTTGACTGTGAAACAGAAAGAAGAAGGTGGAGGGAGAAGGTGACCTGCTGCACCTTTATCATTGTGGAATAGTTTGTGATGAGAAGTTAGACAATGCAGTGATATTAAGGAAAGCACACTCTAAATCACAAATGGTGAGAGATCAGAAGCATATGCTGTAACTATGAGAAGTGATTAGTCATAGCAGGTATGTGGCTGGCTTTTTATCAAATTCTCATTCATGGAGAAGGATTTAGTAATTGAAAATGTGTAGCAGGCTGACTTTTCACAGAATGTTTCACAGTAGTCTGGAAAATTTCATTATTGCCATCTATTCAGACATCTTTAGAAAAAGAAAGCTTATTACTGAATGGGAGGGGAAGAAAAATTCGTAAAAGCTGGGAAGGGGGAAGGGAGAGCACTTATTAGAAACACTAAAAGTAAGCTGAACAATTAATCTAGAAGGGATACAGAATGCCTGGCATCACTCTTCAAAAATATGTCACCCCCCCCCCCCCCGCCACTGTTTCATAGTGGTGGTACCTTGAGGGATTTGTGTCAGGGGAAGCTCTCCTTCACAGGGAGTAGGAGTGCAGGCCTCTCATAAGCACTGCTCAGTGGAACCACCCATTTAGCACCTGGGGCTCCTAAGCGTTTCCTTACGCAGCTGTGTAAACCTGAGACAGAAGGAACGTGCACATAAGTTACATTTATTTTGATTTGAGTTAGGAGAAGGTATTTCATTGACTTGTTTTTAATTAATGGTGCTTATCTAAAGAGGAGGACTGATCTGAAGCAAAATAGTTAACCAAGGGGCGTGGAATCCACCTTTTGCCTGCTTAAGAAACGTAAGCATAGTAAATGCAAGTATCGGTTCATCACTGTATTTTTTTCCCTAGCCAGGACAGTGATTTTTATTCTTTTTTCTTCACATGACAGCTGGACAGTGAATGGAAAGTAACTTGCTTACTTTTATAGAGGCATGCTGTTTTCAGTTTTCAGTGTGTAGGCACAGAAGTTGTTTGTATTGGAACCAGTTTGCTTATGTCAGTTTTGTGCTGCTGAAAAACTTGGAACAGGACTGAGTGTGAGTTGTGACACCAGAGACTTTTCAGTGGATGTTCTTGGGTTTTGAAGGAGGTGTTACCAGTGAAGCAGAAAACTGCCTCTTCCCCCCATTGTTCTCTTCTCCCATTGGTCTAATCTGAAATAATACCGTATCTAAATACTTATTTACACATAAGCTGTGACCTAGAAAATTTGGCCTTTGTTCAGTCCTTTAAACAGAAATTAGAGAAAAGGTTACTTCTGGGATACTTCTGGTTTGAACTGAGTATGTCTGTAGGATTTGAGGCAAATCAACGTTTGTGTGAACTTTACTGTTTGGGTCACAGGTCACATGGCTATTTGGCCTTGACCAGGTTAGACCAAGAGAATAAAAGCTGTCTTTCTAGTCACACCAGAACTTCAGTGCATGTGCCTTCTTTGCAAATGCTTTTTATAGAGTTTGTTTTATAAAAGCATTTTCAACTTTGGGTGGTTTTTTAATCTTGGGGGTTTTTTTTTTCACTTAAACTAAAATTGCAAGTACACGTGCCTCTTTCTTGACTGTGCTTGCAGTCTCAACTCTGTGGTGCTAATGAATTAAAATGGAGGGAAAGACTGGTGTTCAAACGGACCCTCAGAAGGACTGGATTCAACATATGAATTTTTATAATTACCAGATCATGTTGGCATAGTGCAGAAAATTTGCAAAAGGATTCAAATCTCTACAGCCTACTCTGCCCGTGTATGATGCCTTTCTCATGGGATGGCCTTGAAGTTTCCCAGCCTTTGGATATTGAAGAGCAGATACCTGCCAAAGGGTATCTGGGATTATCTTTGACTCTTACCTGGAATAAACACCAAACGTGTGTTAGTGAGATGCCTTACAGCTTCAATGTTTTTTTGAGGGGAGGTGGAGAGTTAACAGGTAATAGAAAAATTGTTGATGGTAGAAGAAACATGTTCAGTTATTTGAATACATCAGCATTTGCCAGGTGGTCTCAGACAAATCACCCAGGATCTTCCATTACCCCAGTAAAAAGTAGAAACAAGGTTTGCTGACTCCCTCCATTCCCATATACTCTGAACCCTCTGCATGATTATTAGCATGATATTCTGAGTGTAGGTACTTCTAGATATTATTATTAAGTAGCTTTGTAAAAAAAACATGAGCAGATGATGTTTTGCTGTAACATACTGTACAAAAATGTTGGGGGCTGATTTTACATAACTTAAAATGTTTTATGATGATTTAGCTCTATTTTAAGACTTCCATGAAGGATTCTTATGTGGATTTTAGAAGGAACAGTGAACTTGAAAGAGATGGTAAAACTCTCTCCCCAAATACATTTCTGCTTTGGAATATACTGAAAACATATTAAAACCCCCTCTGCATGCTCTTTCACACATTGGAACACCTGTGTTTCTGGCATATGCATATTTCTTGATAAGAAGAGAATTGCTCCTGATGATGTTTGTTCTTATTGCCAAATTCTAAAAGCTTTAAAGCTGCCTAAATCCTATTTTGTATGCTCCTTATGGGATTCTGTTCCTAAGCATTCATCAGAAACTCTTTCAAGATAGACTTAAATTGTCATCATAAGCTTTTATTTAGCTTACACAGCTATGACTGGTGGTGGTAATGAGGTTGTTCAGAGGAAAAAAAAAGGAAACACCTGTAAACGGAGCCTATTTAAATAAGATCATTTTGTGTCTTCATGGTTTGTTTCTGTTAGTGAGGCAACCCAAAGGTGTGGGCTTTCTGGAACCTGATGCATATATATGCATCTGTCTCGTAAATGCTTTTATTTCTCTATGCTTTTTAAAGGTAGTTTTTAAAAGAGCATAAAAGAAATTTATGACCTAAAGAGTAGAGTTCAGTTTGATACCTAAATATAGGTGGCTTATTATCACTTGTTAATAGTGGAGAGCCATTGACACAGTCAGTGGAATACAGGAAGTAATTCATATGAGCAGCCATGGGATGTAGATTGCACTAGGGCTGCATGCTCTTTGTGCTCTATTCACTATGGATTATTTCTCCCAGATGGATCCCACCCAGGATCTTTGGGGAAGAAATAACCTTCTAGGCCTGTTTATATTTTCCAGCCAGAGGATACACTGGCCAACATCTACAGGCCATTAAGTATGATATTCTCACCTGTTCAGCAGATCCTCTCCGTATGGAATCCCTTTCCAACAGTTTTACTTGTGGCGTTGGGGCACATGGGTCCTTTTGTGCTCTGGGTTCCTTGATAGCATGGCCTACAATTCTTACCTTCATTCTGCTTTTGCAGACAGTAAATGAAGAAACATGTGCATCATTATGATGCCAATGAAATCCCTATCCTTGCTTCTGTGATTGGGTTTTCAAATCACTCTTGTGCCTTGAATGCTTCTTTATGACTGGCAGGCTGCCTATTACCCAGCCCTCCACTTTACATGTAAGACAAAGTAAACCTGACAATTCACATGCAGTGAAGGGTTCCTAGCAGTGCACCTGTGTTCATTGCACCAAGTAGTGATTGTGCTGTCCCTTTTGAAGCTCTGGACTTTGGCTTGGGATGGATTGCATGAATAGCATGGTCATGCAGCCGGAGATCTGCTTGGCTCCTTGGAAAAAGGGGGGTTGAGGCTTTATCTTTGAGAGTTACCTATCTAATCATCTGTGGGGCTGATGCAGGCAGAGAGCCTGAATTGCTTTACTCCTAAATCACTGCTCTTAAAAGCTCGTATTTCAGCAGCACAAACATTACCATTAGTTCTCAACGGGCTTGTAGCAAAGAGCATACGCGAACTGCTCCATAAAGTGCAGTGGACTCTCTCCAAGCCCCAGATTTTTTTTTTCAGGCTAACATCAGCTATGGCTATCCCAGTACCATATGAAAATTGGTTTTTTTCCCCTTTTTTTTCCTAGAAGACAGATCAAGGGCCTGTCTCCAGTATTTCCTCAGACTGTGAGCTAGTGCTTTGTCTTCCTGGTGGTACCACATGTCTTAGCACTGCTGCTTCTCATCTACTGCTAATGTCCAGCCCCCTATTAATTACCATTATAGGAGAGATGTATGATGATTGTTTTTTCTTAAAGTGCTTCTCACTTTCAAAAAGATGGCTGATCCATTTTAACTATTGGGGCTGCTACTGTATGTAAATAAATTTTTCTTTTGGCAACCACAATGGAAATCTTAAAAAAATAAAATAAAAACCAATCTCTCAACAACTTCATTATTATTAACAGCTTGGTGGCCCTGTCAGATGCTGGTGACCCAGGAGTCACAAAAGGAACAATGGCACAGACGGCATTCATCATTTCTTCCCATAGCATAGCTGGAAGAGCACTCGCACAGTTTGAAGGAGATGTGCATTGTCTCCTGCACTGGGAGGATTTCAGCCTGCATCCCAGGAGAGGGCACTAGTCCCTGCAGGGATGAGGAAGCATCTCAGACTCCTACTGGCAGTCTTGTGCCCACTATAAAGAACAAGGCATTCGATGCAGCAGGAAGTGAAGCTAATTCTTCTCATCACAAGATGAGGCTTGCAGCAAGAAAGATTTGGAGCAGGATCTGAAGATGGACATCTGATGTCTTGGGGTAGCGTTAATGCTGATCTATAAAGCAATCACAAATGGATCTTTGCAAGTCTGTTCTACCTCATCAAGGTAGAAGAAAGTTGACAGGCCACTTGTCTAGAGATACCTGATGCCTCCACTGTCTGCTTGCTTCTGATTTAAAATAACCAAACCAAAAACCCCCCAAAAACCCTAAACCTCACAAAACCCACCCAACCAATCCCCCACCAAAAAAAGAGATAACTCCACCCCACTCCGCTCCACACCCCCGCCTCCCCAACAAAAAGGTGTGTTACATCAGCAGAGGATTTCAAGAACCTCTGTTTCTTGACCCAGCCTTGCAGCATGATGGCAGAGGACACCTGCCATTTTGTCCAAATACAATCAGACAGAAAAATATGTTGGATATGACTCTTTTGTACCCTTAGTGAGCTCTCAATCCAGTAAGTAAAAAACCCTACTGCTAGCAGTGCTTTGGGAATTTAAACACAATTCTTTTCTAAACTTTACTGAATTTGAACGGACTCTGTGATTGGTTTTACTCACAACAGGAGCAGATTTGCCACACACTAACAGATTTCCTCATGTCCAAAGGCATGGCAGCACTCAGCAGATGTATTCCTTCAATGCTATTGTTCTTTTTATCTCTATTGCTGTTGTGACCTTGAAGTTTCAGGAAAGCAGAGAAGGCTGACCAATAGAGAGTCCAGTGAGGGAGAGGACATAAGGGAGAAGGAATCTGGTTTGGGCTTGTATCCAATTATTACAATACATTTTTAGACTATTTTTTACTAAGGAAGTAAACACTTACTGCTGTGTAAAGGTTAGATATAGACCCACCCATTCTTGGAAGTTATGTACAGCTTGTCCTGAGTGACATCAGTTATGGATTTGTTTTGTGTGTGTATACAATTCTGTGACTAATTACAGTATAAGTTTGTGCCAAAGCTAATTTAAAAATGTTTTAGGTTGTTTCAAGAAACTCTTGTTTTATACTGAGCATTTGGAGAGGACCTAATGGAGAAGAGATCTGGTTTGGGCTTGTATCCAATTATTACAATACATTTTTAGACTATTTTCTATAAGGAAAATAATATAAAGTAGTAGAGATGATCCGTCTCTGAGATGGTCAGATCCAGATTTACAGGTGCATTACCCGCTCTGTGATTATATCCCAAAATGGTAAGACAGAGTAGTTCTCCTGATCAAGCTGTGCACGATGCAGGTTATTAACAGTAGGACACCTTATCTGATTACTGAGCTTGTATTTTAAGGACAATACAAGAATCCTTGAGCGAATTTCCAGGAAACCTCTCAAAACTGTACAAGGATGGGAAAACAAACCTTACAACAATACTTAATGATGGGCTTATGGTTTTTTACTCAAGAAAAAGATTAAATGGTAATCACTGGACATGTACACATAAGTCTGGCTGCATGATCTTCAGTACTATACATAATAATAAACACTGTAGTTGGAAATCAAACTTTTAACATAGTATCTCAAACAAACAAAGAGTAGTTACAGCATTTCACAAATGCATCTCTAAGAGATACTTTAATATAGCTTCTGCCTTGTCTCTGCAATGGTCTTTCCTGAGCAACTGTATTGGTTCCCTCTGGTATTAAAGCTCTGAAAACCCGTTATGTCTAGAGCAATTGTTAAGCAGTCTCTACGGACATGCCATTGTGGCAGCTGCAAAGAAATGCACTTTCTTTGTCACACAGACTAAACCAAGATAATAGGGGTGAAGCTATTTTGTTTAGATCATTCTTCTCGTGCCTCCCCCATAACTTTGACTTTATATAAGGAAACACTTTTTAATGTTTTGTATCAGACTATCTTGCCCTTCTGTTGGGAAAGATGAATGATCTGTTGCATGTCAGTGTTATGACTGAATTGCCTAATTGTTTATGTTGTGCTTCCAGAGAGCATTTAAGGTGTACAGATCCTATACTTGACTGAATGCAGTTTTCTCTCCTGAGTTTCTTTCTGTAAATCCCACTCAGTGAACTGCCTATTAAAACAGAGTTAGCACAGCAGATCAAGTTGCTGAGCACCTTCATCAAGCTGGAAAGTCAAATACAGGCCAGTTCTTTATCTATGCTCTCTGCTTTAAAAAACAGCGGTTGCTTCCAGTTTGCAGCATACACTAAATTTCCAAGAGCCTTCAGCTAGTTTTGCAAAAACCTTGAATTGTGGGAGGAATTTGAATGAGATGTATCAAAAAAGGCATTAAACCTGGGAAAATATACTGAACAGTATAGCACTGCTGTAGAGGGAAAAATCTGCTTACCTCTCCATTGATGTTTGACCACTTCTAAGAGAAAAAACTGAGTGATTATCAGCCATGGTCTCTTTGAAACTCTTAATAATAAACATATTTAGGAACATTTTTTAACTAGGTGTTATTTTGTGGAAAACTGTAAGGGATTTTGAAAAGCTAACTTCTGAAAAGTATACTTGAATAATTTTCTCTCTAATTCATCTTGACTGTATTTTAAGAGAGACAAGCAGTTCCTCAGACTGTTTATTACCCTGGGGAGGTCAAGAAAATTGCTGCTTAATTTCAAAGAAAAGTTTATTATGCTTTGCTAACATAAGCTACTTTATACTGTGTACTTGATGTAATTATATCTGGAAAAAGAAACTGGATGTTTGATTTTAAAAAATAGAATTCAAATTCCATTTACCTCATTTTTTTTTCTCTCAAGGTGGAAAGACATGACATGAATACCCTGAGTTTACCACTTAACATCCGCCGTGGAGGTTCTGATACCAACCTGAATTTTGATGTACCAGATGGGGTCCTAGAGTTTCACAAAGTCAAACTCAATGCAGATAGCTTGAAACAGAAAATCCTCAAGGTTACAGAGCAAATCAAGGTTGAACAAACAGCTCGAGATGGAAACGTGGCTGAGTATTTGAAACTGGTAAACAGTGCAGACAAGCAACAGGCTGGGCGCATTAAGCAAGTCTTTGAGAAAAAGAACCAGAAATCTGCCCACTCCATTGCCCAGCTGCAGAAGAAATTGGAACAGTATCACAAAAAGCTCAAGGATATTGAACAAAATGGATCTTCCAAAGCTACCAAGGATACTTCCAAAGATAACTTGAAAGATGTTCAACATGGAAAGTCTCGTACCACTGGGCATGGAACAGAGAGCAGCAAGTCGGGTGTGCCGGGTGTATCTTTGACACCACCTGTCTTTGTTTTCAGCAAGTCTAGAGAGTTTGCCAACCTGATCCGAAACAAATTTGGTAGTGCAGACAACATTGCTCATCTCAAAAATACCTTGGATGAATTTCGGCCAGAAACAAGTTCTAGAACCTATGGGGGTAGTGCCACCATTGTTGCCAAACCAAAATATGTCAGTGATGATGAATGCTCAAGTGGGACCTCTGGATCAGCAGATAGCAATGGGAATACTTCCTTTAGTCCTGCTGTGGCAAGTACCCTGGACAGCCAAGGAAAGCTTTCCATGATTTTGGAGGAACTAAGGGAAATCAAGGAGACACAGTCCCAATTAGCTGATGATATTGAGAATTTAAAAACACAATTTAAAAGAGATTATGGCTTTATTTCTCAGATGCTACAAGAAGAAAGATATAGGTATTTTATTTTAACTGTTCTCTTGAAATGACTTTTGAATGGGTATAGAAACTATTTGGAAAGTGTAAATGTGTGTGTGTGTGTGAGCGAGAGATTTCAGAAGCATGAGGAAAAATAAATTCCAATCAATGTCTGGTACCAACATGTTTAATTCCTTCCAATGACTGAAAATAGAATACACATAGAATATTAATATTTCCTATCATATAGTTAGTGTCCTTTGCCTTTTGTCAAAGACTAATCAGAAAACTCTCTCCTCTGTCACACTTTTTATGTGAATTGTGTGAATACTGCATATAGGAAACGCCAATGGTTTTGTAACTGCTGGAAGGGTTCTCATCTAATGTGACTCGAAAAAGCTAATCAGTCTGTGGTGTAGCAGAACTGACTTACAGCTGATAAGTATACCCTTGACTCCTGAGTACCTTGTTCAAATACTTCTCACACACATTGCTACCTTGTGGATGCAATTTCACCTTCTGCCCTGGTGTAACACACAGCTGTGAGATGTAGTTTTAAGTGCCGTAGCACAACTTCATCTTGCATTTGTTACTTGACAATTAATTCCTTTATCCTCCACTGTGAGAGGTGGACAATATGTTCTACAGAGGGCTTGCACCTGCTGTACCTATATCCCATTTTTCCTGTGGCTTGTTAAAGTGACAGTCGATTCTTCAAGTCTTTACCTATGCCAGTGGGAAAAATCTCTGTATGAAGGGCAATATTTTATGTTTCCCTTGCTATAGTTCTTGAAAAATGGGAAAGGCTTGATACTGCGTGGTAATATAGGGAGGAAAGAACAATGGCCTACTGAGCTCATGACGTGGTTTCAGGAGAAGGCAGAGTAGCCTTTTCTGACAGCTCACTGCCAGTAAAATTTCAAGCCTCCTGCCACCCATTTCTAGACAATTTTGCCTCCATCATTTTTGTGCTGGCTGCAGTGTTTGCCTGTTTGTGTGTTAAATCAAGTGACAAACTCACCCAAAAAATTCTAGTTTCCTGATGATTGACTTGAACTGGTTTATCATGCAGAAGCATGCCAGAACAGACTGTACACAAATGGCAGAACCTTGCAGTTGTATTTGAGAGAGAACATATTTTTCCTGTCATTACTGGCGAGCTATTAACTGGCTCAAACTTACTTATGAAACCATATCTTCTTGTCTAAATGAAGAGTGAAAAATGTGAGTTGGATATCCTTAGGCACTGTTTATAGTTCATATAATTTGCCAATGATGTAAAAATATTTGCTTTTTAACACCTAGTGCCAGCAAGAAATAGTCAAAAAAGGCTTTCAGATTGCTAAATAAATGTTTATGGAAAGTTTGCAGAGTTTTTACTGATTTCTGTATGTGCTTTGTAATGCCAGTCAGATGAAATCATCGTACACTGAGAAATTACCTTTTAAAATGTGCAATTGTTTTCATGATTTGGCATTACTTGAAAAGAAGGCACTAAATTTAGACTTCTTTTCCTAATAAGATACGAAAGATTGGAAGACCAGTTAAATGACCTCACTGACCTTCATCAACATGAGACAGCAAACTTGAAACAAGAGCTAGCCAGCATAGAGGAGAAAGTGGCGTATCAGGCCTACGAGCGATCACGAGATGTTCAGGTACTTACTTTCCTTATCATGAACTTCTAACATTTTGTAGCAGTCTTGTGCTATGAAACACTTGCATCTTTCTACATCTTTTTAAATAAGGAACACGGGGAAAGATTTAAGCCCATGTTTTGTCTGTTTTAAGGTGAAAACCCAGCACATTGAATCAGTGACAGTCTCCATTTGTTTCTCTGGATTCAGGATTTTTTCTGCTGGAAATGATGATGTAGCCTAGGCAGACTTGAAGAATGGTTGAAGAATGGCCTGGTTTAATTTCTTTCACAGAAGAGGAAGGAATTGAGTCTCCTTGTATTGTGTACACAACACTTCTGACAATGTCCTGACTCAAACTTCTTGCTCAGACTTCTCCAATATGTAGTTTCATCACTGGCAAGGTTTATTATAAATTGAACTTAGGGTAAAACGTAAGAGAGCTGATTTATAAATAGACTTGTAGATTTGCCAGTTATAATTAAAGAGTTTTAAGCCATGGTCACAATAACCTCTATAATCAAAGCTGTGGGGTGTGTTCACCTTAGTGATCAGTTGTAGTCATGTCTGACTTCAATCAAAAGCCAGTAATAATGTCTACAAGTATATCCTGACAGCATGTAGTTACGTAGATACTCGAATATTTATATATACACACTTATATAATGTATAATATTTCTACTCAAAGTCTGAGCAAGTGGTGAAAAAACTATTAATGAACAACTGAGGAATGCTTAAAGACTGTCATCGTGTTAGTTCAGATGGTAAAAGAACATAAGACCTGACCTGTATACACCTGTGCTCACATTTCTAAACATAGAGAGTGCAGGCAGCAGGATGATCACAGTTTCCTAAATATTATGAGTTAGGAAGCTCCTAAGAACAGAGTGGGAAAGGGATGATACTGAATCTAAGCATTTCATAGGTTTCTTTGTAGGTTTAAAGAAGAGAGGTCTCTCACAGATTTAAAGAAAAGAGGACTCCTTTCTGTGAAGGCATCTTGAGGATGTAAAAACATAATGAAACCTGAATTGTCCAACAGAAGGACTGTGAAAAATATTTCCTAACTCATTAGCAGAATCCTGGAGGGGTGTCAGAGACTTCTAATTGAACTGCTGTGTTGATACAACCTTGTTTCTTTTATCTCTGTACAGTTGGGCCTGTTTAAGCCTATCTCTTTGGGGGTTTGGAAAACTAGCTAAAATAGAGTAAAAGAATTTAAGCCATGGATATTTTGAGTAACAGCCTAACTCTGTCACTAAAGGATGTGCAGATCATTTTAAGGACATGTTCAGTCTCTCAATGCAGAGCTGCAGGTATCAGACTTTTGCAGCTGGACTTTCTCTAAAGCACCACGAGACAATTTGAGGATAACTTACAGTCAGAGTGGAAGAAGGACCAGGAAAGTTCATTAGTGTGTAGTGGAGAACATGTCTGAACCATAACAGACTTCATGTCACCCATTAAGAACAATTCTATATTGTTACTAATTCCTAGAGCAGTGAAAGGAAGCAGTCTTGTGTAAGGCACTGTGCCCTATTCTCTGTGGGGCCTTGGTGCCTGGCCAGTCACTTGGTAAGCCAGTTCAACTTGCTGAAACAACGAAGAACTGACCCAGCAAGGGAAAGCTGATAACTCTCTGGGTGTTTATATACAGAGGTTTGGTTTGAAACAGCTTACTGTGTGATCAGGTGAACAACCCTGCTAGTGCAAGGAAAATATCTGGAGTTTGAGAGTGGGGAAGAAAGTCAGGATGCTGGAGCATTGGTTTTCCTTGTCACACAGTGGTAAAAGATTATGTCAAGTTGATCAATCTCATGAAATTATAGCTTTGCACCATGTTACGCAGTTGTGCCCAAATCCCAACTCCAGCAAAAAGCTGGCATTTTGGCAAATAAGTGAAGCAGTTGCAAGTTTTTCTGTGTTTTGCTTTGGGAGGGCTTAAGCATGGGGGTAGGGTCTTTAGGAGGCATCTTACTCAAAAACCACTTTTAGTCCATCATCAAGCAGCAGAGAAAGGTCTGCTTTCTTTAGAACAAATTGTGAAGTGGAATAGATCATGTGAGAGAGAATCCCATAAAAGCATCTTCACAGGTTTTCCCACTGTCTCCGCTGTCCACTTGCAGTATGGATCGATGAGCTGTCACACTGACAGAGGGAGAAGGGCAGATCTTACAGAGGGCTCAAGCCCAACATTGTAGAACGGGTGGCTTTGAGAACAAAATTAATGTAGACCACAGAGGCAGTGTAAAACAAGTGCTACATGTTGCAAAGCATGTTTAATTAGTATCACAGCAAGCCCACCCTAAAGTTTTCTATAGAATATACAAAGAAACTAATTTTGTTGCTGTTTTAATGCAGTGATCGTTGCTATGGCAACAGCTTTGCTAGTATTTTATATCAACAGTATATATAGAAAACATCTGTCATGAACATCAGAGTTATGATACTTTTTCTCAAACATGAAAAAGGAAAAAAACCTACATTTTGGACAGTGTTGTTAGACTTGATTATGCCTGAGGGAACAGTGACACTCATTCAGACATATAAGTGCATTTATTTTTTTTAAAAGTTGGTGGTTCATTGAAATTTTAGCAGTCTATAATAAATTCCACTTCTAATCTAGCTGATGGATGGCTCTGCAGCTAAAATGTGAAGAAATGTTGAATGGAAATATGGCTGCCCTAATTGTTGTTTTCTGTCTCCAGGAAGCCTTGGAATCATGCCAGACCCGGGTTTCCAAACTGGAGCTCCATCAGCAAGAACAGCAAGCACAGCAGTCTGAAACAGTTAATGCCAAAGTGCTCCTGGGGAAGTGTATAAATGTTATCCTGGCCTTCATGACTGTCATCTTAGTGTGCGTTTCTACCATCGCAAAGTTCATTGCTCCTATGATGAAGAGCCGTTTTCATATCATCTGCACTTTCTTTGCAGTGACGCTGCTGGCAATATTTTGTAAAAACTGGGATCATATCATTTGTGCTATAGAAAGGATGATTATACCAAGATGAAGCTGTTGGACTAGCTGTTTCTTTCTTCTTTTTCTTTTTTTGTTTCCTTTTTTCCCCCCGCTATTTTCTTCCCCTCCCTGTTTTTTAAGCACTGTGTGTATACAAATTCTGGTGTAAATATATAAAAGTATACTTGTTGGCAGTCAGTTGCCTGTTCAATCTGATTTTGTCTAACTGGCTGTATCTGTGATGAACTGCTTACTTAAGTCAGTCTTCTGCCTTAATCCAAAAGGTTTTCCACTTCCCAAACCCATACCCACAAAAGATGGTGTGATGGTCTGGGAGGGATCCCAGCAACTGCAAGTGTCAGGTGTGTTTTTTAATAGGCTGGAGGGCAAAGAGTGTGACCAGGAGGGAGTGCCATAATGTGTATCAGCTCTGTTAGACTGATAAGTGAATTTTCTGTCTGAATACAACTAGAATGATAAGCCAAACTATGCAGTCATGTGTATTGATGGTTCTAGATTCTAAATTAATGGGTATCATTACATGGGATATTGAGTTCTCAGGACTAACAAAACTTGATGCTTCTGCTAGTAACTTTTTGCACAGAGTTTATTGCTTGTAAATGAGACCAGTGATGACTATTGACCACAGTTAGCAGTTTTTCTGTCCTGGCACTGTTCCTTGTCACATTTGGGAAACATATACATGTGGCATAAGACTTCCAAAGATGGACTGAATTGAATTATAAGATCTGCAGGCAACTTTATAAAGGAGTAAAGAAGCAAGTAACGGGTAGGTAAGTTGTCATGCACACCAAAGCACTCACTTGTTTCAAGCCCTGCAACCTGCAAGGGGAAAGAAGTACACAGAAAGGCAACACTGAGGTTAGCCTTCGTTAGCACTGAATTGTTGGGGTGTTCTAACTGAATGCAAAGCATACAGGGGGTGGGACCCTGGGTACAGTGGATTTCTTTCTTCTGTCAGATTAAAGAATGTGGCAGAAACATGAGGGAACAGCTTCATAGGGGGAGCAGGGAGTTAAACTTCTGTAAATACATGAACTGTAGACATTCTCAAAAAACATTCCTTGAAATAATGCATTAACATGCAGTACCACTACTAGGAGACAGGGTTGGGTTTGTTTTCCCACTGGAATTAATTTTGCTTGATTTAAGAGCTGCAAAAAAAATTTCTCTGAAATCTGCCCGGCTTTCAGCCGCTATGTAAAACAACATCTTTATTAAAAATAAACAAACAAAGAAAAACCACCACAAAACAAACCACCACAACCAGAATTCTTCTTCACTCTCCATTAAGTGAAAAAACAATGTCTCCAGTTATTTGATGTTCAGTGTTAGTAACTGTGAAAATAATTGTCATGACATATTTTCAGTTGCAGTATTTTCTATGCTGGTATTATGGGAGGGAGGGAGGGCATAGCTTGATGTGTATATTTCTTTTTAATCAAGTGCAATAGTTGGTGTAGAAGTTGTGAAGACCTTATTCTGAGGAAAGGGAGTGGGTGAGAGGAAGGCAGGGAAGAACTTTGGCATTTTACCACAATCAGATAAACAGTGAATTAGTTACTGTTTGTGGCTTCAGGAACTGAAGAAAGGACAGAATTTACTTAATAAATAATGATATAACTCAGCATTTAGAAAATTCAATTAAAATACTTACAAATATTTTAAGAAATCTTTATATGTGCTACGTCTTTGAACAGAGAATTAGGAAGGACTGTGCTGGTTTGAAGTCGCTGGAAATGGATCAGGTCAGGCACATCCATGTTATCCTAACCCAGCCCTACCTCATCTTCAGAGGGAAGAGGGAAACCAAAACTAAACAAAGAGCCCAGACAAGACCAACAACTGGTTCTGGTCCTAAGAATGCTGTGACTGTCCATGGTGTTTTCTTGCCATCTATATTACAATTGCCATTCTTCACTTCAGCTTGCACAGCCAACTTCTGTATTGGCCTCTTGAGAAAACAGTTAGTTTAGCATTTTATTAAATGGGTTCAGAAGGGTAGATGTGCAAGAAAGGAACACCATGTGTTAATAATGTTTACGTAAGAGAAACTCCTTTACCTATTGCATGGTTATATGTTTCAATAATCCTCCCAGTAGTAGTTTATGTAGTTGAGATGTTACATCAGGTAGCCTTAAGGACAGGCAAAAGGTTAGTATTTTTCTTATAACAAAGGATGTTGGTGTGGTACAACCTGGGAACATGAAGGCTTCTGCTCCAAGGGATCCTATTACAATTCTGGAAGATGACCTCAGTGCAAAATGAGGATAGAGTCTAAAATTGATGGCTCTACAAAAGATTGCTCACTGTCTTGATAGAATCTGACTGGGCCCAGATTTGGAACAGGAAGGTCTTGCATTTCCATATTGGCTTTACATCTGGCAGAGGACACAGAAAAAGGCTGCGTAATGTTAGTTATGTAAATTAAAACAACCTAATTGGTGAATGGGTGCATCACTTCTCTAGGTTATTTTCTCTGCTGGATTTAAATCACTGGAGGATGTGACAGACATCAAGAAAATAATAAAAAAAGTAAAGTGAAGGGCAAAAGCCTGCTTTTGAATGAAACTGCTGTAGTTTTGCACAGAGTAAGACTACAGTGCTAGGAGCTCTGCCATGTGGAAGGCCACCCAAGAGGGAGGGAGGCCTCCTATCCCACCTTCACCCTCCCATTTCCTACCTTGTGCTAACACTGGTATGTGGTGAAGTCTTCCATATGCCATGTTAGCTCACTAGACTGGAAGAAAAACCTGGTGTAAGAGGTGGATGGTTCTCCACAGCTAGAGACTTAAAGGGCTGGTAGAGAGGTGTCATGAGTGTGAAGCAGGGATTTTAAGGGAGATGAGCCTTTTTCATTTTGTTGCAGTGAATCATGAGCTGCCCCTAAAACTGGGCTCCAGGCAGACTCTATGCAGAATGTTGGGGCAGTTTCAGTGTAGAAAAGTTCTTCCTAGCTTTTTCCTACAGGGAACAGATACAAATGGCCCCAGGATGTGGTGGGACAGGCTAGCCAGCTGTGTCTATATTTGGGATCAAGAGAAGTCTGGTGTCTGAGCTAGCCAGGGCTGATGCCTCTGCAGTTAGTGTCAATATCAGCATCACTTCCCCCCTTTAGGCTGGGATTATGTATTCTACATATTAGTATGTGTATCTGGCCTGCAGTCTGAGCTCTGCTTCCTGTGAAAGGATGCCTAGGCCTACCCAAAGAATTGCAGTTCTCCTAATGAGAACTCTGTTCAGATTCTCAATCAATTGACCATGTTCTGTCAGGATGCCATTTACTTTTATGTTCTCATACAACACATCAGACATTCTTAGGATACTCCTTACACCTACTCATCATGAGCCTCTAAAACACTCCCACTCAACAAAAAGTTGTCAGACAGTGTCTTTTCTGCTTGGTGCTGCCTTCTAGGCAATTATTCATTTTGGTAGTAGTTCTCTGATGGAAAAGTCCTTCAATAAGTTGTTAATACCTGTTCTATAGGCTTTTGGCAGCTTTTTGTTCAGAGGTTTCTGGAGATTTAATTTCTTATGAAGGTTAGCACAATTTTCCTGATTTCTTCTATTTCAGCATTCAAGACTAAATGTGGTTTCCTCTAAAACTTGCCTAATGGATCCCTCTTCTAGCTTCAACTATAACTCCATTATTGTTGAACATCTAATTAATGATTGGCAGGACTAAACGAGACTCAGTTTAAATTCCTCCTCCTTTCTGCTTTGCATGATATGCATTCATTCAACTTCTCATTTTATTGCACTCCTGTGATTTCTATTTGCTCTGAATTCTTAGAGAGGCACTAAAAAATTTCACTGCATTTTAGTTGAATACCAAAATGTTTGTGTTATGCAGTGCCTCTGCTGCAGGACATCTATCAATATAGATCTGATGTCTGCACTCCAGGAAGGATATTTAAAAGCCAATGGTTTTCTTTGAACAAATCATGACTGCTTATCTGGGGAATAGAAATTCAATAGGTGAAGACAATTTACTGTAGGAAAGATACGTGATCCACTGACCAGAAGTTGAAGCTAGACAAATCCAATGTAAGCATAAGCTTCAGTTTTGCAATCATAAGGGTTGCCAGCTAATTATTAGCTACTGAATAACATAATAAACAAGGACTCCAACATTTGAAATTGAAT
Source organism: Corvus hawaiiensis (assembly GCF_020740725.1). Classification (NCBI taxonomy): domain Eukaryota; kingdom Metazoa; phylum Chordata; class Aves; order Passeriformes; family Corvidae; genus Corvus; species Corvus hawaiiensis. Next base: position 34,757,427 of record NC_063216.1, read on the forward strand.
CAGTTCAGGCTTATGTTTGATACAAAGTTAACTGCATAATAACAACTACTGCTTTCTGAAATCAAAATCATTGAACAAGAAATTCAGGAAAGAAAAAAGAAAACATAGAAGCTTGTGGTTCATTTAGAAGGTACGAGAGCAGGTTTTCTTGTTTGTTTTCGTTTTGGGAAACCAGGTCCCTTTCCACTGTGATAGAGACGTTTTACTTCTGGATTCAACGATACAACAGAAGGTAAACACAGATTATTGTAATTAAACACTTTAATTTTGATAACAGAATTTAATCCCTTCTGAAAGTCCACCTGGGACTAGCAATCAGGCAAATTTATTCTCTACTTTTTTTAATCAAAGAAATATTTATCTGCTTTCTTCACTCACCATCATGCCAGAATATGCCCTTTAATTATATTGCTTCCCTTTAAAGTACAGGAGATTATAAAGAGCTTGTTTTCAGATAAAATTGGAATGGTCTCTCTGATGCTAATCCTGCACAAAGTATCAGACAATTTTACATTGCAACAGTGAAAGACTAAGAAAAGTTTTATAGTCAATGAAATTGCTTATTTTCCCTGAAAAAGCCAACTGAGATGATGCTGTATATAAGGACTGCATGAGGCCAAGTCACACTGTCTTGTACAGTTGATTTGCTGTACGTTTAGCATATTAAGTTGTACTGTTGTTGGAAAGTTTTGCACAAAGCCACCTTTCCTTTTTACCCAGGGAACCTGGGTCTGGTAGTATCAAGGTGTACCAAAAATTGTCTGCTTTTGTTGACTAAAGTTAATTGTCTTGGTGTGTGACCTGCAATGTTTCTCATACTATTTCCATTTTGTGCGGCACTGTGGAAAGATGCAACTACAAAAATGTAATTTTTGTATATTTGGTTGTGTAGTCATGACTGCCTCTAAGGTGCCATTAACATTTTTTAAAATAAAAATATTTACAGTTATTTGATGAAGAATATCGTCTCTTAAACTTTGTCTGGTCACTCAAACCCCTATCAGTTTTCCTTTCTCAGTAACAAATTATTCAATTGACAACGATAAAGTTAACCCATTGAGCACAAGGCCCAGTTTTAACATACTCACAAATCTGAGCATTCTGCTCTGCTGCAGTTTTGACCAAAACCTGTTGAGTTTCACTTACAGTTGTGACATGGCAAAGCTGCAAACATCAAACTAGGTATGATCATTGCTTTTATCCAAAGCTTGTGTGAAATTTGCTATGCAAATGTTGTGCTATTGTGCCTAACAGCTGGACTCACTGCAAACTTTTTTTTTAAACTTAGAATTAGAAACTTAAGATGTATTTTTATATTATTGTCAGAAACCTTGGTCACATGTGCCAAAAATGTAACTTAATGTAGCTGACATAAAGCAAAATGTTTGCATTTATTTTTCATAAAGCAGAGGTCTTGTCAGCTGGCACTGGCAGCCATTGGAAATGATGTTATTTTTATTCCAAGAACAGAGCAGAAACAGTGCCATAACAGACTGCTTTGCAATCACACCATACTTCCTATTTTCTACTATTTGAAGAAATGGCATACAGGGGCTCCTGTGTCACCTGCAGACTTTCCAAGGTCTTGTCATGCTGAGTGTCACACAGGTTCTTGGAACTTGTTCTATATTAAGACTAGCCCCGTTCACAAACAGCAGGTTCTCTCACAATCTAATGATTTTGCTGATTTCTGGCATGGGCTGAATAATCCCTGCTAACCAGGCAAACCAGACATAAAAAAATGCACCTTACTCATCATCAGTTCTCTCAGTTGCTTAAAACTCTGGCTTTGGAGAGTGCATAACACACCCTGGTAACTGCTTTAACACCCAAAATTAGAAAGGCAGAGAGTAAAATACAACAGTTTTGTTTAACAGCACAGAAAGAGAAGTGTCACATGTCGCCAAGAAGAGCCGCTGTGCCGTGTTAGCCACGACTGGATGAGACAAATAATCCTTACCAGCAGTGTACTCTGAAAATACTTCATGTTGGTCCCCCAAATAACTCCAAGAACCAAAGCTGTGTGACTGTGCCAGAAACCACCTGAAGGCACCCAAGACTTCATCTGCTATTACGCTGCAATTCATTTTGCAACACCCAGAACTGCTCTGAACTAGCCGGTTGAGGCAGTGCTAGCAGAGCAGTTTATAAACTTAGTGTTAAATTCTTCCTGAATGTGTGTGCTTATTTCTCTGCTTGTGCTGCTGCAGAAGGTGCAGCAGTCACTTGGCAGGTTCTGCCTCTCCTGGCAACTGGCACTGCATTGAGGTAATTGAAAGGAGAAATTTTCACACTGTATCCTCCTCAGTTCCTGTTTGGATTGTGACTTAGGTGACAACTCATTCGTTTTGTGAAGTTGCCTAGTGGATCGATGCTATGTCACCTTTTATGTGTAGCCTACCAGATTCAGACACAAGTAAAGTGGAGAGGCTGAACTACCAGACAGCCTCTCATGGGGTTCTGCAGGACTCCATCCTCTGCCCAGTTCTCTTCAACTTAATTAACAACTCGGATGCAGGACTCAAAGGAATGCTAATAAGTTGATCAATGGCATTAAACCGGGAGGAGCTGTCAACTCCCTCGAGGGCAGAGAGGCCCTGCAGAGAGACCTTGACAAATTAGAGATGGTCAATCACCAACCAAATGAAGCTTAACATGGGCAGGTGTCAGATTCTGCACCTGGGACAGGGCAATCCTGGTTGTGTGTATAGACTGGGGAATGAGAGGCAGCACTGTGGAAAGGGACCTGGGGGTCCTGGTAAATGGCAAGTTGAACATGAACCAGCAGTGCCCTGGCAGCCAGGAGGGCCAGCCTGGGGTATCCTGGGGGGCATCGGGCACAGCATCACCAGCCGGGCAAGGGAGGGGATTGTCCCACTCTGCTCTGCACTGGGGAGGCCTCACCTCGAGTGCTGGGGGCAGGTCTGGGTGCCACAATATAAAACAGACATTAAAATATTAGAGAGCATCCAAAGGAGAACTGTGAGGATGGTGAAGGGGCTAGAAGGCCAGCCTTATGAAGAGCAGCTGAGAACACTTGGTCTGTTCAGCCTGGAGGAGACACCTCACAGCAGTCTGCAACTTCCTTGTGAGGGGAAGTGGAGGGGTAGGCACTGATCGCTTCACTCCTGTGACCAGCAACAGGACTTGAGGTGATGGCATGAAACTGAGTCTGGGGAGGTTTAGGTTGGATATCAGGAAAATGTTTTTCATTAAAAGGGTGGTTGAGCACTGGAACAGCTCCCCAGGGAAGTGGTCACAGCACCAAGCCTGACAGAGTTCAAGGAGAGTTTGGAAAACCCTCTCAGGCATATGATGTGACTCTTGGGCTGTCTTGTGCAGGGCCAGGAGTAGGACTTGATGATCCTGATGAGTCTCTTTCAAGTCAGCATATTCTGCGATTCTATGATACCCTACCTTAGGACAAGCTTGAAGCTGGCCAGTGCTGAGCTTCTGAAAGGAGCACAGACATGCTTTTGACAGAAACTTTAGGAATTGAGCTTGCATTTGATGTAGTCATGATCCCTTCAGTTGCTGACTGTGTGGTTCTACCCACCTGTGTGTGTAAATTTGGAACAACTCTTTAGTTATTGTGGCTAGAATGGAATCAATTTAATGAAAATAAAAGTACTGTCAGGACTGAAGCCTGTAATATATGAAAACAATATACATACATGGAAAAAACCTTTGTAGCCTAATAAATTCCCTTTACATTTTTCTGTCAAATACCATTTTAATGAGTTGGTACCACACAGGAAAACATCCCTTTCCTCTGTAGTCATAGACACTTGGTGATAAAGACACAGAAGATCAGCATGAGATACTGTACCTCCAGGCTGGACAGAGAAGTAGAGAACACAATGCCTGTGTGGTCAGCAGTCCCATACAACTCATTTGGCTGAGTAATATCTGAATAAACTACCCTAGGCTTTATATCCACTGATGTCCTCTGGGCTAAAAATTGTACTCTGGTCTTACTGAGCTTAATGGTAAAAAACCCCTCTGATTATAACTCGGCAAGACTCTTATTGCAGCACTATGGCACTTAAAAGCAATTCTGTCTTTTGACTTTGTAATGCCAAAAATATTAATTTTCTGAGGCAATCTACCCACAACAATGTATGGTTTTAAGTCTCTACCACAAATAGCACACTACTTAGTCACAGACAACTCTGCCACAATTGTATGGGACAGTGAAACTATTTGGATGTTTTCGGGATCTGCTGACTCAGATGCTGAACAGAGCTTGTACTCCCAACACTAATCCCCCACTTGGCCTCTATCCTGCCAGGTTGGATTCAGGTCAAGGTGACATAGACTAAGCATGGATTAAACTACAGGTACGACCAGCAGCATGTGTACATAACAACAAAACCTCCTCTAAAGATACACTACTGGGCTACAGGAGCTTGAGGATTTATTTAATCTAGAAACTATTTTCAGCTTGCTCAACTGAGGCAGCAAAGAAGTCTAAATGAGCTTTCAAACTCAAGACTTTTTCTGACCATACTTACACAGTACGTTCCTCCAAAGAGTGTATCTGCAAAATGCATTGAAATGTTTTCCTGGGCTTCTCTACATACTTTACAGATCTTTATACGTTGCTTTCTTTGTGTGAGGATGAACCTTGCTGTTCTGTGAAATGCTGATCTATCCAGAACTAATATAATATGACATTTAAAGAGTCACAAACAATTTCTAATACTGTTGATCAAAAACTGTAAGATCTCTAAATGAAATCTCTTTACTTTTACTCATGAACTTCAAGTGTCCCTTAAAGAGACTTTACTTATTTTTAATTTTTTAAAATGAACTACGGAGACCTGTAGCTGCATAAATTTCTACTTTTACAAAAAAATCTGCCTGTGTTATGGGAGATGTTTCAAAAAGGGGAGCTTGCCACTGTTGGAAAAATCCATTTTTTAGTAAAGGTGTTATACATATTTCCTTTAGGTACTGAGTTAAAAGAGAAAGCAAACAAACCAACCCTAGTATGAGGTTCCCCTTTCTCCCCAACAGGGTGGCTTCATATTTACTTCTCCTTCATTTTTCCCCCCATATTTGTCTTGTAATATTTAAAGTCTTAATTTCCTAACTGTTTCTGCCTCTTGCTGTCCAGATCCGTCTTGATGGACCCTCTTTTCTCTCTTTGCTCTGTGCATTAGCCCCAATTCTATTCCTGTAAGCGCTGCTTCCTATTCCTCCTTCCTTCAGCCATTTCCTCCTTGTGCCCTTGAACTCCATCTTGATTCTTGCTTTTTCTCTCTTTCCTGGTACTCTGCAAGATTCCTATCTGAGTCACTACAGCAGCTTTCCTTCTAAAGCCAGCAGAGGTAGGACGGTCACTGTGACAAAGAAGAGCCCCATTACCACCCACACTTCAGAAACACTGGCCATCAGTGAGTAACTGGAATTGCCTGACTCAGTGGGTCTTGGAAGGAAACAAGGACGCTTCTCTGATCAGTGTGAAAAACATGGAGGCAAAAATAAAGTACCACAGTTTCCACCATCTTGAGTTATCCTCTTAGAAGATTACACACTGGAAATACTTACACAATAATTATTCCATAAATTAGCTGGCAAGGGACACCCAACCCTGTCTGTTGATTTTAGTTACCTAAATAATTTTAGATTTTGTAGATTTTTTGCTATATCCCCTGCAGAGCTCACACTGCGTGATCTAGATTCTTGGTGTCATGTTTCTCACATAAATGAATCGTTTTCCAATAGATTATAGCTACGTAATCCTGCTATGAACAGACACTAATAGAACTAAAGAAAAAATCTGTGCCATTCTACCATTCCTGTTAATGCAACTGTAAAGGGGAGAAAGACTTCTCCTTGACCTTAGTTAGCATTAGCATTTGTAGAGCTGATAGTGGGGGGAAAAAAAAAAAAAGCAAACTGGATACAGAAAGTGAGAATGCAACTTCATAATACTTTCTAGAAAGATTTTTTTTTGCTTTGTAAACTTGTGTTTATATCTATGGCTTTTTATTTGCATCTTTTTAATCAAAATCTGTTTTGAATAAAAATGAAATTTTAATTCATTGCAGAGCCTTGTGGTGTTATTTATTTCCCCATGGGTGTACATTGGTATAGATGGAATACTGTTGGTGTATCACTCCTAGCATTGCAACAAGTGCAACCTACATGAAAACCTGCACAGCGACATCGGTCTGCACAGTCGGGCTGACAGGAAAGCACTAAACTCTCGCCATTGTAGCTGTGGAAATCAGTGATGTTTGGACACAATTAGCTTGCAGCCACCTCTGGGGAGTGACTGCAGCTGTAATCTCCAGCTGCTGGCAAATGTGACATTTGGGTTGTTTGTTTGTTTGTTTACTTTTTCTTTGGGTATGTGTGTGTGTCATCACTAATACCCACCTTCTAATATACTAATTGAAAACAATTTTAATCCTTATTAAAGCGCTGTTATCTTTATTAGAGGAATACCAATACCGATCAGGACATTCAATCTCTTGCTTTAGTCAAAGAGATTTTAGAGGGAAAATGAGGATGTTTACGAGAAGGTGGTGTTCACAGTATTTGAGCTGCTTGTAGCAGCCTATCTCTGGCCCAGAGCAGCGGCCCGCACCGCGGCCGCCCGCCCAAGGCTCTCCGGGACTGGGCCCGCCCGCCATTGCCGAGCCCGCCCGCCATTGCCGAGCCCGCCCGCCATTGCCGAGCCCGCCCGCCATTGCCGAGCCCGCCCGCCATTGCCGAGCCCGCCCGCCATTGCCGAGCCCGCCCGTCTCCCCGGCAACGCTCCCAGCGTGCCCCGCGCTCCCCGGGCCCCGGCGGGCGGCGCCGCCGGCGGGAGGTGAGAGGCGCCATTTTTAAACCGCTCGGGCCGGCGGCAGCCACGCCTGGCCGGGCTGTGGGGGGGTTTCCGCTGTGTGAGGAGGAGCCAGGGTGTGAGGAGGACCGGGCTGTGAGGGAGAGCCGGGGTGTGAGCGGGGCCGGAGTGTGAGCGGGGCCAGCCTGGCCGCGGCCCTTCTGTGGGCGTGGGGCCGCACCTCTTGGCGAACGGGTGGGGAGGCCCCCCGGCCTCTGCTCGGGCCCCTCGCGCGCTGGCCCGGGCCGTTGTCACCGCGCAGTCGGGGCGGGAGATCCCAGCGCTCCTCCGTGCCCGCTGTGCCGCCTCCGGGAACGGCCTGTTGCGGCCTCTGTGGCCTGCTGCGTTCGGGGTCGCCTGGCACAGTTCAGGGGCAGGAGAAGCCCGCTCGCTGTAGGCTTTCAAGTGTTTACGCTTGTCTGCTTTGCTTTTCACCAGCGATCCTCAGCCACGTGCGCTGTGAGGATAATGATTATTTTCCTGTGCTTCTGGATGTGCGTCTGCCGTGTTAGTGTTGTGCCTCTGACCGAGCTCCTACGTCCATAAGTCAAAAAAATTAACAGTGAAAAGGTCATGGTGACTTAAGTAGCTTGCTTGGCCTCTCGCTCGATCTTCGTCCAGACTGTAGAGTGTATATAAAATCATGTTTCTGCCTACGGGAGGTGTGGGATACGTATACTAATATGAAACCTATGCCCTGCCTGAACATCTCGATTTTTGAGTCAATATGAAAGGGGAGTGATTTTTCAGAAGTTTTGGTTGTAGAAGTATAGAAATATTTGCAAAAAGCAGCCATTTGTATGCCCGAGTAGAACTTTGAATGAGATTTTAGTGAGCAAAAGTTTGTGTGTTTGAAGGTTTCTTGCCATGAAAAAACAGTGGCAAACACACGTGGCGTGTGTAGACGGGCTGCTCTTGAGTACAGCTCAATTTACCAGCTGTAGCTCCTATTCAAAATTCAGTTTGATCAGTAACTGATGTTTCTGTCAGTTTCACTTGGTAGTGTCTGGCTAAAGCACAAATTTTAACTCTGAGCTAAGAGAGAACCCTGTTTGTTGTTTTTTACCTAATAAGTAACCGGATCTGTAGTATAAAACAGAAACTGAAAGGGTGGTACTGTGTGCCATGTGTAGGGATGGACACTGCAGTAATATATAGTTAATTGTTGTTGAAATTTGTACTTTGAGTAGTGAGTGTTGTGGAGGGAGTGATAGTAGCTTGCATGAGAGTGATGTCTTCTGTAATACAGATGTTCTCCAAATTTCTGCACTTAGGTGCACAGATGTATTAAGTGGTTTTTTTCACTGGATTCTCTACACTAATATCTGACCAGTGTCTAACTTATGGAACTTTCTAGCCCTACTGTTAATATGCAGTGTGCTGTCACATTTCTCAAATTACGTAGAAGGGGGTTTGGGGTTTTTTTGTTACACACTTGGTGTTCTCGGGAAGTCTGATCTCTTATGAGTGTGTTGTGTAGCTCTTTAAGATAGGCTTTGTTTCACTGAATTGTGACTGTCTAAAATCTGGGTATCTAGTCCAAGGCTGTGATTTTGTGAACATCTGAGCTCCGTGCTGTGCCAGCTCTCTGCTCCTGAAAGGAGAAAGGCTTGCTCCTCCTCCTGTCTGTTTACTTGGCTCTTTGTTCCTTTCCCCTAGTCCGTACCAGCTGCCCACTTTCACTGATGATGTCGCTTGCTGGATTTTTCCATGAGCTCTTGTGACTCACTGACCTCACAGAAGAACTATTGAGTGTTTTCTGCTTGTTTGAGTGTGTTGGCTTCTTGAGTTAAAACAGTTCTTGAAGGGGTCTGATGAATGACAAACAGGAATGGGGATAAAGAAATGAGGAGTGGAACCTCCTGTTCCTGGTGACAGTGAGCTCTTGTGCTGGATTACACTTTTTCATTAGTTCATTATCTGGTCTTACTGTAGACTCTTGAGCAGGGATGAGAAGGGGGTGGTGTTTGAAGAGTTGCTTTCATGAGCCTGTGCTTTCTTTGAGTTTGTCACTCTTTAAGGCAAATAGTTCATTGTTTCACAAGATCTTGGTTAATTCAATTAGAAAAAAAGAAAGAGCAAATAAAGAGGTCTGGAGCTGTGACAGAAGCAGGCAGAGGAATTAGACCATACATTGTGTGAAGAAGCTCTTTGACTTCCACAGATTTTACTGAGAGTTTTACTGCTTGAGCAAAACATGGCACAAGGCTAAACACTGTTAGTTTTTTCATCAGTAGTTGCAAAATTATATTTATTGTATCCTCTAACTGTTTAAAACAGTGTTCAAACACGGTAAATTTAAGTGGTTTAAGTGTGGCTATGGTATGGAAAAGAGAGCCATGAGTGAGTTATGTATGGCACTCAGGGGAATTACCAATACATGGTGCAGCCATGTCATTTGGTTATGCCAGGTGAGCAAGAAGGAAGCCTTGCTGTTGTAAATGAAGTACCATAAAAACTAATATAAGGAAATAAAATTATATTGATATCATCATATTTTTCTCTAAATGCAAGTATTCTCTCTATTTTAAGAGCTCGTAGCAAACAAAAAGTTAAAATAATATAGCTGAAAAATCTTGCTAAAGGAAAGCCCTCTCATGATGCGCAGCTCTAAAGAGGGGAAATGTATAGTAGGAACTTCAGCAATGTTTCTCACTTTAGGAGAAGAAATAATTGGAGAAAAAAGGCAAAACAAAGGTGATTCTTAGAAATGTAATTGATGTGCTTCACTTACCTATTCTACAGTAAGTATTGGTGTTTTACCTACAGAGCATGCTTTTCCTAGATTTCAGGACTCTGCACCAATACTTTTATATTTATACGTGTGGAAAATTATGTTAAAGTTTCATAGTATGAATTTGGAGCAACTAATACAAATTTGCAGTTTGGTAGCTTGATAAAATTTGGTAAATATATAGGTGTAGAATTAAGCTTAGATATAGCTTAGGTGTAGAATTAAGCTTTAGTTTCTTTAAAGTATGTTTTATGCTTCTCTACTTCTTGAACGCATCTCCAAGAGAGAAAGAACCTAGTGTTCTTTTAAAGTATTTCTCAAAAATTATGGGTGTAGTCTTTGTGTAATTTTGAAGATTATTTAAGGTCTGTTCACTGACTGTGAGCAAGTACTGTTAGCCATTAGCACAGAAGAGATTCTGGTTGGTAATACACTTACAGTATTTGTATCCCTAAATGTGGTTGACTATTGACAGTTTACTGCTAGAAGTTATTTGAAGTGATGTGGGGAAAAGAACCCCAAAACAACAAAAAATTTTTTTGCCTGTAAGAATGTGAATAGGTTAAATATTACAAATTGCTCTTTGTGTTTTCGAGGAAAGAGCTCTCACGAAGTAATGAAATCGCTGTTGTGTTTCAGTTGTCACCAGGAATGCAAATCACGACATTTGCCGCTAGATGTCCCTGCAAGCCAAAATAGTTTTGTTTCCTTAAATACAGCTTAGGTTTTTGCAGTCTGGAGCCTTGTTTTGTCAACTGTAATTATCTCCCTCTCTTTTCTCGGTTTATCTTTTTCATGAAATCTTCATGCATATGAATACATGGCCAGGTGTGTGTCTTGCTTCATAATTTTTGCACTTTTTGATAGTAGCAAGAGCTGTGAGGAAAGAATATACTTCTCACCTGCAGCAGCTTGGAATAGAAAGTACAAAAGGCTGAGTTTCAGCTTATCTTTTGGCTGACGTGCTCTCAGAAAACGTCGTGTTTTCTTGGTGTCTTTGACTTTATATCCGTTTTGCCACTTCAGAAATACTTCTTACTCAAGTAAGCAGCAGGATTCAGACTCAACTTTAAATGGTGTGTTCCTAATTCTGAGCTTTGGCTTACAGTTTGATAGTTACATTTAGTATCTGTAGCATACGAAAGCAAAGACTTGAGATGGAGAAAAGTCCTGTTGCCTTGTTATTGTTGGGGGTTTTTTGTTGTTGGTTTGATTTGTTCTTTTTGTTAGTGTGGGGTTTTTTTGTTTGTTTTTAATAGTGATCATGTTAACCCTGGTGATATGCTTAGAAATTCTTAGGGACACGCTGCCTTGAATTTTCTCTGTATACCAGAGCTTTCTGTCCTCTCATGTGATTTATTGTCCTTAGCATCACTGACCTGTTCTCCTCATCCAGCTGCTGGTTTAACAATTGAAAATGTCTTTATATTGAGTTTGAAACTTGCTGTTGTCCTTTGTTTCTCAACAGCCGACAAAATTCAGGGATGAAAAAGAGATTGTATTGATTAGAAGGTTCTTCAGAACTTATGAATATTTGAAATTGGTTGTGCATATAGGACAGTCATGGAGGAGAATGTTCTTTATTCTGATTTCTTCCTCTTCATTCTCTCAGCAAATTTGGGTAAAGCAGAATATGAAGTTGCTGTTGTTGCTTTGCCTAGACTAGTGTTATAAGTGGTAGATTCTTCTCTGACCTTTTCCCATTTTAACAATGGAGGAAGAAAAAATGGGAAAGAAAGTCTTACATTTAAGTTTTCTTGACATTATCATGTCTTAGTGGAATGGGTGTTACTTTCCTGTATGGAAGACAGATTTTCCTCTTGCTTATAGTTCAGGGGTTTATAAAATCAAATTGTAAGTGTTTAAGATACATCCATGAAGGAGTGCCATAGTAGAAAACATACATGCGACTGTGCATATAAAGAAGGTGAGGTATTTGTAGTGATGGTAGAGATTTAACATTGTTTCTGTTTGAGTTTTACTTTGTACAAAGGTACACTTTGCATGCTGCAGACCTGGAGTTCTTAGGCATCAGTCCAGCTATGCAAAAAGCTAAAATGACAGTAGTTGGTTTCAAAGCTTTGTAACTTCCCTAAAATTCAGTTGCAGTCCTCCTTCTCCCAGATCCTGTAGAAATGTCAGTAATGATCAGATTAATACCCATTGCTTCAAATATCAAAAAGCACTAATGGGGTGTATTAGAATACTTATTTCTCTGCAACTTAGATTTGCAGCTTTCCTCACACCAATCTGATATTATCACATTTTGCAAAACTCTTTCTGGAAAGGTCACAAGAAACCACAAGATAAGCTTTGAAAATAAGGAAGTGACATGTATCAATTACATATTTCAGGACTGAACTGTGGGCAGGTGTCTTCCAAGCTGTCCCTGACACCTTAACTCTTCTCCAGAGAGGGCTTGATAGGAATTCAATACAGAATTATCTGCTTTTCTTCCAGCTGAAAAAGTGGGTATTGAGTAATACAACCTGTTAGGATAGTGTGACAATCTTTGACTTTAATAACTAGTAAGAAAAGCTGTATGTGTCTGCTGTCTGTGGCCTCTGCTTGAACTCTGATTAACAAGGCATAATTAGGGCATCATAGTTGGAGTCTCAGTGTATAGCATAACATATAAGTGAACGTAACATATAAGTGAAAATAACATTTAATGTAATCTGTCAGATAGTAGTGCTTGTTCTTATTTTGTATTGACTCAAATGACCTTCACGTTTAAGTGTATTCTATGTCCCTGGAAGGGCTATTACTTCTAAGGGCAGGCTGCGTGAACAGAGAAGAGTTGCACTTTCAGTAAAAGTTTCTAATCTGAGTTACAGCAGAACCAGGATTCTTCTGTACTTAAAGCAAAAGCAGTATGTGAAACCTTTGAATTGTGAATGTATTTGAATGCTAATTACATGTCCTTGTATTTGTTCAGGTGTCTTGATCTTCTAAGATGTCAGCGGAAGGAGTGGATGGTCTTGTAGATTAGTTATACATTTATCTTATCCATACTCATTGTGAACAGTCATCATAAAATGGATGGTTTGGGCAGTCTCCTTCCTCCTGTTGGTGAAAATGGTGATGCAGCTAATTCACAAGAAATACTAAAACTCTTGATGGATGAAAAAATGCGAAGTGAATACCATAAAGCAAATTATCAAACTGTAAGGGCAGAACATCTAAGGTACATCAATTTAAACAAGGTTCTCTCTTTGAGCTGTTAAAAGGTGAAGCTAAATGTTGGAAGGGATTTATTTGTATGTGTGTTGTGTGCCAGCTATTTCTGTGTGTAAGGACAGATTTGAGTGTTGTTCATATTAGAAAATAAACAATTCAAAGTACCTATAAGACATTGCAGATGATGTTTCTGCAGTACTTTTTATACTTGTAAATATGGGATAACTTTTCAATGTATTACAGGAAGAGAATATTAATAGCTTAGTTCTTATTTGATGTTCGGATGTTTGCTTCTGTGTGTGAGTCTTTTGAGCTTTAAGGTCTAATTTTAAAAGGTGACTATAAAGTAAATATGCATTTTATCTTTCAGATTACAAGAGGATTATACCAAATCACAAGATGAACTGAAACGGTTGTTGGTTGAAAAACAGACTGTACATGACAAATTTCAGCAGCTTATTAGTGAATATCAAGATCAGTTGCTGGGTAAAACACAAGAGCTGGAACAAGTGAGGATGCAGGTAAGATAATTTACTGGAAGGACTTAGTATGTATTTTTATCCTGTAGTAGGACCATGCATATTTTTCTCTTAGTGCAGTGTGTATATAGCCAGCTTGGCATATTTCAGGTATGTTGAAATCCACCCAATCCAAATAATGATTCTTCTCTAGAGTGACTATGGGTTGAAATTACTGTTTCCTTGTTTAACTGAATCATCTAAATCCTGTTGTTAGGTGCTGTGTAAGACCCTCAGTCTCTATCTGTGCATGCTCTGCTGTTAAGGGGAGAATCATCTGCCTTGGAGGGTAACTTAGGTGCCTAAACCTGTTAGGATGAGTGACTAGAAAAATAGGTATTTGTTTCTCTTCACGACGACAGCTTTCTTCTTTCTTTCTTTTTCTTAAAAAATCCCAAACAAAATTCAAACAAAAATGCTCCTCAACATTTAAGATAACTTGGATGACGCTCTATGTAACTGCTTGTTTCCTTAAACTAATGCAGGACATGTTCTTAGAAAACAAATATAGCCTCTAATCAAAGGATCCCAGACTCTGAATGGAGGAGATGCACCTCAGTACCATAATTAGAACTAGTTCCAGGGACTTCAGGGTACAGATAAGTGAAAGAAAAGTAGAATAAATTAGAATATGTCACAGTTGTGGATGAAATTTTTTGTTTTAAACTCTGCTTCTTGGTAGATAGTTTGCTGTGTGAACCATACCAAGAAATTTTAACAAAATACCATACAGAATGGAGTTTAAGGCAAGGACTCTTTCCTGATGTTTTTTTCATTCAGACCAGTACCACATATCCATTGGAGAACACACATCTAATGTGTTTTGCAAATAATTGTTTGGTGTTGCTCATTTTGATCTTTTGGGGTTGGTTCACTTACTGTTTAAGTTTTTCTAGACACTCATTCTTTATCTTTAATGTGAGACTGCTTTTCTTTCCCCCATCCCCCACAAAGGAGATAAATCTCCTGGCAATTCAGCCTGAAATTTGCATTGCTTTTACCAATAACTACTGATATTCTAAATGCTTCTGTTATCTTCCAGAATATTTTTAGTTCACTAATATGTTTTTTTGCTTCTGTAACTACTATTGAAATTTCTTTAGAAAAGCCTAGAAAATCAAGTAGAATTCCTAAAATCATATTTGAAATACTTTATTCCTGGCTATGTGACCTATCACAGTGTAAATAACTGAATATGACTAATTATTTGTGATACTTTTCTGTTTTAAGGTGCTAACTCCTCAAAAATTAGAACTGTTAAAAGCAAAAATATACGAGGAATTGGAGTCTCCTATGAGGGAGCGTTATCAGAAGCTAGAAAATGTAAGTCATAAGTATTGAAATTCTATTTCATGATTGCTGCTTTATAGTTATTCCTAAAACCTTAGGAAATTAAAACTGAAAGGGGAGCAAAGTATGACATTATTTGTGTGGTACTGTTGTCCCGGGGAAGGATGAAATCATGGAAGAGGGAGGAGGCAGCATTCAGTTCATCAAAGATAACTTGTGAAACAATAGGAACATTGCATGGACATTTGAAGGAAATAAATTTGAAAACTTTTAATTGATTTTTGGTTTTTTTGGTCTGACTTAGGAAGTAGAAAAATACAGAACACTATATAACAAACTTCGTTATGAACATACCTTTCTGAAATCAGAATTTGAACATCAAAAGGAAGAACATGCACATATTTTAGAAGAGAAGAAAATAAAATATGAGGCTGAGGTACGTAGAACATTATAGTAGCTTAGAAAACATCTCTGACAAAGCAGCTTGAACATTGTGGAACTGTTGGTACTTGAAGGGTTGTCAGTTTGACACCATTTCATAATGTTTGTTTCTATTCTCTGAATTCTCAAAGCACTTTTGTGACTTAACCTAAGGCTGCCTCTGTAGATTTGTTCAGTGATGGGTTGCAATGTTATTTCTGCTATTAAAAGTAAGAATAACTTGCTTTCTGGTAAATGATTGCCAGTATGTTTGCTTAATCCTGTTTTTAATCACATTTGTGATGGAATTTGAGACATGATGCTAATTTGAAATTAATAAATTATCTGAGTAGCCAATGTAAGTTTAGACTTTAAATTACTTACGTGGCAGCTTATCAAGGAAGGTAAGGTATTGTTAATAGCAGATAAGGGTGCATTTTGCAATGTACCTGTCATGATCCTAGTTTGGATCATGATGGGGATAATCAAAAGGATACTGAAAACTGGTTAACTTCATTTCAATTATATTAGCTCTTGAAGAAACTATTCATTCATTTCTTCAGACTTTCAAAAGTGTATGTAGCTAAATAAATTGCCAGCTTATTTATGTTTTAAATACATACAGCATTGTAAATGAGTTGCAGATGTCATTTGCATATCCATTTAAGTATTTGTCTGGAAGCATATATTCCAAGATGCCAGATTTGAATGTATTACTCCAAACATCAGACACAAATCAAAGCAATTGTCACTTTCAAAATCAATCCAAGTTTGCAAATGCAGTGCATTAAAAACAGAACAGTTGTCCTTCCTGGAGCTAAACCCACATGCTGCTTTACAGCCTGCCTCTCTCATGGGCTTGTTGAGTTTATGCTAGTCCTGCAGCTAATTAGCAGACTGACACAGAATGAAAGTACCTTGAGCCCAGGGCACAGTGTGATCTGGTTTCTCTCAAGGGCTTTTTAACATTCCATGTCATTTAGCACAAGGAGGCTATAAAAACATCCTAATTCTTAAATGATGGCTTGGGCATATCATGCAATTGAATCTCCTCATAAAAGGCATTTCGAGGGCTTTTGCTGCAGAAATTGGGTTTGTTCAAAGAGAATGCTGGTGAAACTTTTAAAGGACTGCTGCAGATCAGAGTTTGGACTAGTCTCCAAATATGGAGAGAATGCTTACATACCTTTCTTTCTCACTCTTTTGCCCTCAGTATTATATTCAATCCATGTAACTTGTTTTGAAACATAACAATCTATGTATTTATATGTTTGTTAATTACAGTCTCCAGATTAGTTTGTACCTTTTGTACTACTGTGTAAGAGAGAGCTGGGGGTTTTGTTGTTGTTATTGGGTTTTGGTTTGGAGTTTTGGGGTTTTTTGGGTTTTTTTTGATTTGTTATCTGTTGGGGCCTAGTCATGTTGGCTGTCTGGAGTTATTAGCAGAATTGAGTTCTGTTGTAATGACAAAATAATGGAATCATAGGGTAAGTTGGAATAGACTTTCTAGTCCAAAATCCTGCTTAAAATATTGAAGTGTAATGAGATCAGGTTGCTTGGGACCATATTCAGCCAAGTTTTGAACATCTGCAAGGATGGAGATTTCATAGTTTTTCTGGGCAGACTATTTCAATATTTAACCATCTTCATGGTAAGCTTTTTTCATAATATGTAATTGGAACTTCACATCTTCCAAACTGTGCCTGTTGCCTCTCTTCCCATCACTGTGTATCTTCTCCGAGCTGAAGCTTAGTTCTCTCAGCCTGTCCCTATATGTCATGTTTCCCAACCCTCAGAACATCCTAGTGGCCATCTTAACTTGACACAAACTCCAGGTACAGCTTTACCAGTACTGGAAGGGGGACAAAGGATCACTTCCCTGGATCTGCTAGTTATCCTTCTGCCAGTCTGTCAGGATTCAATTGGCCATCTTTGCTGCAAGGGTACTCTGCTGACTAATGTTCAGCTTATTGTCTACTAGGACCCCCAGATCCTTTTCCATGGAGATGCTTCCTAGACAGTTGCTACTGGCCTGTACTGTTGCATTGGGTTACTCCATCCCAGATACATGACTTCCTCCTCTTGTTGAAGAGGACCCAGTTCTGTCCATTCCTTCAGCCTGTCCAGATTCTTCTGGATAGCAGTTCTGCCTTCCAACAGATTGACCATTTCCCCCCAGCTTGGTGTCGTACTCAAGCTTGCTGAAAGTGACTCCATGCCATCATCCATCTTGCTAATGATGATGTCCATCAGTATTGCACTCTGTAGTGTTCTCAAAAAGACCCCACTAGTTATAGGCATTCAGGTGGTCTTGCTTTGAATTTCCTATTCTAAGCAAGAAAACAAATGCTAATGTAATTTCTTAATATTTTAGATGTCCACTGCTGCTCCTTTCTGAATTGTTAACTGCTGTAATTGTTGCTGCCTGACACATAACCAATGTAAGAGCTTTTTATTTTTCTGATTAACAACTATCAGATTGCAAGACTGGATAAAGATAAGGAAGAACTCCATAATCAGCTGCTTAGCATTGATCCCACAAGGGACAGTAAACGTGTGGAGGCACTTTCTAGAGAAAAGGCACAACTGTGTCAGAAATTAAAAGCCTTAGAAGCAGAAGTAGAAGAACTAAGAGCAGAAAGACACAACTGTGGTGTGCAAGCAGAAAATGTTCAGAGAGTACAAGCACGACAGTTAGCTGAGATGCAGACCATGATGCGGTCTCTAGAGGTAAGACTTTTTTATTGTTTTGCGTCCCTGTAGAGTGTAGTAAGAATAACACTTGGCCTGACAGAACTGTCACTGATAATTTGGCCATTGACTCTACAATTTGAATTTGTACATTTCAGATTTAAAATCAAATTGTACTTGACTGGGAGTCATGCACTGCCAGTTCAACTTTGGAAAGTCTCTCAACTGAGAGATTCTGCTGAATGATCTCCTTTCTAAACAGGCGAGTGATATCCGTATTTGTAGTCAGTAAGAAGGTCATGTCAGCACTTACCACTTGGCTGGAGTTAGAAACCAGTATGTTAATAATCTGTAAATTCTTTGTTCTTTTCAAAAATGTCACATGATACTCCTCTCTTTAATCCTTTCCTTGTCTGTCATCTTTTTTCCTTACCTGTGCCTCTTCTTTCCCCAACACATTACTGCAGTTGTTTAGTTCTTGGCTGTTGCTCTCCCTTAAAGAAACTGGTATTTCTGGCCTGTTGTACATTCCCCAGGATTCCACTGTATTCCTCATCTGTGGTCCTCAGACCTTCTGCTTGTTCTTGCTACCTCCCTAGGTAGTGAGCCTTTTCATGTAGATTCTTTGCACAGTGGTAGCATGCAGATAGATGGTTAATTTTCTTTTTTACTGTTATCACTGCTGTATACCTTAGTTACAAAATGCTCTGATCTCAACTTAAAAAGTGTTGTAATCTTCTTAGACAACTTTAAAGAGTGCCCTGCCGAAAATAGAAATGCTCAGAAAAAGGAAGGTGAACTCATATATTAGATTACCTTTTTGATATTCAGTAAAGATTGGGTCTTGAGTCTATAATACAGTAATTGCATTTTATTTCCTCTCCATGATGTTAATTCTTCTGTCAGTGCAACTGCATAGGCCAGCATATTATACATTTTTGAGCACCATTTGTAGTTACACTGTTTACAGCCCAGTAATTTACTGGTAAGCACACCTGCTGCCTCCTAACCAAGTCAGATTACACCACCTCCTTATGAAGGAGGATTGAAAATGTGTGTGATTCTGTGTAGGAGGTGTTAGTACAAACAGTTGTGACTTTTGAGTAAAATTCAAGACCCTTGTTGTATTGGAATATATGGTTGAGCAAAGATGAATATTTATATATCATATTATATATTATAATGAGTCAGTAATATCTGAAAGCCCAGATCAATCAAACATTTCAAATGAGTAACAGCAACTCAGCTCCAAAAATCTTAAAAATACTTCCTTCATTCAAGGCAGAAAAGAAGTCTGCGGAACTACAGGTTGATCGAATTGAGAAAGAACTGCGGATGAGTCATGAGCAAAACATTCTCTTAACTAGCAAACTTCACAAATCTGAACGAGAAGTCAATTCTTTAGCTGCTAAAGTAAGTACTTTTCTGGTATCTGAAATACATTTTTCACATCCTATTATGTTTTTCTGTTTATATTTTGCACTAAGAATAAAATAACAATGTCTTCTGCTGTGACTTAAAATAGGTATGGAATTTTTCCCTCAGTTTCAGTTAAAAGACAATGTGACTTTACAGGAGAAGCATCATACCTAAAAGTATCTCTAAAGATTGAGGTTTTGTTCTTATTATTCCATCTTCTAGACCTTTTTCTTGAACAAGACTTGAAGAGGTATCTTTATATTCATGTTTTTAATGCTCATGAAAACAGCCAGCCTTTAGAGCCTTAAACTGATTTTTTTTCCTTTTTTTTGTAATGGAGCTATGGGTTCTGGAGATCTTAAAACATATCCTCTGAATGGGCTGTGTTAGCTACAGGAAGCGAGCTGCATTGGAATTACTTGTGAAGATTTAGGTTATATTAGAAGCAGGGTAGTCACATTAGCATAGCCTTTTTCTTGGGCTAATGCCAGCATAGCTTGTACAGAAACACTTCCGTACAGAATTGCATCATAGCATTTTAAGTAGACCATTGTCTTAAAACATATTTGAGCAACTTTGGTTGGTTGGCACTAGATCTTAGAGGTTTTTTCCTATGTTTGTACGCTTTTCCTTTTTTTTGAGATCTTTTTACAGTGCATATTTATGACTGCTAAGTATTTAATTTTGGTCATTCATTAAAAACGTTCTAATTTACCATAGGAATAGGATATAGCTATACCACTATTTAAAGCCTCTTTATGTAGTATGCCATACTTGTCCCCCATTAATGCTAAATAGGACGGGAAAACTTGTGTTTAACATTTTTCAATAGTCTCCCAGAATATATAGAGGATTGTTACAGTCTTTACTTTTTGTATCAACTGGCTTTCTCTGCTCCCTTCCAGAAGTAGGACAAAATAAAATGTTCCAGTTGCTGTTTCTCAAAGGGAGGAAAATAGAAGCTTTACTATACTATCCTTCACCTGCTTCTGTTCCCACTCAAACTTATTCCTGAGCACAGGTGCATGTGTTTGTCTTCTGGATTTTCTGCCTTAAAAAAACCACCTTAAATCTTTTCAAGCTGCCCTGAAATGTTATCAACTTAGTATATAAGCACCTAAATCTTCCATGTAGTTACTTAATAAGCTACTGTGTCATTCTTAACCTTTTGCCACTTGTATATGCTAGCAGGTTGTAATTACATTTGTCATTGTGAATGGATTTTCATTATAAGTGCTTTCCTCCAGATATTTAATTCTCATTGACCGTGTAATTACTGCATTCAAATGCCTAAACTATAGAAAGTTTCCATGCAAGCAGTAATTTTCTTTGATTTGATGTTCTTAAAGCTCCTACTTTTATGAGGCCATTTGAGGTGTCTGCAGAGAAGTGTTTGATTTAAAATGCACTTTAAAACTGTGAAAACCTGGATTTTGGGAAAGTAATGTAGCACTCCAGGAGGCCAGGGGGACTATAAGTAGTTACCAAATTGAAATTCTTGGGGAGGTAGTTGATATTCTGGCACCGAGTATCACTGTTTTGATTTACTTATGGAGATTAAATTTACTTTTACTTTAGCTTGACTCTGAGGTATCTTTAGTCAGAAATGAAGTAAATATATATAAATTTATTATAGTTAATTTGGTGTTGTTTTTTTCTAATTCACAGGTAGAAGAACTTAAACATTCACATAAGTTGGAAGTAACAAATATCAAACTGGAGGCAGCAAGAACAAAGAGTGAGATAGAAAGAGAGAGAAACAAGATTCAAAGTGAAATGGATGGTAAAGTATGAAATTATTTTGTAATTGTTTCATCTGTTTACTTCTAGTTAGAATAATATAATGATTTTTTTTCTCTGAACACTCCCTGGCAGCCTTCACCTTCTGCTTCTGGTCTAGGTCGTAGATCTGACAATTCACTTGGTATTTGAAATAACTGTGTGTTTCACTTGCTCTGCTAGGTGAAGAACAGTTGAGAGCAGTTTTACATTTATGTAAATTAGTGCATTTGTGACACAACTTGAGCATAATCTATTTCAAATTATATGCTTCATATGGTTATTTTTTTCTATTATTGCTAAATTCCAGAGTCTTTCACACTCTGCTTGAAACCTTAATGTGCTGTAGGGCTTCAGTGGTTGGGGTTTTTCTTTTTGATTCTGTGTCTGTGGAATTGATACCCATTCAATAAGGCTGCCTTACAAAATACAGTACCTAGCTCATTCTTTGAAGGAAATAGGTATTGTTCTAAGATACCTGAAGCAGCTGACTACGTAGGCAACTTGAAATAGCTTTCTAGAGTGAAAAGGCCAAAACTTTCTAGTACTAGTTGTGTTTAAATCACTACACAGCTCTAAAGAGAACTGTCCTCTTACTGATTGGCCATAGCCCCAAAATAGTACCTCTGTCTTCCTGAAATAATTGTTTCTGTTCACTTGCTTTAATATTAAGCTCGCTAAGAGCAATGAAAAAGTGGTGTTCTCTGTACTGACAATATATTTACAGTATATTGCAAACTGAAAATGTTGGGCCCTATGAAGTATGAAACTCAGTACTGACAAGATTTAAGTTAACCTGAAATTACTGCGGAATTCCATTTGCATCACTGAATTAGCTAAATAAACAGGAGTCACTGTTAGAGCATATTGGCTTATTTGCCACTGAACACAGGTGTTAGTCACAAGATTTTAATTTGTATCGTTTGTGCCTGCCTATAGAGTCATAGTTTTAGAAATGCCTTATTTGGTAATATAGGTGGATTAAAATATGAGATTTGTTGTAGCCCAGGTGCTGGTTTCACTGATAACCAGTTACTGTTTACAGTAAACTTTTCCAGAAAAAGAAAATTTCCTTGCTCAACCTTTCCATGGCTATTGTGGAACATTTAAAAAAAAATTTTAAATCCAGACACAAGTGCTTAGTATAAATTGCTCTGGAATTTAAACCTATAATAATATCAACTGTTGAATTACTGTTGTATATTAAAGTAAGAAACTCTCATAGACCATGATTCCAGTGTAATGGTTACTTCTCAAAAGTTTTGGAAGTATTACTGTTATACTAAGAAAGATCTGTTCTGGTTTTCTTGTGTTCTGTTTTTTTCCCTTCCCCCATTCATTCTGTCATTTGAATTGAGATTTTTAGTTCCCTTTTATTTATAAAGTTATTTGAATACAGGATTTCATCAGGTTCTTATCAATAATGACATGTTTAACTTTTTTAAATGTATAATGCAGGACTGCTGTCCGACAAGGAAATTCTTAATGCAGCTGTTGAACGTCATAAAGTGCTTTTGGTAGAAAAGGATCGGGAGCTAATTCGGAAAGTGCAAGCTGCCAGAGAGGAAGTTTTTGACAATATTGCAGCCTTACAGAATGAAAAGTATGTCTACTGATTTCTTCCTCAACTTCTAAAAGAGGACTGTTTTGTGTTAATTTAAACTAAACACTTCTGGCATTTTGTAGTGATTCTTATGTGCATGTTGAATAATGTCTCAGGTTAGAACTCGAGAACAGATTAGCTGATCTAGAGAAGATGAAACTGGAACAAGATTCTTGGAGACAATCTGAAAAAGATCAGTATGAAGAGAAACTACGTGCTGTGCAGATGGCAGAAGAATCTAGCAAAAAGGAACTTCAGCGTTTGCGGTAGTGTGGCTTTCCTAATCTTAGCACAAATTTCTCATTTTCCCCCCCTTAATTTCTTTACAGTAGACAGTAGAAAAGCTTGCTATTCATAGATACAGAAATCTTCATTATGAAATGTTCATTATAGTGGATGAAGCAAAATTATCTTTTGCACTATATAAAAAAATAGCACAGAATTAAAAATGAACGGTTTAAAAAAAACCACTTTTCATTCGAACCTTTAAATGTTATTTTCAGTGACCATTTGGAAGTAATAATTTAGCAATACACATTTGTTAAAACTGGTTCAGTGCTAGCTGCTGGCATAGTGCCAGTGTTAGAGTAAACCATTTCTCTTTCCACAATGGCACCATAGCAGCACCTGGCAAGCTGAGACCCTAATACAATGTCTCTGAGTTGGTTATTATGGTGGTGAGTTTACTTGGTTTACTATAGTTTTTGTATGAAGGTCAGTATGATAAAATGATTCAAACTCCAGAAGTCTTACTCCTCTGTGAATTTTAAGAACGAATAGAAATATATTTTAATATTTTTTTAGTTAAATATTTATCAGCCTTTCAAATAATGCTATTTATTTGTCAGGCTGATTTTTCCTAATTTATAACATTGGTATTTTGATTAGATAAAAATAAGGATGTCTTACACAATTGTAGATTAAAAATTCAACAGCAAGCTATGCAGACAGAGGAGCTGGAAGAAAAGAAATGTGAAAATGCTAATCTGAAACAGGTAAGGTTTTGTTGCATTGTAGTGTTTTATAGAGAAATACATTCCTTCCTGTGGTTACCATGTCTTGTGTTTGAAGATTAGATTGAATTTTTAAGGCTTTTTTTTTTTCCCTGGGGGACAAAATGTGTACTACAGATATTTAGAGAGAAGTGTTCAGAAATCAATCATGCTTTCCTGGACCTCTATAAATGGATTACAGCTTTTTGCTTCATGTGTTTTGTGGGTACCAGGCATTTCAAAGCTGAATGTTTATAGACTGATATATTGAATACGGTTATGCACTATTTAACTGGAGATTCAGTTGCCATGGAGACTTATAAATTGTTTCTAGGTAATGCCTTGCATTTATACTGCATCTCTCATCTGAGGGTCTTCAAGTGTTTAACAGATGTTTCATAAATGAACAAACTAGTGTAAAGAGGTATATTTCTATTGCAGAGTCAGTTGATGGCAGTGTTGAAAATAAAACAATTTTTTTAACTCCTGCTCGCCTGTGATGTTATTTAGTTGGTAACAACAATAGCTTTGCATCAAAGTACTCTGCAAGCTGTGTGCACTTGCAGTTTGAGGCAATTATTTTTTTTCTCCAGAAATCAGAAATTGGGGGCTCTAAGTGTCCATGTGGGGGGAGGAAAAGGAAAGGGAAATGATCATTTCTATATGCTGGCTGCAGAGGTTGGACTTTTCAGTGCTTCCTTATTTTGTGAACTGGTTGGTACAGTCACTGCTGGCTGTAACACATTGGTGTTACGAGATAGAGGAGCCTGGATAGCTCCATAGCTCTGCACTAAAATGTTGCATGGTCCTCGAATTCTGTTTAGCCCTGGGGGCTGAAGTGTTGGATTTCTCAAGTTCTGGGGGATACATCAATGACTGAAGAGTCCTGCCTACCTTTCTCACGTCAACTGCAATAGAAACCCTTTGTCTCGTAGTGATTTACTGTAAAGCTTCTGGAGAAACTGTTGAGTAAAGAGAAAAGAAACAAGTAAAAAAGGCTAATGAAAAGCTAAAGCCCATTGGTGTCTCCATTTTTTATTGTCTCAGTATCTCAAAATCAATTGCTGGTTATTTGCATACCTTCTGAAATTGAAAAAATCTTTTTTTGTTTTGGTAGCAAGTACATGATATGCAACTCCAGCTTGCCACACTTTCTCAATCAGAAAATGATTTGCTGGAGTCTAATCAGAAGCTGAAGGAAGTAATGGAGAGATCAAAACTAGAATGTCAACATGCAAGGGCTCAGGCAGAGAAAGCTCAACTGGAAACAGAGAAGTAATTTTTTTCTTTTGGCTTTACTTTTCATGTTGCTTGTGTTTCTCATGTGGATTACTTAACTATGGATTGTACATTCTGAATAAAGTCAGAAAGTTAAAATTAACAGGAAATAACTGGACAGTTGTACAAAATGGCTGTACATTCTGTTGCACAGCATGTATAAAAGCTTTCCTCATGGCAGCTTTAAAAACCGGAGTTTGTTTCTATTAATGTCTGTTAAAATTAATTATTGATTAGTGAGATACACTGCTTACATAAAACGAAATTCTACTTATATTGAAGTGAATGTCAAACTTCTATAGGTATAAATGGATCTAGAGTTTCAGACAGTTCTTTTAAGAGTGCTTAAGCTGCATGGGTGAAAAAAGCTTTCAAGCATTGTATTATGCTTTGATGAGGTTCCAGGATCCCAGTCAGTATATGTGCATATACTTCTTTTCCTTTCCCATGAGATACTTTTAGCTGATATGAGGTAAGTAAAAGCTGATAGGATATGTTCTAGTTCCTCTCATCAAAATTAAAAATAATCGCTTTCCTTTTTTTAGACAAGCTTGACCACATACCATCAAAATATGATAATAAATGCAGAAGGAAGCCAAATCTTATTCAGATTTCGTATAGAAATGAACACTTCCCTAGAATTTAAAGATTAATTTGTCAGTCTGAAATGGCTTTTCAGAATTTCCTAGTTTAGTAACCAAATATGTGTCTAATTTGTACTGGATTATTGTGTGGTGGGTTTTTTAAAAAGTCAGTGTCCCAGATTAAGTATAAAATCTCCAAGAGGCATAATGTGCCTTTTTTGTTTTGTTTTGTTTTAACATCTCTTTTGCTACTAATTGGTACTGCAATTGCTATGTTGTCATTAGTTTTAAGTACTGCTTTTCAATGTAACATTTGAAGGTAGTATTGCATTTGGACTGCAGAGTATGTCACTAGCACATTAAATAGTTTGGATGTTTGCTTTAAGGAGGCGTATTCATATGTTGCATGAGATCGTTGCTGTTACTTGAATGAGACTGTCAGTGTCATTTACATATTTATGGATCAGAAACCAGTCAGGACTAGGTTTTCCTGAGAAGGCAGTGGAAGGAACTTGTCAGTCCTCAGAGATCATTGTACAAGTATGTAGGTACTGGGAGATGCACTAAGGCTGGTATTGCAAAAATGAAGCAGCTTTGTAGCCTGCATGTAAGTCCTGCAGGTCTGTGCCATTGCTACCCTGGGAGCCTTGGGACATGTTTTGTTCTTTTTATGAATCTGTGAGTGATAGGACATCCTTCTTCAGCTCAGTAAATTCTTATGAGCTTGAACACCAAAGAGTTAAGTTGCACCAAAGCAAGAGGAAGTGAAATAGGGACCAAAAGATGAGAAAACATAAGATTAAAAGTGTCAGATAAATAAAGTAATGCCAGTAGAGCATTGAACATAAGTAGGCAAAGCAGGTGCATGTCTGTCTGTGTCAATCTTAAGCTTGGAAATGAAAATGTGAAAGGAGAAAAAGAGCTGAAGGCAAACTATGAGACTGATACAAATCAGAGATGAGCTCAAACAGGCACTTGTTAAGCATTTTTGGAACAATGTTAGTGGCATTTAAACCAAACAAACAACACCCCCACCCCCAGAACACCTCCAAAAACCCCCACACCCAACCTCAAGCATTTTTAACCATTGCCTCAGCTGAAATCCTTTTAGTGCTAAGCAGTGCTTGCCCCAGGTGCTTTGGTTCCTGGGTACTAGCAGTTATTTACAGTCAAGAGTGAGGCACAAGCCATGCTGGGTCAACTAAAAGAGCCGTAACAGGTAACACATGGGCCAGGACCCTGTTTACCATATGAGACTGGATGATGCCCAATACTTCTACTGTGGGGAGGGGAGAGGTGGTTTGCTGAGAAATTTATGGAGATGCTTCAGAGTCCCTGTAGGGAAGCTGCATCTGCTCAGGACTGGAGCAGTGTGGATGCACTAATACTGAGCCTTGGCCTTCTTAAAATCTACTGCAGAGAATCTCACCATTGGATTTTAATTTTTAACAGTAAGTAAATATGCCATTAGTTCTTGTCTGCTTTGACTCGCAATGCAGATAGCCCAAACAAACAAGGCAGCATGGAGAAACTGGCTCCTTTCCTATCCACTGCTAGAGAACACAGCCTAATTTTAGTATATTGTAACCATGCAAAGGTCTAAACAGATAACATATGCCATTGGTGGTGTGTGTTGAGCTGGAATGTTACCTAGAAACCATATTGGTGGGAGCTTCCTGTTGAGCTGGTGTTTGTTCTGGTTGGGAGCACATCCTGAGCAAGTTTGTTACAAAGACTTAGTAGACCCCATAGGGCAACACCCTGCTCTCCTAGAGAAGGTAGTTGTCAGCTCTTCTGACAACTAATGTTTAGCATAGGCATCTATTCTTGTGTTCCAGTGTGATCATTTGACCTGAATTGAGGAATTTTCTGTGGGTGGTTTGACAGCATGCCAATCCAACAAGGCACCAACAATTAGCTTCTTGGAATCAGTTTTCAAAACTTGCCTCATGGTTGACCAAAACCTAGAATAATGTTAATGCACAAGTTCAAATGTCATAGTCACAATTAGATTGTTAACATAATCAAATTTAAATCAGATTATTTAAGTATATACAAGTAGGAGTTGTGAAAAGATGCATCTATTTTAAGAGCCTTAAGGCATTAACTGAATGCACTGCTTTGTTTGTATAACCTCTTAATCTTTTAACCTGGTTTTTCCAAAGGACTTTAGAATACCAACGTATGGAATGGCTGCAGGAGAAGCATATGCTTACTCAGCACATGGCAGAGTATGAAGAGAAATACAAGCAAATGAAGAACAAGCTGTGTCGAGCTGCTGTTGCTCAGAAAAAGGCATGTTGTCTCTTCCTTTTTTGAACGATCCAGCCTGTGTGAAGTTCAACTTTATGTTGGCCAGCTAAAATTGTTTCAATATTAAGAGTTTATTTGCAGTCTACTGTATACAATAACTAAATATATTGGGTTCTTCAAGATTAGCATAGAAGTAGGTTGAAGTGACATGCAAAAGAATATTACAGCAAACAACTTTGTTATAATGCCATCAAAGATTTTGTGAGGCTTTCTTTGCACACACACATGTGCACTGATGGATATTTAAGAGGTGGACCCCTTAATGAGGGAGGGTGATGTTTCACATACTAGACAAATGATGCTGCTTTTCCTTGATGGAATATTAAAATTTTATTTCTTCTTCTAAGCTTACTTTTTATTAAATAATTTGAAAGAAAAGGCAGATTGTTTATAAAAGCTCAAGATTAATTAGCAGTGTTACACATTGAACATAGGTTAACCTACCAGTATCTTTTAAGGTCATGGAAAGTTAAGATCAACAGGAGAAAAAAAGAAGGAAGCATGCCTTTATGCTTATATTTACTTATACATGGTCATTTAAAGAATGACTGTTTTGATTCTCAGATACAGTTAATGTTTGTTAGTACAGCTGGTCACTGACCAACAAATGACTGGCAGCTGTGCCTCTTTCATTCACAACTATGGATCATTTGCCATCTCTTCTGCTTCCCAGCATGGGAATATTAGCACCTTCAAACAACACAGCATCTCTTCTTAAGGAAAGAAGATCCTATAAAGTGTAACAGCTTGAAACCATGTAATGTAGATTTAATTTTTACAGGATCTAATCTATCAAGGTATTATTTAGCTGTTTGAAACATCTGTTTGACAGAGAAAGACTCTCAATGACAATAAACAAAGGAGGATGCGTGAAAAAATAGAACTTTTGGAAGCCAAGATGGAAGAACTAGAAAAAGAAAATCAAGTGTTAAATAGGTAATAAACTTCACTTCTTCTTATCTTGAAAAATTACATATGCCCAAGGTATGACTTACAAATATGAAGTATTTTTGAAGGTGTATGCTACCTAGAGTAGTAACCAGAGTCAAGTCTAATGGCCTTTACAGCACTAGAATTCTTTGAATAGATTCTATTTAGGATGGGCAGCTGAGAGCTTATGAGACAACTGCAGGGCTGTCTCTTTGAGAAGAAAAAGAGAAAAAATACCTGATAGACACAGTTGCAGGAATCTGTTTAAAAGAAGGAAGTGAAAAAGACTTCAGAATTGCAAGAGAAACAGACATGGCATCCTCTTTGAAATATAAAGTCCTGGTTTTTCTCTCTTCATTGAGCACCTATGGCAGGCTTGATTTGAATAATTAATTTAATGTGGCTTCTCTGACTCACTACTGTGAATGGTATTAAAAGCTTAATTTATTTTGTGTAAATTCTAATCAGTAATAGAGCAGATAGCTAAATATGTAGAGGTACGTTTAGACAGACATGTAGGCAAAAGGATGTACACAGATCTTCTACCTTCCAGTTCTTTTGGTGTGTAAGGATAAGAAACTGTGTAAGGATAAGAAACTGGGGATATTAAACAGCAGAGCACTCATGGAGAGCTGTGCTGCTGTGTTGGGGTAACAAAGATTTTGAGCAATAAGAAATCTGTTATTTCCTAGACAGAATGTTTCCTCTGAAGAATATGCTCGCCTCCAGAAGAGACTAAAGGACTTGCAACGTCGGCACAATGAATTCCGGAGTATAATTCTGAATCCTAACATACCGTCACTCAATCCAGTCAGTATAATGCCATCGTCTTCCTTGCCTCCTGGGCCTGAAGCATCCTTCTCCCTTCTTCAGGTGGTGATATAAGTCGTGAAAATAATACAGCAAAAGAGGGTACTGGAACAGTCCTTTTATACTGACCTTAGCCTTAAGGAAGGTGTAGTTCATCTCTAAACAGAAGTAAGAAACTTTGAGTTATCTAGACATGTTCCCTTCCTCGCAATAGGAAGGAGTACTTGAAAGACAAAGGATATGTTACAGGATGTAACAAATGGGCAGTTTTAACACAGTTCTCCATACTTTGTCCCTCTCCTGAGAGGCTTTAAATGGCTCCTTCTGAGCAAGAAATACTACAGTGTTGTTCTCACACCACAGTTTCATTATTACAAAGCTTGATTTCTTATGTGGTTAAAAGAGTCTTACGCTGAGCTGCTGAGGGTGAAAATCTCTCTGGCTGATGTTGACCAGGTTGACTTTACAGATTTGTGGTTACTGAGGCCTCAGGTTTGTGTGCTCCTTCATCTGAGAGGATGAACAGCTGCAAGTGTATTTCTTCCTGATGCTGTTCATCAAGAATGTCAGAACAATACCCACAAAACACTGATGAGTAAAATTTAACAAATAAGGAGGTTTTGGACTTCACAGTTTTTATTTTCCTTAAAGAAAATGAAAGTATTGCTCATTTTGGTCCCTTGTAAGTGTGCAAAATGTAATAGAGTCACTTTTTTTTTCCTTTTCATTTCAAGGAGGAGCAGCATCAAAGAGAGCTTGCCCTGCTTGGCAAGCGGTTGGAAGAACTAGAAACCAGACAAAGAAAACAGCTGGAAGATCTTGGACCATCTAGAGAGCGGGTAATGGGGTACAGGGACTTGGCAAGAAATAAGATCACTGGAGAAGATGAAGCACAAAGCGAGGACTCCAAATAAAATCTGCAAACTCTTGATGCTGTCAGCTTTCAATAACTTACCCTTTGTACATGCTTTTCATATTTTGCCAAAAACATGGTTGTATGTGCCTGAATAGCATAAACTATATTCTGCATAGTTACCCCTTTGTGGCTCAACTTGTTTAACTGCTTGGACTAAAGACAAAAGTACCCATTCTCACTGGGAATCATAAAAAGAATATCCAGGGTTGCCATTCATGATGGGGCTGTGCCCTGAATTTGTGTTACCAGTGTAGTGATATTTGGCATAGCAGCAGTTACAGGCTCAATGTTGGGATTCAATTACAGACAGTTTGTTCCTGGTTCACTAGACTTCCCACTTCTCTCAAATCCCCACTCCTCTGGGCATGTGTGGGGGGACTGAAGTCCCTCCCACTGTAAGCCAAGAGCAGGTTTGGGATGATTTGATGAAGCTGAATAGCCACAAGTCTGTGGGATCTGATGATACGCATCTCAGGGTCCTGAGGGAACTGGCTGATGTTGCTGGTGTGTTTAGAAGTCATGGTAGTCAGGTGAAGTCCTCAGCCAACTGGAAAAAGAGAAATATTTCTCCCATTTTTAAAAAGGGGAGAAAGGATGAACCATGAAACTACAGACCAATGTGCCTCACCTTTGTGTCTGGGATGATCATGGAGCAGATCCTCCTTGAAGATGTGCTGAAGCAAGTAAAAGACAAAGAGGGCATCCAAGGCAGCCACCATCACTTTACTATGGGCAAGTTGTGCCTGACCAACCTGGTGGCCTTCTATGGATGGAGTGATGGCAACAGTTGATAGAGGAACACCAACAAATGCCCTCATTTAGACTTCTGTAAGGCCTTTGATATGATCCTACATGACATCCTGATCCCCAGATTGAAGAGACATGGATTTGATGGATGAATAGCCATTCTGTGGATAAGGAATTGGCTGGATGGACACAGCCAGAGTTGTAGTCCATGGTTCTATGTCCAGGTAGTCAATGGTGATGAGTGGGGTCCCTCAGAGCTCAGTCTTGGGACTGGTGCTCTTCAGTACCTTCATCGATGACACAGACAGTGAGACGGAGTGCAGCCTCAGCAGGGTTGATGACAGGAAGCTGAGCTCTGCAGTTGACACAACAGAAGGAAGGGATGCAATCCAGAGGGACCTGGACAAACTTCAGTAGTGGGCCTATGAGGACCTTATGAAGTTCAACAAGTCCAAGTGCAAGAGTGCTGCATCTGGATTGGGCAAATCCCAGATGTAAATATACAGACTGGGAAAAGAAGACATTGAGATCAGCCTTGCGGAGAAGGACTGGGGAGTTCTCATGGATGAAAGGCTGGTGTGAACCAGCAGTGTGAGTTCGTGGCCCAGAAGGCAAGTCACATCCTGGGCCACATTAAAAGCAGCACGGCCAGCAGGGCAAGGGAGGCTTCAGGGAGCCATTATTCTTCCAGTACCTAAAGGGGGCTATAAAAAGGAAAGGGACTTTTTCTATGTCCAGAGTGTGTCAGGACAAGGGGCAATGGTTTTAAACCGAAAAAGGGCAGGTTTAGATATTAGGAAGAAATTCTTTGCTGTGAGGGCAGTGAGGCACTTGAAACAGGTTGTCCAGAGAAGTTGTGGATGCTCCATTCCTGGAAGTGTTCAAGGCCAGGTTGGATGGGGCTTTGCACAAACTGTGCTAGTGGAAGGTGTGCCTGCCCATGGCAGGGGGATTGGAACCAGATGATCTTTGATCCCTTCCAACATAAACCATTCTGTTTTTCTGTGAACTATTGCCAAGACTTCTTGACAAGGTGTGTTTTTCAGTATTTTTCCACAAAGTCAAAATATGAAATAATCTCAGCACAAGAGACTTTGAAAAACATTTTTCAAGGTTTGAGTTGTTTAAAATAAAACTGACATTTAGTATAAAAATTATAACAATTTTTAAGAAATCCTTTAATATTTACTTGATAATATCATCTAGCTCCTTCAGTGTAAAAGTTAATGTATACTACTCTGGGTTGCAGTGTTGATCACTAACAATGCTGTAATCCACATCTAGGTTGGTATTTTGACCTTGACAACGTGCCTCTTGTATTTTTATAATGGAAATAGGCAATAATTGTTTTTTTAATATAGCAGAGATTAGTATAACAAATTGCCTTCACATTATATAAATGTAAGGCTGTATTTGTTCCTACTCTAATTTGTTAACTACAACAAAAATATTTATTCCCCATTGAATATATTTATTTAATTTTTTTTTTCAGTTCACTATCAGTCCAGTAAAGAAAATGTGTGAAGGATCATTTATTTATTTATTTATTTATTTATACTTGATAATGATGACGTTCCTGGAACTGTAGGAATTTTTTTATTTGGGGTTTGTTTGTTTGTATTTGGTTTGTCGTTCTTTGTTTTCAAAACACTGCAGCAAAAGCATGGGACAGTGAGAATACGCTGGGCAATTTCTTGTAATATTTATTGGGTATTGCTCTTAGACTGTAGGAATAGTGGAAGAATGACACTGGCATTGACTCAACTTTTCTCTCCAGAGGCTGCAGTTTTCATTTTCCACACAATGTGTAAGTATTTGTCCTGGTTCTGGCCAGGACAGCGTTAATTTTTGCAGTAGCCAGGAAGGGCCACAGCTGGGACCTGGGGTTATTCTACACCACCTCATTTTCCGGGAACAGGGGAAGGGGATCCTTCTGGGTCATGTAGCATGCCAGGCTCCATGCAGTGAGCAACCACGTGTGAATCTGCCTCCCTTCTACCCTCTGTCATCAGTATTGTTGCTGTTACTGATCATTTTCTTATCTCATTGCTGTTTCCAGTAAGTTGTTCTTATCTCAACCCATGATATTTACCTCTTCTGCTTCCAATTCTCCTCTCCATCCTCCTGCACGGTAGGGGAGGTGAGGCAGTGGGAGAGCAGAGCATGGTTTGGAGTGTGTCAGTGGGAGCACTAAATTGGGCAATGGCATTCCTAAACCAGGGCTGCACATTCTTGGGGAATTTGTTAAACTTCTCTGAGGAAAAGAGTGTAGCTATTAGAAGTAACAGAAGCTATTTCTGCTGCCTCCTGCAGGATGAAGTTGTACAAAGTAACTCTCAGCCTGAGCCAGCTTTGCCAAATGGAATGGTCACCAGTGTCTACCAGCATGGAATGGTTGCAAAGAGCAGCTGTTGGCAGCCTCATGTTTCTGTCCCCAGCTCTGGCTGTGTCAGCAAGGTGCCCACTGATGTCAGGGGGCAGAGGACGTTTATACAAACTAGGTAAGACCTGGAGGGCAGAAAAAGGGTAATAGCAGGAGGAAGAATGATGATCAGCACCTGGTTTGTGGGCTGCCTTTCCCAGTTGGTCTCAGGCTTTTTGTGTGAAAGCTTATTTCCTGAATAAGGTGTTCCTGAAGCACCTTCTCCTGAAAGAAGGATTATGCAGTTATCATCCTTTTAAACATTTTTAGCTTTTTAAAAGTATCATCACCCTCAGAGCCTTTAAGCAGTGCAGTTGTAGTGCAAATCCTAAAGGCTGTGTGGAGGTGTGGCAGGCACTGCACAACCAGACTGTCCCTGGCCTGTTGCTGCTTCCCACACGTGGGAGAGCAGCTGGGAATCCTCCAGCCCAGGGAATCCCCCTCCATTCAGACTCTGCAGGAGGTCACTGCTCAGCTGCTGCTGGGGTTTAGGCCAGTGCCTCCCCTCCCCAGCATCATCAGGTGTTGTATTGTACCTTCTTGTTCCTGTTCTTCCCAATTTCAGTGTGATGGAAATGTGCTGTGCTGACCTGCATGGCTCCGTCCTGAAGCCTTGCAGGGCTGCAGCTGCAGCAGTATTTCTCACGTGATGCCCCTCCATGTCTTACACTCCATTCCTTGCATGACCTTGCATCGTTACCAGCTGTGTTTGCTTTTTTGTAACCACTTTAAAGTACACAATCAAACTAACCTCCAAATGCTTTTATTCTAGATAAACCCATACAAACACCAACATGTTTTTGTCATTTGCACTTTTTTTAACCATTCATTTTAAACAACAGATTTAACTTCTGTACAACAGGAATTACTTTACACATTAGTAAGGTTTGACTTCAAACTAGATGACTGCAAAATAATGCTCTGTAAGCTAGTGTTAGAAAACACGCTGTTTGCCATAGCAGTTTGCCTGTAAACATGGGAAAGTAAGTTGAAGAGAAGTTTGTTTTTCATTGCTGAGGATGTGATTAGAACTGTTGTGTTGCCATAATACCCATAATAGAGGTGGTTCTTCTTTTCTGTGTAACAGTAATGGCAAATTGCAGATACGGAAGGTGTGTCAATGTTTTGTGTGCTGACCCAAACCTACCAAAAGAGCCACAATCACTTAATTATACTTCACATCACTTCGTGAGATCCACTTGATGGGTTACAAAGTCCCAGCATGACTTAAAAATGGTTTACTAACAGAGTGACGCTGTTTAGGAGGCTTGAATAAAAGGCAATAATCCTATTCCAGGCTGTAGGTAAAGCTACAGGGCCTGCTTCAACACATACTTAATCTCTAGAAATCATTAAAGCTATTGTAGCAAACAAGCAGTAGTACAAATACAGAATAGGACTGATTTTCATTTCCTCATCAATATAAACACATATAGTGAAGTTCACAGGATCAGACCCACGCAAACAGATTATATTTTACAGCTTTTCAAGCAGAAATGTTGGGAGTTGTTGTTTCTGCCTGTACAGAAGGTTACTGTTGAACAAAACTATCACAGTTCATTTGAATGCACTGCCAGCAAACACCTGAAGTGGAAGAGAACTAACTGGAAAGTGTAATCCACTCATGCCTCTCCCTCAATATCAACTACTGTGCTTTTTCTATTTATTTGATGCTGCTTTAAAATGTTAGATTAAGAACGATAAAAATCAAGCCCTTACGTGCAGGTATTCTAAACTTAAGTGCCAGTCAAGCCACGGTCCACTCCTTTAGGACAGAGGGCAAGATAGGTTAGAGGTGGGTGGGTTTTTTTCTGATTAAAATTGAACTTATCAAAATACATTGTGCCAGGCAGAGAACTGCTGAAAGTACTGCAACATTGTAGTGCAGTTTCCTGAACAAAGCCATACATTCCATCAAGTATAAAGTGTAAACTTAATAGCAAGTGTAAGACTTGAATTAAAAAAAAAAACCAACAAAGCCATCACAGTATGGGTTGGCTGGTGGCTGCCCTCTCTGGTATGCAAGAGGAACAACTTGTGCAATCACATGGTAGGGAGGGGGCAGAGCAGCAGGACGGTGTTTTTGTGTTTGCCTTTCTCCATCCACATTAACAGCCCGCCTTCCTCCTGCCACAGGTGGCTGGTGTGTGCTGGCACTGGCCAGCCGCGGGATTGGGCCTGATGCCAGCTGCCTTTGTGGCCAGAGCAGGCAGCGTTAGCACCACTGGCCTGAGCTATGGGGCTCCTCCAACCGTGGGACCCTTCACTGCCTGGGAGCCCTGCACAGCTGGCTCTGGCTGCTCACAGCCCCAGCACTGGCTTTCTGTACCAAACTGGGCCCTCTGTGCCATTCACAGCCTTATGGCACCTTTCCCACTGCCCGGGCAGGTGACAGCTCTTCCCTCTCCTGTGGGCCACTGTGCTACACCACTCACCTCCAGTGGTGGATCCCTCCAGAAGTGTATGGAAACGGATCTCCGTGTCATCAATGCCTTACTTCAAAATCTAAGCCTCAGAACGTGCCTCCTGTGACTGAAGCAGAGTCCATGGTGACAAAGCATTTAGCTCTGTAGCAGAGGGTGGGGCTGTGCTGGTGCTGTGGTAGAGCTGGAGCCATGGCTGCTCCTCCCTGGCTTTGCTCAGTAGCCAGTGCACCAGCCTCATCCCAGCAGCACAGCTATGCACTTGCTTTCCAGCTGGGCCGACTTTAGCCACCAATGCAAATGTAATGGGCACCTTCTTTCCAAAAGGGCCAAGCCTCAAAAAACCCCAGGCGGACTAAGGCAGACAGTTACCCCTCCCCACCCCAACCCCAGCACATTTGTATCAGCTTCTCATACACAGTCAGAGATTACACCAGTCCTCCTGTTCTTACATATTATTAAACTAACCTTTGACCTGACCCCCCCCCCAACATGCTGGCTTTAGGTCTGTGAGGCCCTTGTACACAGATGGTAAGGCTGGCCAGGACTGTCAGCACTGCTGCATGGGCCGATCATGCACCTGAGGTCAGGTTTGTGCACCGAAGTGCAGCCATCGTCAGCTGCTTCATCAAATCACAACAGTGTTCTGATGCAGTGCAGTTTCAGCTGTGAAGCTGCTCACAAGTGTTTCACAGCTTATTTAAGGATGGAAAGGTAAAAAATGTAAACACAGACTGATGGTGGCTGAATGCCCTTCTCCAAAAGCCTCCCCTCATTTCCTCCCGTCAGTGGTTGGCTTCACTTTGGACATGGAATTTTTAACCTAAGGAAGGTAAGTCCTGCCATGTGGCATTTGGCCTTCAAACTTCAGACCCACTTTTTCTATTAAACACACATCCTAAGTGCCACTTCGGTGCCAGGTTGTTATTGGGTTTGTTGTTGTGTTTGTTTTTTTTTTTTCTGAACAGGAACTAGCGAACATCATTTGACTGGAAGGAAGGAAGGAAACTGTAGCTGACCCGTATTCTAAAGCCGGAGCTCACCCTCACAGTTTGCCAAGCTGCTGAAAGGATGTGGCAAAACATCAGCTTTTTCTCTTAAAAAAAAGAGCTAAGCAACTTGCAAGTTCACGTGGGCAACTCTGAACTTATAGTGTATTTTGCACATCTCCTATGACCTTGTTTAGAAGTAAGCAAAAAGCTTACTAGACAGTATTTTTGAACCAAAGGGTTATGTGTGTTCAAGTACCTAAAAATGCTGACCCTGCCAACATTAGGTTCACTTTGACATGCTCCTGTGTGAATATGTAACCCTGCCCATATTTTGTTCCCCATCGTAGATTACTTGGAATGGTCAGAGTGGAGAAGAGTGTCCAAACGTTTCAAACCCTGTACATATTGTCAGTCAAAACAGTTTTGGGAGCAGTAGCGCTAATTTAAAATCCCCCACAGTGATGCTGTGAGTCAGTGCTCTGCTCAATGCCATTTGCATTTTTTCTTTTCGTCAAATAAGGCTTTTAGTTGCTGGAGCTGTTTCTGGACTTCTTCAAACCCCCGTTCTCGCTCGAGTTTGCTGACAATCTGTTAACAATTAGCAAAAGAGAGAATAATTTTTTTAATGCTTATTTTACTTGCTATTTTTTAAAGCCTGCTTTTCCATTCTCAAACAACTACTCACAGAAAAACCCATCTGAATGCCTGCTTATCTGTAAACATTCTTTTCTGGCTTTAACACTTTATTTTGGTAGTATTCCTTTCAAGTCATTCTGATCACAGGATTTGCAACACTTTCACAAAAGAATGACTGAGCCAAGCAAAAAAAAACCCAAAACACATTCAAAACATGCTCATCTCTCAGAGTGTGAGGCAAGGGCAGTGCTCCAGTTTTTACCCTAGAGAAGATTTGCAAATGACATTTCATTTCTCTTCCTCTGCCCTCTAAGCTGAGGGCAATGAACTGCCTCTTTTCCTCTAACTCACCTAGTTGGCTCTGGCCCAGGAATAGAGCACTAGTGCTGTCTGAAACCTCTGCTGGCAATGCTACACAGAGACAGGTCTCAGTAAACAATGAAAGAGGTTTAGCTGATCCCAGTCAAAAGCCAGAGGGGGAAGAGCAGAGGGAAGATTTCCTTCTAAGGATGGGCTAAGTTTAGCCAGTACTAGCTTCAAAAAAGCAAAAATGGACACGAAGACCAGAAAGTACACTGAATGCTCCCGTATCAACCCCATTTTAATGAGCTTAATAAAGGGTGATTAAGGCCATTCTGAGTATCATCCCAAGCTTGTTTCAGGAGGTGAAGATTTGATGCTGAATCCAGATAATTTGAGATGGTAGAGATCAGAAATGGTAAGCCAGCTAACAGGTGACTGAGAGCTGGATGACTACAGCAAGTGCTGGTGCTGTGCTGCTGAGAATGAAAGAGAGAAAGGCCTGGTTGCTTGGAAACCCAGACAACCTGCTGGAAGCGTAAGGAGGCCTTCAGGCAACACACCCCAGCTGGCTCGTATCTGAGTCCCTGCACAGGCACACACACAGCCTCTGTTCAGGATGCTGAGCAAAACGGAGTGGAGAATCCTATAATGCAAAGTGGAGGACAGGGATTTTCTTAGAAAGCAGCTTAGAGGTAACCTGTGACTAAGTACTTTCAGCTGAGAAAAGATTTCTTTTGTTAGTAATAGCAGGGACTGGAAGCTTCTCTTTAAGAGAAAGGCTATTAGAGCAGAGCATTAAGAGGGCTAGGATGGGAAAGGAGCAGACGCCTCTTGCTGCAAGGCCATGTGCTCCACTGAGGTGTTTGCACTGTTAAATTGAGAACCCTGGTGCTACAGTCTAATCTGATTTCTGAACCTCCAGGGAAATGGAGCGCATGCACAGGAGTTGTGACAGGCATTTGCAGAGAGTCTGCAAACACAGTAAAACAAGAAGCCTAGACTATATAGGAACTTCCTCAAAACTGCAGGGAGAATTTTACTGCTATTGTCTCTGTGCAATACAGCAGTGACAGTAAAGGTACACTGACAAACCTTTGGCGTGTGCCCCCTCAGAGGGTGCCCCTCATGGCTCAGCAGAAGGGGCAGCCTCAGCTGCATTACAGAGGGGCTGCCTCTGGAGTGGCAGCCAGCAGCTTGCCCAGCAGCCCAGCCCTTGGTTACTGCATCAAGCCCCACATTAAGGATTAAGCAGAAATTGCAAATGTGCTTACCTCATCATAGTATTTCACTATGTATTTGTAGATTTCAAACAAGGCCACTTTCTCATTAAATTCATTTTCATGTTTCTAAAACAGAAAACAGTTCTGGTCAGATACTTCTTTAAAAAAACCCAAACTTAACATGAAAGCAAATGAAGTTGCTGCTTCTCAACCATACCTTAGATTCCTGAGCTAGAAATTCTTCAACCTCTGCAGTGGTCAATGGAGGCAGATCCCTGATGGCTTTGTAGTACGCTTTCACCTCCTTCTTGTAGAGCGGAATGTCCTTAGCATAGAGAAGTTTATTTGTTGGTGCTTCCTTAAAAGAAAAAAATTGAAGCCTTGTAACTTTTCCCAGCACAGAATTCCTAAGGTTCCACCTCCACACAGTTAATTGCATCTAATTGTGTCTGTGTGACTCATTTTTCTTTGCTGTGGTTATATACAAGGAACCAAGGTTATGAAACAAAGATGCAAACCAGAGGCAGGACCTCACTAATAGTGTATTGTGTTTCATGACAGTTGCCATGTAATTATTTCTGTTGACATCAGGAGTGATGACGTTTTGTCCCTCAGACATATTTTTCTTTCTCACTTCCTCCTTACAGGTCCCTAGACCTGAAAGATTGTGAAAGCTGAACCAAAGGCCCGGGGCTGATACCCTATTTACACACACGATTCAGCAGTACTGCTGAAAGGAAAGCTCCCTGGCAGTAACACCAGAGTCTTGTTAGACATTGTCCTGGCAGAGGTTCCCCTAAATCTCTTTGGTCCCTACTTCCCTCAGGGGTTTGAGAGCATGGAGAGCTGACTGCCAGACACACACAGCCAAAAGGATTTTTTTTCTTCACCCCAGGACTTCAACAATCCAGGTCAGCACTGAACCTACCCATGAGGTTTAGGCTCATTTGAGGAAATAAGTACTGACACTTGTGATAGGAGCCAAGACCCCACCTGGAAAACTTATTTTCAAAATGTGAAAGTGGGGGCTGGTAGTTTCCTGTTGAAGTTTTGGGCAATAAATGACACAACCATGTGATAGCTTGTCACCACTGTTTCCAATGTGTGATGAAATAATTTAAATGTTTGTTTTCTAAATGGCTAAAAGATGTTTCAAGATCAAAGCCAATCATGAAAGTAAATACATCTTAGTACTAAAAGGTCACAAGATGTTTACTGTATTGCAAACCTTTATCAGGGTTCAGCACCCCTTTTCAAATAGCTAACAGGAGATGTTTCAAACAATACTTCACAGTGGATGTTTAGCACAGAAACCTAACAACCATGCTCATTTGTAGTTTTTCCATCAAGGAAGTGATGTGATTAGCTTTAATTTATGATACTCACTACTAAAGTAAGATAAATAAGCACATTATTTACTATTTCCCTTTAACAGCTGAGCAGTTGGATCAGATCACATAGGAAATTAGTCAATTTTTATATAAATTCTTTTAGGCTAAAAAGTCTCTAGCCTGTTTTTCTTGGTAGCATGAGCCTGAACAAATGCTTCCTGCTTTGGTCCAAAGAAAAGGAAAATACCCTGGGGGAAAATGAAGTATTTCTGATCTCCAGAGTTCCAGACACTGTACTAAAGAGTTTTTGAATGTAAGATTTCTGAACTTGTTGCTCCAGCAAATAATTTTGCATATAAAAAGGGAGTAGCTAACACATGTGAAAGGAACTGTTTCAAACTTCAGAGGTCTTTCAGTATTCTTACAGCTTCCACTAGCTTATTGTATGAGTCTTCTGCACACTGGTGTGTGGCAGACAAAATTTGGACTACTTATCAAATAATGTTAATACTTTTAAGACCCTTGTTTAAAACTACATTAAAACTTCATTAAAATCTTACAATTTCCACCTCTGCCACATATTGTGTAAACACACTGTGCAGAACTGAACTGCAGAGAAAACAAGCAGCAGATAACTATAAATAAGGCATTTTTAGATACAGTAGCTGTATCTGTCTACTGGTGAATTCCTCAAAGTCTCAGGAGACTGAGCAACGAGGAATGGAAACCCAGCTTAATTAGGTCCCTGACAATTCTGCCCCCAATATCAGCAGATCCAGGACTTCATCATCTCAATCATTATATAGTTGAAAAAGACTTTGGTTGAGAAATTAGTAGACTGGAGGGGCAGTGTTACCTTCCCCAGTGTCTGCTCTGCGAGAGAAAAGGCATCCATGAAAGCTTGTGCGATTACAGACAAACAGCCATCTATGTGTGAAGTCTTCTTAATATCAAAGACAAACTGGGGATTCTTCAGGATGTTCACCCAGAAGCGAAGAGGAAGACTAGACAGAGAAAGAACAAACATCTTTAAAATTGACTGCTCAAGTAGCACAACTGCTTTAAAATGGTTCTTAATTGCAACTGCACTCATGGAATGAAGCACATTCCTGGGCTGCTTCTTCAAGCTAAAAAAGGGGTCAGGGAACAAAGGCTATGGAACAAACACATCTGTCAGGCACCCAGCTTCAAACAATGCTCTCAATCCACAGCTACTTTTTTCAGAGTGTGAAGTCAGTGTGCAGACTGCACAGACATGGAAGCTCTGGTGGCTTGTGTTGTATTGAATCAATACACTAAAGTTACTGTTATCCACAAAGCCAAACCACATCTTATTCCCAGACACGCCAAAATCTTACTCTTCTGATCACACATGACACATTCCATCTTTGCAACTACATTTTCAGAAAGCACATGCATCCCATGGGCATACCTGTTGGTTTTCCATATGTGGACCACATCAGGATCAGTAATTTTTTTGCTCTCAGCCTGGGCATCCAAAAAGTCAAAAAAGTACTTGATGGCAACAGGTGCTTTATTGTTGGGTAAACTCCAAATGCTCCTGAAGAGCTTTTCAACAACTGAATGAATTGCAACCTGAAAGTAACAAAGTTAATATTCTGTTATTATTACACGAGAAAAGAATAGGATCTTTTACCTCAGAGAGCTTAGTGTGCCCCAAGACAACCACACACAGAAATTACAATATGCTTGTGGCAAACATTGAGGCCATAGGTTACTGGCAAACAAGACAGTAACAAAAATGAGACTACAATACACCACAGTGAGCTCCTTCCATATGTCACATGTCCTGTTTCTCTGCTGACAGGAGAATTGTGTTGAACTCTACGATAAATCATAGGTGGGAAGAACCACTTGGGCTAATAAAGACAACATCAACTCTTGGGATCCTGTTGCCACTGTTGCTAAAGGCATTGGAATTTGTGACTGCAAGTAAGAGGGAGGTGAGAAAAAGCAGTTTAGCCTGTTTCCTAGAGCACTGGTCTTCAAGGTGCCATCTGTGACACGTGCTCAACACGTGCTCATCAACACTTCATAGCCAAGTGGCTCTGGCATTTGATCTAATTCTAGGATAACAGCTTTGGGTGCTATAAGAACACACTTCTCTCTAATGTTAGAGAGAAGAACTGAAAACTGGGTATTTCTGATACAAAAGGGAAGATATTTGGCGCA
Source organism: Corvus hawaiiensis (assembly GCF_020740725.1). Taxonomy (NCBI): domain Eukaryota; kingdom Metazoa; phylum Chordata; class Aves; order Passeriformes; family Corvidae; genus Corvus; species Corvus hawaiiensis. The sequence goes on from NC_063216.1 coordinate 34,799,989, forward strand.
CTAAAGGAAGGGTTTGGTTGTTGCTGGACTCACTGACATAGTCACAGAGTATTCATAAGTAGAGGCAAACAAAGCAAAACACTGTTTTGTGCTTTTTTTTCTTCACATCTGTTCTGAAGCTCAGTTCGGCACAATCTTCTCTTGACAAGAATGATTTAAGCATATCCCAGGGCCTTGAATACTGGCCAGTTCACTTCATGTGGTAAACTCTCACAATTGTGTCTGTGTGCATGTATGGGAGAGAGGGGAGCAGACAGAGAGATGGTGTGATGCAATTGCCTTTAGTGCACAGCCTATCACGAGAGGAATTTCACAGCTCTGTTGTTCAGGGCAGTGTCTTACTTTGGAGAAGGAGATGATTAATTTAAAGCCCTTTAAAAGGACTGTTTCTAAAGAGCTTGAACTTTTTTTCTGTATCTCAGTCTTCCACCATAAGACATTACTGGTTTACTCCAGCAGTTCCTGAGGGCTCATGTTAGTTTTCGCAGGTAATGAGAAATGACCAGTCTTCACTCTCACTTTAGGGACTCTCCCAAATTACTTCAGATGCTATCAACAACCTAATTAAATAATGATTGATAGATTTTTAAATGCAAGAAGGCTATAATGATCATCCCTTCAGGCCTCTTGCACAGCTCTCAGTGTTGTGTGCCCATTAATATTTAATGCAATAAGCTGTTGCAAAGTTTTCTAACCATTTTGAGTAAGTCAGAAACAAGATGACGTTACTGGAGGGAGTGAGCAGGACTTATTCCTATGGAATGCACATTGTATAAATTAGGTAGTGGTATTATAAATCCTAAGGACCTTGCTTTTAAAATTAATCTGGTTATTTTGAATGCTTAATCTGAAACCCTAACAGATTATTTCATTTTATGGGCAGTATTTTGTGAAACTCAGGCTTCAGAAGTTGTCTCTAAGCTGGGCAAACTCTAGAGCAGAGTGAGGAGATTGTTGACTGAAAGCTGTCATTCCAAAAGGGTTCATTCTCACTCTATGGGACTCTGTGGTAAAAACTCACTTTCCATAAGCTAAATAACAACCTTTTTTCTTTAACCTGAAAAAAAGGTTGTGCTTACTGAGGAGATACTATGTGTAATAGACAATTTTAGAACCCTAGCGTTAGAAAACCTGAAATGTGTCTCTCTTTGCAAATGGTCATAGCCATAGTTAGTGCAGTGATTTTTTATATGCTACCTTTTCATTTAAGATTTGATTTACACACAGGAAGTCTGCACAGTTTCTGGTTTAATTTGTGTTTCTGTTATGCTAAACTAGCCAAGACAACATCAGCCCTCCCCCAAAAGAAAGCCTTTACAGTTTACCTTGGTTGACAGAAGTTTTGTGAGATACATTTCTTTCACTTTGAATTTTTGCTTTCCTTTGTGACCTGCTCCCTTTACATCTTTGTTTGCTTCCGAGTCTGGTAAAATCTGTCATGAAGAGATTAGAGAGATTACACAGATCCAAATACAGCTCAGTATTAAATCTACCACTTAGCAGTGTAATGACTCAACTCACCAAATGACAGTGTTCATCTGAGTAGTCCACATCTAAACAACAAAAGCAGAGAGCAAACAGCCATTAATGAAACACATGGCTACAAGCTTGTGAGTTCTGCTGGTCTCTGGGCCACGCAACAGAGTGCATCCAGAATGCCCAGCAAGCCGTCAGTGTCATCCTTTCCTGCCTGCAGTGTGGGGGAAGCCTCTGAGAAATGCACAGGCCCTGTGCACCTCCCTAGTGACAACCTGTAGCTTGAACCACTAAGGTACAGCATCCTATCTGCTGCAGGGGTAAGCTGGCAGCAATCACAGCTCCTCTGAAGGGAGGACAAGGTAAGATGATTGCAGTGGTTTAAGTCTCTAAGAGTGCTGAGTGCAAGTAGGCTGAGGTCAGGCTTGAATGTAATGGCTGGGAACAGACAACCTCATTTTTGCTGAGGGAGAGGCCACCCCAGTGAGATGAGAACGTCTCTCCTAACACTGATGATAAGGAAACACGTGTTAGGAGTGTGTTTTTTCACAGGGGCTACAGAAAGTTCTGCCCTCATCCACCAGCTGGGTGGGAGCAACCTGCGTTACAGGGCTGGGTGAGATGAACTGACCTCCTCTGTAAGCACCCTGTATCTCTTGACATGCTGTTGAGACAGCCAAGACAGAGCTTTCAGAAACACAGTCAAGAGAATAAGGAAAATTACCGAAGAGTGGGGGTTTTATCATTCCTGTCTCTGGACAGTGCAGCACTATGTCTGTGATGCACAGTTCTGGGCACCAGGGAGAGGCGTATTCCCTGGGCTGGTTTCAACAAGTCAGCGCTTTGTGTCACCTGGGCTCCCTTGTCCTGCTTTCCTGCCTATGAGCCTGTATCTCCAAGCAATCATTTGCTGAGGACTGTAAGCCCTTCTGTCCTTCTTTCCTTTGCCTCCTTTCCTCCTTTTAGGCTCACCATGCCTGCCAGAGGCCCAGAGCCAGGGCTCTTCACTTGGCTCAAGTATATCCAAGTACCCATTTCTCTGACCTCCAACTGACCAAGATACAATCTGTCACAGCTCAGTTCTCTGCATTCCCAACCATTCCACACAAAAGTTAAAATAGGTTGCAGTCCCTGTTACCTGATCGGCTATTTGCCTTCTTTTTGAAGACTTTTATGGTTGCTCCATTTGAAATCTGAAAGCAAAAACAAACATCATGCTGAAACAAAACTGCTTAGAATTCATGAAAGCCTCAGTTTCATTTCCTCTGTCCCTCAGCCCATGGCAGTGCAGGGCAGCCCAGCCCACTTCATTCCCCCCACAGTGTGCACAGCTTTCAGCAGGCAGCCAGGGCTGGGCTTTCAGGCACCGGCAGTAGCTGCACTTTGTCAGGATTACCCAGCCAGGTGGGAAGGCACCTCTTCCAATGCACCAGCCTTGAAGACCTTTCCCTTCCTTCGATTTTTCTAGTTCAGCCCATATGTGGACGTTGTCATTTTCATGTACTGCTCTGTGCTGTTTCTGGCACCCATCTTTCTATAGATTTCTCAGGTTAAATTCTCTGGCTCCAGTGCAATAGGATCTTATGGGAAGGTGAGGCAGGGAGGTGCACACAAAGATGAATTCTCTTCTGGTCCCCTTTCCTTCAGCTCAGTCTGTTCTACCTGTGTCCTACGGAGGGGCAATTTTGAGGGTTTAGTCTGGTGCTCCCAAGAACTATTTTCAAACTGAGCAAAATATTTATACACGGTAAGATCAAGATCCTTATCTTACCATCTTGGGATTTCTAGGAAAAATCTACCTCCTCCTTCCCTGAATTTATAGTGCTGCCAGGATGTTACGCATTATCTTTAAAACAAACTGGCAAGCCATGCTTTTATTGTCAAAGAGTAACTAAAAAATGGCTCCCACTGAGAACTACACCACTGCTCTGCTATCAAATGTTGAGTCTTGCCAAGTGCTAGTGTACTTGCCTCTATAATTACAAAAACAACCGGCCAGTTCTAGGAAGGGATCTCTGCCAAAATAATTTAAGTGTTTTTTAAACCTTGGCAGCCAGCCTGGTGTGAGAAACCAGTTTAAACATTAAGATACTCTATCAAAAGCTGTGTCTTGTGCCAAAAAAATCTGCACTTACATTTGCTCCCGGAAAGTAAATGCAATCTATTTTATAAGTAAGATTTTTTTGCAGAGATTCCATCTATCACACAGAGTTTCAGAACTATTTTAGATAGCACAGAACACTTGAAAACTGCACTACAAATAGGAATATGCTCTAAGGCTAGCCTGTGAGGTGATACAAACACCCAGACAGTCCTCCTACTTGGCCCTGAAGATAGATAAACAGGAACAGTGCTACCCAGCAGCTCACCCCCTCCTGGAGAGACGTGGGCAACATGCTGCCTCCATTCCCTCCCCAAGAAGTAGGAGGGCAGCTCAGTGCTGAAATGTGTTGGCTTCTGTCCCAAGGGAGATGGGCAGAGCTCAGAGGGAGAACAGTGCTTCCTTCTGGGAATCAGAGGCAGTGCTGCAGTGCAGCCATGACCAAAGCCCACACTCTAGGTTTTATTTTTGGGACAAATTATGCTTTTAGCAGTGAGTAGACCATGCTTTCCTTCTTTGGCATGACTGCAGCAGCCATACTTGCTGTTTCTTTCAATGTGATCCAATTAAAAAAAACCACCAACATTACAAAAACCCCCTTCTTTTTGCATCTTGCTGTCTGAATCGCTTTTTGTGGTGCGCTGCTCCCATGGACACCTCAAAGTATCTTTGCTTTGTCAGCTGCATTACTGAGGGGGACAAACAAAGAGAGATCTCTTCCAATCCACACAACATGGAATACGGCTACTTTGGAAAACAGAAGGCGTGGTAGTGTGGCTCTATGGCTCCTGTTCCCCAGGCCTCCTGTCCTCACTGTAATCCAGTTCCTGTCATTGAGCTCCCGGGATCACACATTCAGACCTGCTCTACGGGGCTCTGCTTGCTCCTGGAATGTGTGATACTGGTATCAGTTGAGAAACTGGAGATCTGTGACCGGACAGCAGATCTGAAAGTGACTGTCTAACTCTCTTCTTGGGTGGGGAACAGGATGTCAAGATAATTAGCAACTTTCTTGTCATGGCTTGTGGTTATTCTCATGGAAGTGATAGTACAGACCTCATAAATAAACATATCAGTAACTCTCCTAGGAGCCAAAAAATTAGACCAAAAGTAGCACACAGGCCAGAGGCACATGAGAGTCTAACACAGTGGATTTTTTTCTCTTCACAAACACTACACAAAAATGTAAATGTACCATTCTTGCATATTTTAAAAACCTGTGTAGAAACTAAGTCTGCTTTTTCAAGATTGATTGGTGACTCTGGGACCTTCATAACACAACCCTAATGCTCCGGTGTCTTAAAAAGATTTGATGGTACTTCCTAATTTCAAACATCTGGTTACTTTCTAGCATGTAAGGCTGGCAAACAAAAAGAAAAATTACAGGCATTGTTGAAATGTAAGTCGGAATTTGTCAGGCAATGTTACTGCCCTCACAGTGTGTATGCAATGTTCCTTCTTCTTGCTATCTAGACACTTTTACAATCCTTTTTGTATCAATATGCATACAAGAAAAAAACTAAGATATGCTAATGGCTAATACTTGCCACTAAACTACTGCCTAAAATGCCACTGAGCTTTTGCCTAAAATGTACATTATTTTGTCAGTGCCAGAAAACGTGAACGAAAATATCTAAGAGACATGCAGTACAATTTCCATAAGGCAGCTGCTAAGCTATAATTAGTGTAGTTACAGCTTTGCAAAAACAACTGAGCCTCCTACCTAACTTGCATCTGCAAGAAACCATTGCCTGCAGAAACCTCAGACAAAACAAGGGCTGGGACAAAGATACCCAGGGATGACAGAGACCAGTGGAGCAGACTTATTTGCCATGAGGTCTGATACCCATGAGCCACGGTCCAGATGAGCAAAAGGCTGCTGGGTAAAAGCAGGGAGCACCTGCAATAGCTGCCTGTGGTAAAGAGGGCAGGTACTGCCACATTAGACAGAAGTTCAAACACCTAATCTGATTCTGATACACTGACCTTTGCTGCACAGGCTCAAACTGCAACACTACAATGTCCTAATTTGTACAAAATCTCTACAAGTGGAGTGGAGGAGATCACATGTTCATCTACAGATAAGATTCAAGACAGGCACAGGAAAAGCCACTGGATGGTGACTCTGAACATCTGGGTTCACTGCTGACCCCCGTGAGGTAAGGAGAGCAACAAATGCCTACAGAAATCTGTAAAGTGACTCCAAATAAGCTTGCTTCATATCTAAGCAGCCTTGTCCTCTGCCCAGGCTACAAAGTCCTGCTAGGAGTCCTTGTTTCTCTATGGATGGCACTGTATTTGCTCATGCAGACAGCAACATGTTCCGTGCTGGCTCAGGTTCCTCAGCACCATACTGCATTGCACAGCACAGACCTACAGCAGCAAAACTTCTAAATAAATAAAAATTTATGAGCATGTTAAGAGCCAGACTTTCAAATTCAATGAGGCATGAGGAAAGATCTCTAAAAGCACTCAGCACGATAACCTCCATTTCCAAAATCTATTTGTAAGCATCACATGTGAACTTCCATATCACCTGAGGCCAATCACCTGCTGCACCCTCTCCTCCAACATCTCACTCTCTATTTTGACTGGTGTCACTGAAAACTCCTTAGAGAAGTAATGCTGCTTGCTACACTTTCACAGCGTGCTACACCCAGAAGGGCTCTGCCACCAGTTGCAGTTTTTGAGTGATGTTGCAAGGATGGACAGATATTGCAGCATTGCAAACAACTGCTTTACGGGTACAACTGGAAGCAGAGGGGAAGACTTATGGTACAAGTGCCAACAGCAGATGGAAGCAGAAACAGAGAGAGAAAAAGGGGAAGAGACTGACACAGGAGGTATCAAGAAAAGAGAGAGAAAAGCCATCAATCCTTTTTATTCTGACTTGCAATGAGATTTCAGAAGTATCAATACTGCCTGTTCAGATAATCAAAATATGAGGTGGGATGAGGTAAGCAGTTGCTCATGGTACAACAAAATCTCAACAGCAGAGACTCAAAAAGTCCCAAGGCAATGTTCATAGCTGGAAATCAGATTCTGTTTTAAATGAAATGCTCAACAGAAGTAACAGTTTACATGGTATGTTTGAACCAAGCAACCCAACAACAAGGAAACCTCTGAACAATAACAGAAAACATGACTCATTGGCAAGAACGTTGTGTGCCACACAATTCTTTCTTTCTGTTGATGACACTCAGCTATGTCTTCAAGATCAATCGAGATTCTGCTGTGCAGATCACATTTGAGAGCTGTGGAGAAACAGCTTCTCAACTCATTGGTCTGGCTTCTGTGCTTACCTCATAATGGCCGATGGTATTTAGCTTCCTTATCCCATCCTCCAACACCTCTGAGGAACCATCAATATCTAACAGTTCTCTTTGCTGCTCCTCAGACACAAGTTCTGCAGTATGACAGCAACAGAAAACAGTTACATCCCAATGGCATTCTCACCATACAGATACTTGTAAAGAAAAACAACACCTAACTATTTTTGGACGAGGGACTCCCAACTGAGCTGTTTCTCTCTATCCTTGTGCTAGGTCACATGAAAGTGGTTTTGCACTCCCATACTTCTGATTCCTTTTCTGTGGTGATTGCCTGGGTGGCTTCCCTTTCAGCAGGTCTTGGTGCTTCACTTTGTGTTGGTCAAGGCAGAGTTTTTGGAGGTGCTTTCACCTAATCACTATACTGCTGCACAAGTGTACCCTGCTGTTAAGGTTACAGTGGGACTAGAAGAAAGGTTCCACAAGCCACTTCAAAGAGATCACTAAAATGAGCTGCGCAAGACTGCCATAGTACTTGTGAAGGGTGGTCAGGCACTTGTAAGGGATACACACACCAGATATGAAAGCAAATTGTGAACACTTGCCAACACAGAGTCTGAGAAGGTGAGGAAGGATCGACATCTTAGGGAGCAAGGCCAGCAGGTGACAAGTGCCAACAATATAGAGTTAGTTAGGTTTCCTACTGGAGTATGTGGGAAGTGGTAGGGTGCTGGCAGCTACAGATTTTTATCTGACCTTGGGCTCTTGAAAACCCAACAAGGAAAGGTGGTTTGACTCATCTGCTGGAACAGCCTTATTTACATCTGTAGATATTGTAGGTAACTTTGTGAGTCACAGGCAAACTATTATATAAACCTAATCTGCCTATAAATAAGCTTGTTTGAAGGCTCTTCTGATCAAGGGCAATGTAGGCCTGTAGGAAGGAAGGAAGGAAGGAAGGGAGGTAGGAGGAATAGTAGATAAGGACAAAAATATTTGATAATCATGATATATCATCTTATCCACTAACAAAATGTAACAACTGGCTGTACTAAGGTGGACGGGCCAACCACCTTACTTACCCCAGAAAAGGAATATAGGAATTATACATGTATAATAAATAACATCTGTTTGTTAACTGCAATGCTAAAGTCCTTGCAGAAGTGAAGCAGATATAGCTCAGTGTTCTAACTGGTAACATAAATGGTCTAGTTTTTGCCTCGAAATTCCTCACAAAAGCTATGTTCTGTATGAACTCTAAAAAGAATCAAAGCCAAAGGTAGGCATTCCTAACAAGAAAACTCCACAACAGACCAGTAAACTCCACGAAAACACAACACAGCGATATCCTCTTACCAAGACCAATTTCATCCAGCTGAAGACCATAGAGAAAGCCATTCTTATTAAAGAAAGCCTGAAGGCTCTTCTCCTTGGCTTGGCCTATGGTGTCGCAGTCCAGAACATTAACTTGAATAGTTTGGCAGGCATCTCCACTCTCATTCTCTGGGATTTTTTCAAAGATAATGTTCACTGTCTGGGGAAAGAAACACATGTTAGTCTGACTTACAGGGAATACCTGGCATAGGAAACCTACAAACTCCTGACAGATTTTCAGCACCCAAGAGATTTTTAGCTTATTTATTATTAAAGTTATTTTAAATAAAGATTATTTGAAGGAATTACACAAAGAAGCCTTTAGAATTCTTCCTGCTCAAAAAATCAAAGCTATATCTATAGCTATGTATTTCCAAAAGTGTATTTTGTCTTCTGCTTTTGTGCAAATGTATTTCAGTGAATTAAAAAAAAACAAGAGACGAGGAAGAATTACAATGCATGTTCCAAAGAAAAGCAGATCTTTTATGTAAAATGAATGCCTCAACAGCAAAACTGTAAGCAACAAGAGATCTGATAAGGTTGTTGAGTAAGTAGTCACGGTAAGCATGATTGATTCTGAGTGGATAGAAAGCAGTGTTAAAATGCCTATTTACACCAGCAGATTATGCTGAGTGCTTTATATCACACAGAAAGTACACCTCCCCTGGAGATGCCAGTGTCTGTCTGGGTACAGCCGTGTCGCTGGAGGCAGCACAGACAGGGCTGCTACAGAAGCAGTGAGAAGAGAGAGCATCTTGCAGCAAACAGAATCCGAAGTGGTACAGATCTGCACTGTGTTCTGTTAGGTATTATTCCAGGTCAAACACCCATGTCTGGTTACAGCACCCCTGCCCTTTAGCTCACAGCTACTCTTGGCTGGGACACAACTCCCCTGCTAGGCTGCACACGAGCTGAGTACAGGCTGGAGGGAGGTGCCAATGACACTGAGCCACCATCTCCAGGGAATGGTTTTTTTTGTCAGGTCATTATTTCTGATCAGGTCAGGCAGATTAATTGCTAGAAGGCAGGGAATAAGGGATGAGCACAGAATTGCAAGTGCTGAGCAATAACAGCAAAAATTTCCAGTGCCACAGCCTGCTCTGTGCAGTGAAATCACTGTCCAGCTACATGCATACAGATGTTCTGCTGGAGATGTCTTGGAACAGAATTAAAGTAAGTGTTTTAGGTGCCAGCACTTGACTGCAAGTGGCATAGGAAAAGAAATGTACTCAAACCATTCTGGCTGTTGAACGATTCTGGTATAATATTCATCTTCTGACTGAAATGAGAGGACTGCAGGTGTGACTCTGTGAAGGACTGATCATTAAAACAGGAAGGAAGTAAACCATTTTTTTCTCTGCTGTCATGTGAAGGAAATAACTTCTGTCCAGGTTGTTGCAGGGACAGCTTTTCTCTCTTGTTAGAAAAATGGGTAGTTATTAATAGTTGTAGAATGGTATTTTCTGCTTATTACCCAGCAAGAGCAGAAATTACAACATGCTGCTGGTGAAAAAAAGTAGCCCAATGCAACATAAAATAACTTTAGTGTTTCTACAGAAGCAAAGGGAGTATTAAAACCAGGGCTGCAAAACTATGAAGATCAGGATTTAAGAAAGACTAGGATGTAACTAAAGTAACAAGGAATAACTTGATCAGGACATCGAGATGTTTAATTGTGAGGAAAATGAGTCCATGGAAAGGACAGACGGAATGGGAGACAAGGATATGTGGGAACCGCAGAAGGAGAAGCAGACTGGACACCATGCCTCAGGTTGGGATTTCATGCAGAAAATTAGTGAAAAATATATTGGCACAGCAACGAGGGAGTCATGCTTGGTTAGGCCCACAGACCAACTGAACAGACAGCAGTCCTGTCCTTGACTATGACTGCCCTGAGGTGATGGTCTTGCAGGATTAAAATGTGGACAGGGACTAACTGTATTTGTCCTTGGAAAACTCATTTTAATCAGTCTTTGCCCCTTCCAGTCTCCAAACTGATCTTTCTGAAGCAGCTTTCTTGCACTTTAACTGATGTTGATTTAGCTCTTTGTCCTTGGAAGCATTCCTTCCTTTAGATGATCCTTTCCTTCTAACATTATTCCTACACTGCAATATTCATGTTCCTGCTCCTGCTTCATTTTCTACTCCTTTCAGACTATCAAGAGGAACTGTCTATTTCACTTTTTCCTCTCCTTTTCAGCATCTACTCTCACACAAGTTGCACAAGAATGTGCAGCCTCTTCAGTCATCAGCACATGAGAGTCCTCCCATCCCCACTCCACTTGCTGTAGGCTGACAGGACTGCAAAAAGAGAGTAGTCCTTCTTCATATAGGTGGAATACAAGTCATGTAGGGACTCCTTAAGTGAAAGTATCCACAATGTGAGGATAATAGGAACACTTTATAACTCAAAAAAGTGGTCAGCTGGGAAAGAATATTTAAAAATATTTAAACACATAGAAGTCTCTAACCCATGAGAGCCAGATGATTTTGCTGATATGATTTCCTGCAGGAGTTAATCTTAAGTGATGAAGCAATTGATGGGGAGCTAGGAAAACCAATTATTGTTAAGTTGTCCCTCTGCAGCTGAAGTTTTCATAAATCAGACTCAACCTGTCTGACAGCACAATCCCTGGCTTTAGAAACCATTAATCAGAAGCTGACAGTCACAATCACTGCATTTAGACACAAAATGTAGAACTAGAAAAAGAAACAGAAGTTATTGTAAAATTATGAAAGCCCTTTTATGATCAGCTCTGGAGGTCAGAAAATATATAAGAGAAATCACAGGAGGATACGTGAAAGTCACAAGAAAATATCATCAAGCCTTTTCTAAACTCCCTCACTTTGCAAAGGAAACAAAAATACTGTTAACTTAGAGAAAGGTTCAGGAGAAAATTATAGGACTTGGTTCAAGCTAGTAGTATCTAGAGACAAGACTTAATGCACTAGAAACTAGTGACAGCAAGACAAAGTCACAGTATTCTTCAGAAGAGTTTTAACATGGGTTGCAAGAATTATTAAAGGCTACTTAAGAAGGTGGCACCTGCAACTACTTGCATAGGAACTAGCTTGGAACCTAGCTACAAGACAGGAATAAACTTAAAAAATGTATCTTCACACATGCAGTGACAGAAATAATGACATTTGAAGAGAGTGTTTGCAGATGGCTTTTCAGATTTGTAGTTTTCTTGAAAATTAATTTCACACGATGAATTATTTAGCAGAGCTATTAATAACCATAGCAGATAATAGATGTGGTTTAATAAAGAAATGAGATAATATCATATTTTCTAGAAATAAAGAACAATAATCTGGGCTATTCAAGGACTCTTATTACCCTGTTATCTACTCAGCTATGAATCTGAACAAATCATATTTCCATTTATCAGTCAGATGGGAAAAAAACGAAAAACCCCTTTTGATTGGTGAAAGACAATTTCTATAAAGAGTCAGTACCATGATGTACCACATAACAAAACTGCCTTAAAACTACTCCTCTCTCCCAGACTATGAAATACAATGAACAGGAAAAAATCAGACTGATTGCATGATCCTTCTGAAGGAGCCAGGACAGTTAGCTGTGAAGAGGTTATAGAAGAGTTAGCCAATTGGCACAGAAAATGCTGCAGGAGTTAAATTTAGGTCAGATGGGCACTACACAAAGGAAGGGTTGTGCTGTTGATGCTGCAGTGTATGGTAATCTGTCTCTAATCCAGAGGACTCTCCTGTAGCCAACATCTGCACTGCTCACTTCCTAGTGAGGGTTGCTGTGTTCTTTTCTGCTGACAAAAATCCCCATGTGTCACATGCTTTTAATAGCTTCCTTATCTCTCACAAAGTGTGACTAATAATACCACAACCATGATGTCTTATTAGAAATTGGTTTCCTTGTCTCTGCTTTACTCCCTTACAGCCCTCCTACTTTTTTTAACACCCTTCTTTTAACTCATAAAGCAGTTCAACACTTTAAACAACCTTCCACTATGTGGCTTTGCTTCACTTTTATTAAAAGGCAGTTGGCTGAACAGGTGAATTGGATAATTTCTTTGCATCTAAAAATGCAAACACATTGCAGCAAGGAATTCAACAGCCCAAATACCTTTTTTAAGACAAGCAGTGATTATTCAAAGGAATGCTGGAGCACCAAGTCTACCGCAAGAAGTCTCCCCTGGTTTCCCACAGGAGATATACCACTGAGAACGTCTCCCTTTCCAGGCTGGCATTTTCTATTCCAAATGAAACTCTTCAGTGAAATGCTAGCACTCAGCTGTGGAGTACACTTCTTCATCAGTCATTGAGCAAATTATCTGCCGAGGGGTGCAGCTGCTTGTCTGCCTGTGAGAAAGCAGGCTTGCTTCCTCAGCCTGAGGAAAAGCTCCATGACACATCCAAGTCTCTTTCAAGGCAGCTTTATTTCTCAGTACTCAAATATAAGCACAGCATGAAAGAGCACAGCTTCTCAGCCCATACTTGACCAATGCTTTTAGAAGCAGCTTTCCTTCCTTCAATTCCTCCACTTGAGTATGTACTTCAGCAGCCCATCTCTGTTCAATACCCCACCCTTTCTAGCAGAGAGGGTTAACAGTAGGGCATTGGGTGATCTAAGGTCTGTGGCCTTTTCAAAAAAGGCATGGGGCCCTGCTAGGGAACAGCTCTAATGCAATGCAAACACAATATGTTTCTTGGTTCTCTTTTTTTCTGGTTACAAATGGCCTGAATTTTAAAAAAACCTCTCCTGACCTGTGGAACTTACCCTGATTTTTAGGAGCCTGTCTGTCTCCTGCATGGAACTGAACTCCCAATCCTGAAAGGACATATTCTCATGCAGAGCACCTACAGCCTTGTTTGTGCCCTGATACTGATTTGAGAATTGAACTCCCTACCAGATGTATCCCTGCATCTTCAAGTGCCTACACAGCTTAAAAAAATCTGGACACCAAGTGTCTGCAGATTTGCTTCACCATCTCTATATCACTCTCTTTTTGGCTGTATTTTTATGCTTTGCTCTGGATAGGTAGACTTTACTGCTACTGTAGGGCTGGGGAAAGGGGCAAAACAAAATACCAACAAAATACTGCAAGACTCAGACTGTTCCCACAGTGAGCAACTGTGCAAATGCATTTGAAAACTCAGATCAGAATTTATTCCATTTCGAAAACAAAACCTGCAATCCTTTAGGCAGAAATGTTTTTCCACAGTAAGGAGAAAACACTTGGTTCCCTGCCTGTAAGCTCACAGGTCCTGCATGTCAATGCAGTGCATGTGAAGTGGTGTTAGTGAGAGAAGAAAACAGACTACTTTCTCTTTAGCCACCTGTTAAATGCTATTTTTGAAGGGAAAATGTGTACAGCTGGCTTGCTTCCCCAGCACAGAAAGCCTCACCACTCCACCTAAGTCTCTTTCACAGCACAGTTTTAGCTTCCAGCGTAAATCTCAGATAAACCACCAAACAAAACAGTTTCCCAGTCCAGCCAGAACCACAGTCCTTGAACTTCATCTCTGCAATTTTATTGCAGGATTCCTCTCTCCTTTTGTGATGGTTTTAAAGGGAACATTCAGCACTTCTCAGCTAAGTCCAAGGAATGCTGCACAGTAACGGGGGAAGCTGACCTGTATTAACCCTAGAGCTTTATCTTTAGCTATTCAAAAGCAGGAATACAAAGTACACAGGCAGCAAACAAGGTTCAAGAAGGGCTGTGAGCTCTCACTTCCCCATCCATCTGCAGATAGTGTTCCCCAGTGACAGCAAGTCCTTCAGACCACTTACCTTTTCTCCTCTTCACTGCAGTCTGACCACAAGACCCTATCAGTGACTGCATGCATAGAAGTAGCTCTAGAAAAAGTATTTAAGGTTGTTCAGCAGTTTCAGAGTCAGCTATGCCCCCCAAGAGGCTCTCAATTTGAATGTGTGCTATAAATTAGAAATGTCAACTAATTCCACAGGACCAGATGTTTCTGTGCAGTCTACTAGTAACAGGCATATTGAGCTTGCTTCAAAATTGTTGCTCTGCCTCACTACTGTGTTTTGCATCCTATGGGTACATAGAGCAATATATTTAAATTTACTCTGGATCTCAAATACATGCCAGAATGCAGCACGCAAACAAGGAAACCAAGGATCTTGGATTATGCATTTGATTTTTAGCCACAAATTTCCTTCCAAATGCACACTCTGGTAACTTAGCTTGAAGTACCTTCAAATGCAGCCTCTAACAACAGCTTTGTAAGAAGAAGATTTGACTATTACTTTATCAGTTTGAAGTTTTCAGTAGAAAATGACAATTCAGAAATGATTTACAGAAACGTTGCCATTTCAGTGAGTTTCCTATGTGGCCCAGTGAGACAAGTCCAATGGACTGCTGACCAGCCAAATTTTCCAGGGTCATGTAGTCTACTCCAGTATACGGCATCTCAGCACGTCCAAGTTCTTGCTTCAAAACAGAAGATGGGCAGACCTGGAAACTTCAGCCCTACCAGAGACTCAGCATATGGGCTCTGAAAAAGACTGAATCCTCCTCCAAAGCCACCAGCACTTGCCCTGTCCCTGCCATGGCCATTGCTGCTGGGCAGTTTCTGTTCCCAAGGTGTGAAGCCCACTATTCAGTAGCACTTCTCATACTCCTCATTATGTCAGGTAACTCCAACTGGAAGCCAGGAACTAAGAAGCAAGGAAGCTACAAAAATGACTAGAAATATACATTTTGAAGTTCTCAGACCTAAAATCACTTGAAAATTCTGGAGCAGAAGAGTGCTCTGGCTATTCTGAAAACCTTTTTCAGACCTCCTACTCTAAAAGCCACAATTTTTACATGCTCCAAAGTGCAATAATCCTGCTATCCCTTCTCATCTCAGTGTCAGAATGACGATCAGAAATCCAGCTATCAAAGATGTTTGGGTGTAACTGGAAAACAGGAAGCACTTCTTAGTTGCTTTCAGAAAGGCAAAAAATCTATGGTAAAGTTCAGAAGCTTAGCTAGACTTCTTGTTTTTAACCAAGCAACTGAAATCCACCATGCTGTAACCTTGCTAAATTGAAGCCAATTTGGTGCTAATAATATGGAAATCCACAGCAAACTATTGCCTAAAGATTAGCCACAAATAAACACAACAGAAAAATAAAACCTCTGCCTTCCATTCTTTCATTCATTGGTAAAGTGTAGTTTAGTTTAAATTTTAAGCACATTTATATTTCTGTAGTATACTTTAAAATAAGAAGGATTTTTTAATACTCCGAGACTTCATTAAACCTACTCTTTGGTGATTAATGCATGCTGTGAAGAGAGGGGTAAGTGTTATTTGTGAAATGTTTATCAGTGAAACACCACCTAGTTAAACGCTTAGTGTGTTTTGAAACTTTGTCAGCAATAATAATTTTACTATCTGGATACTTAACTACTACCTTAGTGTCTTAAGAGCCTTGTTTTAGCTTCTTAGAAACAGAGAAAACATTACAGCTGTCTGTGCTTGGAGGGAACACAAGCTGGCAAACATACCACTGTTTTGAATTCAGACACTTGCCACAGCAGCCAGTCTTCATTAAGAGTGTACAGGGCTTTGCAAGTTATTGCATCAACGGGTCCTTTGTTTATCCTCTGATTGAGGGTTGTCACCAGCAAATAGAAAGGTTCACCAATTGTCTCCTAAGACAGGAAACAAATCAAGAAACGTTTATTTTTGTAATCATTAAATGAGCATGACTAACTACAAAAAAATCAAGTGTAACAAATGGTGTTATTTTCTTTTAAGTAACTCATTATCTTGCAATTAGAAAAGAAAATCCCTCCGAGCAGATTTATCAAGTTATTTGTTTAACCTCCATCTTTTGCTTTTCAGTGTGAAAGTCTCATGCAAATAGCAAGGGACATCTGGAGTGAGTGGCAAGATAGCTCACAGCCCCTTGCTGTGCACAAGCACACTACAGACAAGCTGCTCCTACTCCACCTGGCAGACACTTCCTAGTTCCACCAAAGAGTGGGTGGGGGGTGAGACATGCACATGTTCACATGCATACTTCAGCTACTTCTTGCATTTTCAGTCTTGTGAGAAAACAAGCTAATAGTTTCCTATTGAATTGGTGTCTCCCCTTTTTGTCTCTGAAAAATGTCTTGGGAGCAAGCTGGTGGGACTTACCCTGGTGTATAAGCAAAAGAGGAAATGAAACTGGGGCTCTCCTCTCCTGCCTAAACCCCAGGCCTCAGGAATGCACCTGAGAAAGGAAGGATGTATCTCTATTTCCATGTGACACCATTCCTGCAGCCTGGCTAAGGCATCTCACGAGCACAGCTCTGTAAAAATGCCTGGTGTATCGAGAACATATCTCTGACAGTTCCTTGGCACTCTCCTCAGTTCCAGGAAACCAGTGTGAGCTGCTGAGCCTCAAACAATTCTGCTGCTGTATTAATGCAAGCACTGATGAGAGTGATACCAACAGTGTGATAGCATCACATTGATAAGAGACAGGAAGAGTAACCTGGCAATGAAACCAAGAACAAAGTGCTATCAAGTTACTAAAATAAACAAACATTAAAATGAAACTAAAAGCTTGCTTTGTTTTCATTTGAAGTAACTTAGTTCTTGAAATCTGCAATACTGTTTGGAGGTTGAAAAGTTTGGAGAGGAGTTTTGTTTTCCAAAGGATGGTATTCCTTAAATCTCCATTTCTTGGAAGCTTTCCAACAACTTGCACAGAAGGGTACAGCTGCATTTTAACAAGCGTTAAAGTCTTTTAGTATGGTCACAATACATCTCACTGGGCTGAAATGTCTGATATGAGAAGGAATATGCTGGAATTACAAAATTACCCAAATCTTGGCCAAATACATGACACAATCATTGCTTGGAGATGTGCTCTTTTCCTGCATTCCGTTGATGACAGCCAGCTAAGTCACCTAAACTAGAATAGTGCACACTCATAACATTAAATACCAGACCGAATGCTTTAAACTGATCTCTCTAACAGCTCCTATGGAAAAAATCAATTAAAGAAATCCTCTGCATATCTTACGTAGTGAAAAGATGTACACGTACCCGGAGAAATCCAGAAAGGCAGACAGACATCCAGTTTGTCAGCAATTTTTCTACCACAGATTCAGTTCGTCTGAGCAGGAGCTTAGGCTGCACATTGCTTGACTGCTCCATCAAGTCCCTTGTCAACACTTCCAAAATATGGGTCAGATAAACTAGCTTAGTTTGTAATGCAATAGTCAAGAAGGATGCAAACAAGCACCTGTGGGGGAAAAAAAAAACACACAAGAATGCTGTAATTTTGGAATTTCTCTTCCCAGTCATCTTTAATAAATGAAACACACTAGTGCTGTTCATATCTTAAGTTCTCCCTCTTCAGGCACATAAACTGTCCACTGTTCTCTACAAAAAATATAAAAAATGCAAGTCCATCTGCTCTTGTGATTATTTTTTAAACACAGAACTTGTGTCTCTAAATTTAATTCTGCAGAACAACACCTGCTTCAGTGACAGAACATTTCTAAACTGTAGAACTGTTGATCTAACTGCAGGAAGTGTTTACAGTTTTGAACTGAGCTTTCCTGCTCCTTTGCCTCTTTGTTTATACGTACAAACATTCCAATTTCTCTTTAATTGCTTGTTGTAATGGCAATGTTTTTTCTTCCTCAGTGTGTGCAGATGGAGAAGGAAAAATGCTCCAGAGTACCGCAAGCTTGTTTTGCAAAAAGGAGAAAACACATTTGTGTGCTACAATCCATGTTGTTTTTTCCTGCTAATTCTTTTTCTTGAAGATGATAAGCATAATCATACTATACCTGTCTTTCACAGAGAAATTTTTCTGCTTTTCAAGGGTGTGAATGAGAGTAACAAGAAAGTTCTTGTTACAAATTAAAGCATGCAACATGTTGAAGCTTTCATCCTTGCTCGTTTGGTCTCTGCTCTGGAATAGTTAAACAAAAATAAGCAAACTGTAGTTTGGCTATGAGATGGATTCTTAATGCTTAGAAAAAATTGAAAGAAACATATGGGATAAGATCCTGGCCTCATTCAAATCAGTGGGAATTTTGCATTTATTTAAGGGCTCCCAGGATTTTACCAAACATGCATTTGTGTTTGTGTACAACACAGAATATACACATGCAGAGTATACATTTTCTGCCCTATACACAAAGCAATGCCAATAGTTAAGTTTGCCCATCATTTCCCAAGATGAGATTCTGTTTTATTTAAATAAGTCATAATACATATTGGTAAAAGCATCTTACACTTCAAACTCTTTTTACATATAAATCCATGTAACTCTCCTCCTGGAGGAATGGGAACATACTGAAAATGCAAGCTGATGTGTTCTAGGACCACACTGAGAGAAGGGATACAATCACTCTTGAAAAAAAAATTAATTAAAGCATATCACACTACTTCAGCTTACCTGCGGCATTTCTTCACTGAAGATGGATGCAAAGCCTCCTGACTAAAATATAAGGGGATATTTATCATTCATAAGTACACCAAAAGTTTCTAACACATGTATGTTTAACACGCCAAGCATGTTCCTGATACTACTTGAAATAAAACAATGGAAATGCCAGTTTCTAGAGCAGATACAACATAAAAACTCTACACAGTAACTTCTGCAAAGGTGCTGCCAAAAAGGTGCTGCCAGAAAGTGAACTCTAGAAATGACCTGGTATCAACTTCAATGTTCTGTGTGTGCTACTCAGTGCTGCTGAGGTGCACCAGCACAGCAGTCAACCAATGCCCCCCAGGAAGAGCTGTGTATCACTGTCATCTGCAAGTGTGATGGCGTGCAAGGGGTGCTGCAGGCTGCATCCTTCCTGGGTGGCAGCGATAGCCTTTGGTATACAGGGCTGCTGTTAACCAAGTGACACTTCAGCTCAGCTGCTTCCATTCATTTCAAGGCCCTTTATGAATATTCACTAACGAACTCTCCAGGAGGCCCATGCTGTCACTCTCCACGGAGACACAGGTGCCACCACACATCCAGTCCTAGCAAAAGCTCTCACACAAAAGGAAGCCCTCAGTTCTCAAACACCTTGTCAACGCCTCTTGAGCAACAAACTACACTATTTACTGTCACCTGCTTTATCTGTGATGCTGGCGGCCCCTAGTTTCCTTACAGAATCACAGAATAGTTTGGGTTATAAAGGACTTTAATGATCATCTAGTTCCAACCCCACTACCATGGGTAGGGTTATCTTCCACTGGACCAGGTTACTTAAATACCGGTCCAATCTGGCATTGAACATTTCCAGGGATGGGGCACCTACAACTGCTCTGGACAATCTGTTGCAGTGTCTCATCACCCTCATCACAAGAAATTTCTTCCTTATGTCCAATTTAAATTTATCCTCTTTCAGTTTAAAACCATTAACCCTTGTCCTGTCACTACAGGCCCTGGTAAAAAGTCTGTCTCCATCTTTTTTATAAGCCCCATTTTAATTGAAAGGCTGCCTTCCTTTCTAAAGGCTGAACAATCTCAGCTGGCTCAGACATTCTTCATAGGAGAGGTGTCCCAACCTTCTGAGCATTTTCATCACCCTCCTCTGGACCTGCTCTAACAGGTCCATGTCTTTCTTGTGCTGGGAACCTCAGAGCTGGATGCAGTGCTCCAGGTGGGGTCTCACAGGGGCAGAGAGAAAGAATCACCTCCTTCAGCCTGCTGGCCACGCTTCTCTTTGATGCAGCCCAGGGTATGACTGACTTTAGGCTGTGAGCACACACTGGCGTCTCACATCTAATTTTTCATCTACATACCTGACTTTTCATCCCTCCCTTTCCTTATTTCTCCTGTTCTCTTCTACCCTACCAAACCTTTCTTGCTCTTCCTCCAATGGCTATTCCCATTTTTCCAGATCTTCTTCAGCAACCCTAACACCAACTACCAATAAAAGACACACACACATGCGCACAGAGTGGAAGAACCAGAACTGTGTTAAAGGTTAAAAATATTTGTGAACAGGGAAGAAGCATGGTAGCATTAAACCAAACAATGTGTGAAATTGAGGGGAAAACAGAAATAATAAGACAAATTTAAGATGCAAAGCAAAAATCAGGCTGAACATCAAGAACATTTTAATAATAGATATAACATGCAGTTAACACCTATAAGCATTAAAAGCTATTAAGCCAGATTAAAGATAGAAAATTGAAGCAGTGGGAAGCAAGACTCTCAAAATAAAGATGGAGTCCATCATTCTCAATTTTAGCTATTGGAGTCCCTCCTTAAGCAACTTGTCCCATCCTAAGGGAGGTGCCTCAAACAAACTGCACAAATTGCCTTCTTGCACTGCCCATCTCTGCACTGACTACAGAAGATGCTCAGTGAACAGCTTCAATTTCCATGTTTAAAGAGCTTAGATTAGATGAGACAAAGCCCATCAATCAATCACACTGGAGGGCACAAAGAGTACAATATGGACATCATTCAAGCACATGCAGTTAGTGAAGGAAGTGGTGGTTTGCCACTTTGACCCTTCTGTCAACCCTTCTGACACTCAGTTGCCAGATATATCCCACTGGCTTTTCTGCTCATCTATAATATTTGTTTAGTGGAGCACTGCTTTTCTGCCACATTCATACAGCCCAAGGCATGGCTGGACACTCCTGCAATAAGTACTTAGCAGAAAAAATTGGTACACAACACATTAAGTAACTTGCCTGACACCGTCTGTTTGTAGAGAGCTAACAGTAGCAAGTGTACCTTCCTGGGATAAGTATTTCAAACTGAGACAAAACTCAACTGAAATAATTTCTGGGATGTGCAGTGGCATGAGACTCACTAAGGCAAAACAGGAGCCCTCTCCATTTTTACTTTACAGAATGCAGCAGAGTGGCAATCCTTACGCTTTTTTTTCTTAACTTTTTATTTGCATAAAGCACGGCATTTCCACTGAGTCAGCTTTTACAGATTATTACTGTTTTGACAACAGAAAGTATAGGAAAAGGTATATTCTTAAGAATAAAAATGCTATTTTAATGGTAATATGCCTGGCAACAAAACAAACAGAAAGAAAAAAGATGCAGGAAGTAAAATTTCCTTTCCAGTTTCTTCAAACTACCTGGTGACCCCCTCAAAATTAGTCTAGGGGCATTACATTAGTACCAGCAGAGATATTCCCAGTGTCCTTTGTGTGAGAACTGGACTCAAAGTATACAAGGATTTTGTGTATGTAATGGCTAAATATTATTGTGCCTTACTATCTGGTATTTAGTGGTGTAAAAAACCCAAAGGCCCCATTCTGGACTATCACATGTATTTAACTTTATGACTATGAGCTTTTACTAGGACACAAACAGTAATAAAGTAAAGCAGTGTGCAGAGAAGAGTGCAAGGCTTGGCAGCAGCACTGATGAGTAACACATGAAGCCTAGTAGGTAATTCACATACATACCAGTTATGCCCTAAACTAACCAAGTTTCTACTTATTGGTGTCAGTCATACAGGAAAATATCGCCATTTGAGACCACAGCTTCTGCCAATTGGATAAATGCTCATAAGCACTGGTTAACATCATGATATAATATTGAAAGCTGTGGGAAAGGCACTTACCAGCATCATAATGTGCCACACATGCAACAAAAATTAGTAAGAGAAGTAAAATATTCAAGAGAAGGCCTCTTTGGTCCTCTGATGCAGTGGCACAAACTGCTTCAATGAACACTGAAAATATCTGCCCCTAACTGGAAAACACTTATGTCATTTCTAAGCATTTGAGTTGCACTCCTTCGAATCAACATCTTACCATTTCTGTCAGCACCTTGGTGTAGAAAGCACCAACTTAGAGCCATTTCTTCATCCCACATGTCTAATTAGGAAGTGTCATGATGTTAGGTAGCATGTTAGCTAGCCTGACTATTACTCTAATTAGCTATAGCATTGAAGTGAAAGCATGGGAACAAAAAAAGCAGTGGATAAATTATAGCTTAGTTAGGATGGCCTGAAAGACAAGCAGTTCAGTGAGGCTGAACAGAAATAAATGGATACACACACAACCCTTGAAAATTCAAGAATGTTGCTTTATCTACAGCATAAAGGCTTGGCTAAATATAGAGATATACACCTTTAAGTATTCTTTGGTAACTCTTGATTTAAGGTAAGTTTCTTGTGAGACAATGTGCAATTACTGTGTAGCATTTTCTTTAGTGTTTGATCCTGACCTTCCTCACTTTTTTTAATGTTAGTCAGCACTGACAACTGAAAGACTTGTAAATATTTACCTCTGGAAAGAAAGTTCTAAGAGCAAAGTGTTTGTAGTCAAGGAAGGGAACCGTTCCAAAACTATCCACCACATCTAATTCATCCATCTGTAGTTCAGCAAATCCTGAAAAATCACCCCCATCCCCCCCCAGACAGTTAGTTCAGTCGACACAAAATCAGCTTCACAATTATAACTTGGCCCCCAGTTAAAAAACAGTTTTCAGTGAAGAGGGGTTGTTTTTATAGCTGAAGCTCTTTAGCAATCTACTTTTTTGTTGAAGGAAATACTACACGCAATCCTGTTAGCTCAGTGCTATCTGCTACTGCAGCACATACAGTATTAAACAGGAACTCTGATACAACACAGAAATATTCTAACAGCTACAAAATGAAAACGTTTATATAATGTGAGCTTCTTGACAGTTTCAGTTCAGAAAATATGCTGTAGACCTACCCTCACGTATTTCCTTGCGAATCTCATATTCCAGCAGTTCAAGTTGCTGACTCTGCTTACGAGTTAACTCTTTGGATTTGTATCTAGTAACTATGAATGCCGCTAAAAAGGAAGAAAAAGAGACTCTGAGTACAGAAAGCACAGAACAGAAAACTCCCATACAAGACATATTTTATTATCAAGAAACAGAAAGATTAATGTACATTTGCACACTTAGTGTTTTACTGTTGTCAGTGTGCCAGTACCCATGAGCCCTGGTTATCTGGATCTATACCCCAATCTTTAATAAAAATAATTTCTTATAACAAGGTCTTGAATTGTCAATCCAACTTTATTCCAACTTTAATCCAACCCTGCTATATACAGCCTGCACAGTGAGACACAGACTCTAACAACCACTTCTACTAATAGCAACCTACTTAAGGTAGCACTGATTAAACAAAAAAAACAGCTGTTTTGAACAGAAAATCCACCTACAAATTGTTAACTTTTCTAAAGCTTATTTAGAGAGAATAAAGGCATGAGATATGGTCCCTTTTTAAAATGGATTTCAAAACAAAAGGAACCAACCAAATGAACAAACCCCTATGCATATTAAAATAAATAGAAATTTATCAAATATATAACCAGGTAAAAACACTCAGAAAAAAGGGAGCACCAAGAAGAGAAGGGGGTAGCTATTTACCTCCCTCCGTTTAGTAATAATCCACAAATATGTGATCCACAAAGACATGAATGATCCAAATGAGATTGAGCAGAAACACCACGAACACTGCCTGAGGATAAGCAGTTTGTTAGGGAACATCTGCCCCAGGGACAGGAGGGTAGCTGAGCTCTGACAGCCGGAAGGGACCAAGTTGTGACACAAGGATGTCAGTCCTGTGGCTTGCTTCATGGAATGATAGTGAGTAATCCCAGCAGAACAGACAGAAATACTGTCTTCTAACATGCTTGTAACATGCTGCAGTCTGACAATTGAGACTTCACCACCAGAACAGACTTAACTTTGTCCACTCTTATTGGGAACGGGGTAAAATCACCAGACTGTGACAGCTCCAGAGTAGTATGTATAGTGCTTGTGTATAGTGTTGTCCCTTCAGCAAATCAAAAGCTGAAAATACGTCATTGTACTTACCTATAATGACACCCACCACAATTGGTAGCAAAATAAGAACATATAAATATATGTGTGATGATGTTGGTTTGACTTCATGCTCAAAATTTCCTAATTTCACCTGAAGAAAAGCAATAGCTGTGTTAATAGAGGACAGACATTATTTCAGTGCTTAAAATGACATCTTATGTATTTTTAAAAAAAAGTATTCAAGGCACATAAGGATGATAGTAGATTATTGGGAAGACAGCAGAAGTTCACCAAAATGTATGTGAACCAACATTAACTCAACTTTCATTGTATTTGATGTTTAAGCAGGGTAACAGAGCAATGATGAAAAAATTTGGAGGTCCTTATATACCACCAAATTTTGTCATGCTCTTGCTGCTAACTAGAGCCCTCAAATGAAAGGCAAGATCTGGCCTCCAGCTGGCCGAGCGGCTCATGCACTAAGAGTCACTGCTAAACACTGTGGCATTTTGAAATGAGGAACACATGTGCTTGCACTCACAGTGTTACTCTGCTGAGCAGAAAAGTATGGTAAGACCCATGATAAGAATAAGGGAAGTAGAATTTTTCATAGACACCTGGCCTACAGCCCTCTTCCCTATTTCTTTGCAGAAGTTTCAACCTCTTTATGTAGGATGTTGTTCCTGAAGGTCCTTAAGAGAAAATGCAACATACGATACATGCACAACATGTACATGAACATGTTGCCATACATGTACAACATGCCCCAGCAGTGGGCTTGTCAGAGACAGGACAGACATTAATTCTTAGGCATATATGAAAGTGCTGAAGTCTGCCAAATGCCAAACTGAGGCACTCACCACTGATAATTATGGCAGAAGAAATTTCACAAAGAAGGATCTCAAAGAGGACTGTGAAAGCACATAAATAAAGGGTAGCTAAGACTATAAACAGGCTAGACATAAAAATATGTTTGACACATAAAAAGAATACCACCAAGTGCCAGGGATAGAAATGAGCTTGAGATAATTGAAAAGGAGGGCTGCGTTGAAATTATTTTGGGTTACAGTAGGGAAGGCAGAGATCTGGTGATTGCAATCAGTGGCTTGTCACAGGAGGTGAGCAGCCAGGGCAGCTGCAGACTGCCAACTGGATAGTCACATCATAGCTACACAGACACAAGCAAGCAAAAAAACCCCACAGGGATGGAAGGACAGAGCCTTTGTATTTCTGGGGCTACAAAGAACAGAAGACAGAGCAGATCTATTACCTTCACCAAATGTTACTTTTTCCTCTGATGTTTCTATGTTTTCACAGTTCCTATGCAAAGTTCTTTTGGTCTGAGACTTCCTAGGATCCCATTAGCCTTTTCCAAGGCTCAAATGCATTGGTGCCTAAATACATTAGCCATCCTGTGACTAATATACCTATTTTTCTGACTTGTCATGTCCAACTGAAAAATTCCTAAAGCAGAAATTTCTGTTACTCTTCCTTGTTTATTGAAAAACTGAGACAAAGCATTCACTTAATTTTCTGCCCATATTTAGATTCTCTTTATTCTTCACCATAACCTTCCTATTAGTGGCCCCATGTCTTTCCTTATCTTTTATCTTGTTTATGAGTCACAGACTATATAAGGTACACCTGAATTAATCCAATTCCTATTCCTAAATTAATTTCATTTTTCCGCATGACATTATAAAACCCTCTCTGGACTGGTAATGCCTCTGAGCTTTCTGTCATCAGCAAGTGTTATTAGCATAAGCCTTATTTTTGTGATCAAGTCAGTGGTGATATTAAAGAATATCTGTATGAACATCAGCATTGTCCAGTCAGCTCCCCTTAGAGAGCATCCCCCCGGCACCCTCATAATCACCATGTTAAGTAGTTTACTGAATGACTTCCAGGTACATGTGATCTATCGCTTTTTTGTTGTTGAGGAAATCACTCATCTTAGGAAATAAAAGATATCTGCTTTCATTAAAAAGAATTTGCAATTATCCCACTTTCCACTTACCTCCAAGTCTTTCAGGAGTCATTCAAAATACATTATAAAGTTTTACATAGAACTAGGATTAAATCAGCAAGCCTCCATTTGCCTAGGGTTTGGGGTTTTCTTCAATTTAAAATACTGGTTTTCTATTTGCTGCTCTCCAGTCATACAGCACATTTTATTTAAAATCTTTCCTACTAAGCCTACAGTGTCATGTGTCAGTTCTCCCCAGTGCTACGATGGGAATGACTATGTTCCTGCTGTCTTGAGCCCTTTGATCTATGTGAATCTTGCTTCTGTCACAAGAACGGCATCTTCTACTCTGACACCTCCATTCAGACTGATCATTCTGTCTTTGAACCCACACTCAATATCTTCTTTTTTCTGGAAAACTAAGGGAAAAGATACAATCGTTCTTGAGCCATACTTATCTTTTATCCCCATCTTATCCTTTTTTCAGTGGCCCTACATCTTCTATGATGATCTATTCATAAGGTTTAAAAAACACATGTGAGGATTTGCTACCTCTATATTTTTCTTTTGCTGGAAAAAAATTTAAGGTACTAGAAGTGCAATGTTACATGATAACTATTGCATTTGATTTGCCTTCATGAAGTGGTGACCTTTCTATGACAGTCACTTCTATGAAGTTTGCAGGATGAGCATGTGATATAGCAAGGCATCACTGATATTTAAATGCAACACCAAACTCAGAAAGGCTTTTCCATGCCATAACTGGCTCAGACGGCAGGATCCACAGATGGGGGATCAGTTAACAGTGATAAAAACTCAAGAATAGCTTTGTTAATCTTTACTATAAGCCATATGCCTTGAAGGCAATAGAGTTATTTCAGTTTTATACCATCACACACTGCAATAAGAGTCTGGCATAATTTTTCTCCTTCATAAATGGTGATCACAGCATTTTAAAAAATTCCTATCTTCATCTTAGTCATGGAGCAAACATCTTAAGCTGCAATTCAGCTTTGACATCCATGCTAATGTCCATATATTTGGGCCTGGCTTCATGCCACATGCTCAGAGCATTTTAGCTTTCCCAGTGCACATTGAATTTCATCCCTTTTTTCATCCAGAAATGCCTTCTGTCTCACTGGTGATCCCTTAGACAGATCCTTACCCACTTTAGTAGGAAAAAGTGACTGCGAGAACACAATCATGGCCCCACTGGAGAATAGATTGCTTACAGATCTAAGGTGAAAGGTTCTCCTGGAGACAATGATGCTGTTCCAATGATGTCTGTTCTGCAGACAGAGGTGTGACAAGCTACTGGTCTCCTGCAGCTCAGCAGCAGTGAGTTCAGCTTGGACTGCAAAGCTTACCTCTGACACCACTGCAGTAACCAGACAGAAAATGAACTCAGTTCTGTCAGTGGTACCTAAGCTAGGCAGCCATGCTTAGATACGAGGAAGAAAACTACTCCCAAGCACCGTGACAGCAATAATGATACATTTTACTACACTTGTATAAACATTCAAATACTGTTGAATTGCAAAAAAAGGGAATTCTACTTACAAAAACTTTCACGGTGGAAAAGTCAATCTTGTCTGTTCCTTCCCTTTTGAATTTGCACAGTATGGTGCTACGGTCTGGCTTTTTGGTGATATTTTGGACACTGAACCATATCTTTTTGGTCTGTGCACCAGTCATATATGACAGATAAACCTCTACCTCCGTTTTAGAAATATTCAAGTTATCATTTTCTTTCTAGAGGGAAAAAATTGAAGACAAAAATCAGTCACTAAACACAGTAAGAAAAAGAATTACCCCCAAGCACTATTTTAAATTAGGTACTGTAGTTTATTATTTTGAAACTTACATATATTTTTAATTCCAGATCGGGATCCAGTTCGGTGTGCAGCTGGTAGTTAATGAACACTGGGTCTGGGTGATAGTGTAATTTGACACATGGTATAAAGGTAGTATCCACTTTTAGCATCATATCAACCACTTTACCCTCTGTTGCATGGCTCAGGCTTGGTGTTAAATAATGATACTCAGATGCATTTCCAGGACACCTAGAGACCTAGAAATGCAATAGCAAAGCTCTAACAGTCATTAAATACTCAACAGTGGGTGCAATTACAAACAGAGGCACTCAAACTCATTTTACTGTCTTCCTGACTTTCACACAGATACCTGCTAAACCTCTTCTTTGAGATCAGGGCTGCATGCAGAGCAGCTGGAAAAATTTCTGTGTTGAGCCCATGTCTACCTTTAAGTGCATTTGTCTGCACGCTGCTTTAAGGCTGATTGCTCACTGCTAAGGTAACTATTTTGTGCAATGAGACAGGAATTGTGACAATGAGTTTTCCTTCCTTGCCCTCAATGCAGGTGACAAGAGACAAGTAAGACATGCCCTTCAGCACTCCTAGGCATTCACTCTTTCCAATTTAATTCCTGAGAGAGGGGGTTACTACAGTCATTGTAGCATTGGGTCATTGTTTATTCCACTGGGTGATGCTGCTGTGTTCTGGTCTCTGGGCTGCAAGGGTCAACAAGGTGCTTGCCTCCTCACAGCCTTGGAGAAAGGGTTTCATCTCAACATCAGCTCCAGCCTGCTGCCCCTCACTGTGGCAGTGGCACTATTTGGGCTTTCAGCACAGAGCCAGAGGGAAGTATAGCACCCCCTCCTCCAACACACCCATATGTGGAGACTGGGGAGACTCAAAAAGGACAGATTTGGAGCAAGTCCCTAGACCATAAAGAAAACCTCAGGGAATTCTCCTCAGGAATGCAGGAGAGTAGCTTATGTGTATTTGTGATTCTGTATTAAGAATGTGTGTAACTGTAATCCTGTAAGTGATCATATCTATTTCAGCAGGATGACTGACATGTGCCTGCAAGTGGTTGGAAATTACTGAGATCTCCTCAAACCTTAGGAACAAAACTTAATGCATTAAGAGACCTCTATTTGGTATTATAAAGGAGATTCAGACTTACTGTGAGGTTTGATCTCTGGTCATCTGAAATAATCACACTGTCCACCACATTAAAATTTCTACCAGTTGTAGTAATTTTGCGACCACCACTGCAAAAAAAACAAAACAAAACAAAAATGTGTGGAGGAAGGGAGGTTAATATTATCTGTTTGCTCACAGACATGTCCTGCCTTAAGGTTTCAGCTGTGAATAAACTACTCGTGTGCATTTTGCTTTGGTAGCCAACAACATAATAAAGTCAAACTGCAGAACAAGATAAACTGAGCTATACAGTGCACTTCCACCCCTTCCTTGTAATCTAATGGTAAATACTTTTGCTACCCCAAAACCACATGACTGCATACACATGTTTACTCCTTTTCAAGGACTCTCTACCTCGTTTTTTATTTATGCAGCCAAAGAACTAGACCACGATTTAATATTCCGTCTTGAAGAAAGAGCATCATGGTATTTCACTGCCCCAGGGCATTAAGCCCCTGCCTGTGCTTAATTCTTGCCTTCTTCAGGGCAAACCCATCGTGCCAGGCACCTCACAGGAAACATTCTCAGCAGCATTCAGACCATCTGTCTCAGCACACAATGGTGCTTCTGTCTGAGGGCTCTGGCTCACAATCTCTGCTGAACAGAGTTGGAGTGGTTTAAGGTATTATTAATTTCCAGCTGCCTGAGCTGCCTCTCACCTGGAGATGAGGGCATGCATCCTGGCTGCTCAGCTGCCAGCCCAACCCATTACCTGAAATCTTTACTTGACAAGATATCAGATTCTGAATATGAAAGCAGGTAAGAACTGTGAAAGCAAAGGAGCAGGTGGAAAGCTGTGCCGGAGAATATCTTAAAAACCACCCTGTAAGTCTTTCACCAGATCTGTGAGTCTCCCACAAAACACAGCAAAGGCTTGAAAAAGGCTCTTTTGGCTTTAGGGAATCATATTGTAAAGCAAGTCTGTGTACGTCACTGCAGTGAGGATTATTTTCCCTTCACTTCCAATCCACCGATACTTTATACTGTTTCACGGATGAAAGCTATATTAGCATCAAGAAATCAAAGTTAATCTGAGTTAGAATGGTAGAGTGCTACCCATATTTTGGGTTTAGCTTTAGCAGGAATTCTGACTTCTATAAAGGAGACTTGAGGTGGGCAGAAGAAGTCTACAGAACCCATCTTGCAGCTACTACGACCCTATCTGTTAAATCACTTCACAGGCCTTAATTCATCCAACACAACAGGTTACAGCAGTCTTCAAAGTTTGCTTCAGCTGCAGTCTGTCCAAGGAAGAAGGCTCATATTGGCTCAGTGCAACTACATTTGAAAAAATACATAAAAGGTATAGAAAGACAAACTTACCTGATCCAGGAGGTATTTGGTGTAATTCTATAACATGATGGCAGAGAAACATAATGCAGGGTCATTGGTGGTGAACATTTTTTCCCATTAGCCTGGATACATATACTTTTGGCCTCTTTACGTGTTGGTGGGAGAGCAAATGTCATTTGTGTATCATTTAGCACATTTCTAACTTTAATACTGGAGAAGAAAGAAAACAGACAAACACTGAAACACAGATGCCACTCATTGGTGTTACTACATGAAGCCTATAAGCTACAGCAAGTGATAAAGAGAAAAGAGAACTGAATCTCTGTCTGAGCTGCCAGATGGAGGTGGAAAGAGAGTAGGGAGTTGAACAGACAAAGTAGGGCATCTTTTGAATGAAGTTGCTATGTGACACAATAATCACAGAAAACAGTATAGATAATTGGCCCTGGGATGAGGCTGTGTAATGTAATGTGTGATTTTGCTGTTTACTGTGTACTTCTCCGTGCTACCAGCATGGTCCATGAGCTAGTCAAGAATGAGAATCTTCATTTTCCTTTTCTTTCTTCTTTTTCTTTCTCTTTCCTCCCATTTTTTCACTCCCTCCTCTTTCTATTTTCTGTATTCCCCTCCTTTTCCCCTTTTTTTTTTCTGTGGTCCCCTGAAAATTAATGGTTGAAGCAAAAATTGAACACCACCTTTTCAAGTGCTAGCTATGTAAAATGGGCTTTGTAATCACAGGCAGCCATTGCAGCTGCACCTGAAAATAACTGATTCAGAATAAGACTGCCTCATTATCTAGGGGCTTATACTGTGTGATCATCAACAGAGAAAAACAGGAGCTGTTGCACAAGAGATTTCCTTCCCTGGCATGGTGTGAGGAGCCAAGGTTGTTGGAGGCATGTGGAGGAGAGGTGCACATGTGCCACATGCAGGAGGCAACTAGAAGAAGCCTTGTCTCTGGGAGGACTTCGCCTGCCAACACCGCCCACGAGGCAGGCAGTGGGAGATACTATGGAGGGGCTTCTCCCATCAGGTCGCAAAGAGGTCTCCACCAATGGAGGGCACAGAAAGGCTGCACTGGGCCAG
Source organism: Corvus hawaiiensis (assembly GCF_020740725.1). Classification (NCBI taxonomy): domain Eukaryota; kingdom Metazoa; phylum Chordata; class Aves; order Passeriformes; family Corvidae; genus Corvus; species Corvus hawaiiensis. Next base: position 34,831,285 of record NC_063216.1, read on the forward strand.
CGGTTCCTTGTTAGGGCAGACTTTGGGAGGGGCCCGGGGGGTATAAAAACTAACTGCTGGGGTTGCTCGCTCCCTCCCTTGCCCTGGCCCCAGGCTGCCTTCTGGCTCTCCTGCCCTCGCACCTGTCCTGCCTTCCCGCGTCCCTGACCGCCGCCTTGCCCGGGCTGCCCGCTCCCTTCCCCGCCGCCCCGATCCAGCCCGTCGCCGCGACCCTGTCCAGGGTCCTGCTCCTCCCGTGCGGGCGCCCTCTCACCGCGTGTCCGGGGCCGTCGCCGCGGGAGCCGCGCCCCGCCGGGAGCCGCGCAGGCCGGCAGCGGCACAGCCCCGCCTGGACACCGACAGCGCTGCCCCGCCCTGCTGCGGGAAACGCCCTCTGCTGCTCTCTGTCCCCTCTCTCTCTGCTCTCCCCTGTCCCTTTTCCATTTTCCTCTCTTCTTTGCTGTCTCCTCCAGGCGTCTTTCGCTCGGGCAACTCCTTTTCCTTCTCCTTTTGTTATCAATAAACGGCTCTCAGATACAGTGTTTGCCTCGTTTGGCTTCATTCCGCTCCCGACCATCCATTTTTAAAAGAACTCTCCGCAGTTCCCCACAGTGGAACGCGAAACATAGTGTCTGTGCTTTACAAGCAGAATCCTAGAATATACGAGGAATATTTTGAAGCAGAGGAGATTCAAACAGAAGCTGAGGCTTTCCTGTGACCTAACTTCTTGGTGCCTGCTAGAAGGCACAGAGAGCCACGGGTACAAAACTGTCCTACTGCCACTGAGAGAACTGACCACCCATCCATCCCCTGTACTGTACTCAAACACCAAACTCATTTCCACCCTTTGGTAATTTAAAGTGGAAGTGTAACTAAAGGAGTGCAGAGCATCCCCTGCTCTGCTGAGGAGAGGCACATGACAACTATTCACACAACCATACTGCTAGAGCAAAATGGATATAATTTTCACCATGCAAAGTAAATAGTATTATTTTTCAGTTTAACTCACACGTCTGGTTTACAGCCAGTGATTCCAGTCAGTATCAGTTTTATGCCTGATGCACGTGTAAAGTTTTCTCCTTTGACTGTTATTTCACTTTTGCCTAATGTAGAAATCCACAAAGGTTCAATGGATTGAATGCTGATATGCTATTAGGAAACAAAGCAAAACAAGCTCTGGTTATGAAAAGGCTGGGCAGATTAGGCAACAGATGTAAAAACAACCACCACTCGGGAATGCAGATTTTATGGCACTGGGATACATTTTTATTAATCATTTCAAATCCTGTTAAACTTAATCCTGGGAAGTACTGTCAATCACAACTTCATTACAAGCCAAATATTTTTACCTACATATTTTATATTTCAATTTATCTCATAACAAAGTTGCCCAAAAGAATCACAGTCTGACATGCTGGAAGGTAGGTATCATAAAAACACAGCTTGAAATGATACATTTCATGTGACCCCTGAAGAACTAAAAAACAAGGCAAGACAAAACCCATGGTGCTGTCACTATGAGAGATCAGAAGAACAAATGAAGGCATCTTTTGTGACCCGAAAAGGGGAAGCAGGGTCAAATCCTCGAATGAAAATTTGAGAAAGCACCCCAGAATTAGCTTTACTAGAAAGCCTTATCGAAGTCATACATAGAACTAAAGATACAAAACAACTGCAGGGGAGTTTTTTGGTATCTCATTTTTATGCTACGAAGTTCTCCAGCATTTAAAAATAACCCTAGTTTGCTCTGATGTTGTTACAGTCTTGCAGAAAAACTGTGCTTTTCTTTGTATTTACTTTTTCTAACTTATGCTACTGAGCAAGAAGAGATATTTTTTCCCTACTGTATTCACTTGATACTTTTGACAGGATCTCATGTTTAATCAGTTTTGCTTCTTCCCCAGTTTTATAATCACACAGACGATTTCCTCTCTGCCTATCTTTCAGACAACAAACTGAAACATTCAAAAAAACCAGGAAAATACGCATGTGAAACCACAAACTGTTTGGGACCTTCTCAGGCAAACGATTTTTGGCTTACCTTTAGACTGCCTATACTACTAGTTTAAATTGAGTTTTTAGAGCAGTGTGATTATCCTGATTTTTGCTGTGCACCTGTGGACATATCCACTGGGCAGTTCAGTCTTCCTGACCCTGTTAGGGGTGCTGGTGCAAAGCCTCTAGGAAAGTCCATCCCACAGGTTTTTCTCGCCACTAATCTTATCATGTACCCAAAACAGCACTAATACTTTGGGCTGGTAGCCTGAGGGGACCATCAGAGTCACAACACCATCCTCTGCAAACACAACTCTGACCATTTCAAAAGGTCCTGGCACATTGTCCCCAAATGCTACCATGGTTCACTGAATGCTGGAGCACTCCAGAGCAAATGAGGGATCTGTCACCACTGATTGAAAGCTGCAACTTGTGCCTTAGAAAAGGCCATAGGGTGCAAAGGCTGGGGCCAGAGGGTCTGCAAAAGGGCCTCCAAGATGACCTCTCATATGGATAATAGAGAAAGGCAAAGGAAATCCCTCACAAACAGCCTGCGGGGAAAAATTCACTCCCACGGTCATCTGGAAATCAGTTTAATCCTTGGGACAGGACAACTGAAGCAGAAATCTAAGAGATTAAAGGCAGAAAACCACTGGTGCTTTTCTTCACCTGTATCCTGTCCTTCTGCCTGTGTCCAACCTCCAGTGCACCAAGGACAGTCAATATCCTCACACAAATCCAGAAGCCCAATACCACAGAAAGGAAAAAAACACTGCTTTGGGTTCTCACTGGTAACCACCAGGGAGCCCTGAAACACCAGAATACCACAGTATCACACAAACACATGGAAATCCCCCAGAGTGCATCAGGGCGGTGAACCCCCGTGAGAGAAATGCCAGGCATCCCTTGCTCAGGGGTGCAGCGGCACGCTGTGGTGCTTCAGGGCTCCCACTGGTCTCTCTGCCAGACACCACACACCACTGAGTGCTTCAGATTAACTTGCCTTGCTTCTTTTCTTACACTATGAAGAAATCACAGAAAGAACTGTTCAGTTAGAAAGTTTCAGTCCCCTCTGAAATCATACCTTTCCTGAGGCTACACAGCACAGACTCCCTCTCGGCATCCTGCCTTGGCCTCATGGAGTCAGTACAGTCACAACACTGAGGTAAAATGGCCCCAGCTACTTGAGAGTCCAATTCCCACCCAGCTTGACTGCCATAATCTGCAACACTTGCCTCAGCAGCAAAAGAAACCCTGAACTCCCTCACTAAAAGCAGGAAGGACCTAATGTCCTGACTGGGGTCTGCAGCGCTCATTTCCCCAGTGCCAGAGAGCCACTGACCTTCCAGTTGCTACGTGGCAGGGGGAGCAATGCCCAGTAGCAAGAGAGGCCACAGCAGAGAGGCAGATGGATATTTATAAAATTCACTAGTTGTGAGGCATGTGATGAAAGCATAAACATGCAAAGAGACATACAGAAAGCATGCACCAGGTCCTCAGGTAATGTAAATCAGCACAGCCCTGTCAGCTTCAAAAGAGTTCCATATTTCTGAGCTGCAGCCTCCTCCCCCCTCCCCTGGACAGCGCAACGCTTCCCTGGGGCTGTGTGAACTGTGGCAGCCACAACCTCAGAGGTGTGGTTAGCATGGCTCAGAGGCAGCAGCAGCAGGTTAAGCAGCGTCTGCTACCCTGGGGAGTCCCTCTCTGGCACAGGCCCTCCTGAATTGGTAACACAGGGCCCCGACGAACGGGATCGGGGAACCGGCCCAGACAAAAAATAACCTGCTGCAAAATAACAGTTATTTCCAGCCAAATCAGTTCCCTAGCCAAGCGTACTCAATCCAACCACACCAACTGCTGCACTGGCACAGGGAGGGGGAAGGTGCATGCATAGAAACCAGCAGCTGGAGTCAGGAGGAGGGCTGGGGCTGGCACTGAAAAAAAGTATATTAATCTAAATGCTCAGCTGGGGTTGTGGGAAAACACAAATCCTCTTTCTCCACTCTCCAGTATGTTCTCCTTAAAGCACAAGCAGTCAAAGGAGAGCAGGATTTCAAATGCAATTTCAAGCTCTCTGAATGGATCAATCACTTCTAAATAAACATCTGCCTTTGCACTGCCTCTGGTGCTTTCACTGCCTTGTCCATCACTGTCTTTCCAAGATAAGGCATGTGGAAGAAAGCCATCTCCCAGGCAATTCCAACTATTTACCAATGTCAAATTAATGCATTTGGAAGCAGAGCAAAGAAGAATTTCTTCTGTTCTTTCACCAGACATAATGCTTTAAATCAAATCCAGAATATTAATGCTCAGAAGCACAAGTATTACAATCCCACTCGTCTCTGTGAAAAACAAGATGTATTTTGTTTAAGAAACATCAGCTGAGCAGCTGAATTTAAGAGGTAATCCCTGTCTTCAGAGGTACAAGTTTGGGTAGTTCTAATGAAACATTTAGAGAGAAGAACACAGTCACTATTTATAACAACTATGCATCACTCACGAAAAGCAGAAACCAAAAAGTGTAGGCAGCAAATCTCTATGTACTTACTCATCAGTCAAATTTCTCTCCACTACTCATTTCTTTCCTAACACCTGCATGTCATAAGCAACCACTGATAAAAAGATCACTCAGTTTTATGAGAAAATAAAACCATTTTTGTTCCATAAAGAATGAAGGGATAACCTCGTGGTTAAAGGGCTGACCTACAAAGCAGAAGGTTAAAGGGCTGGCCTATGAGCCAAGTCATTTAGATTGTATGCAAACATACAGTCTATACGAATTCTATAGAGAATTCAGTAACCAGATGCAGCAGGTACTTTGGCAGCACTAGTGACACTTCTTCCTTCCCAGTGATCCAGCTTGTGTGGATCCATCTCCAGTTTTGTCTACAGCCTAGAAACAAGGAAAATTCTTCTGAAAGTGTGAACTAGAGATTTACTAACACCCATGGATTTCAGTTCCTGGACTCATCCTCTAGCCACTTCTCTGTTATGCAGAAACTGGGTGGCACATCCTCCCCTTCCTTCTGCTCCCCTGGCAGCTATGTTTCAGGAGAAGCTGTGATCTGGCTGCATAAAAATGAGGAAGAGGCTTGAGACTCTGAAGCCTAGTTTCCCAGAGTTGTCTGTGACAGCAGAACTCAAACATACTGCTAAGTCTAGGTAAGATATTAAGCCTGAAATGCTCTCCTTTTTTTTGTTGTTGTTGGTCAGCTTGTGTTCCAGCCCTCAGCATGCTGGCTCCTGTGGAGTGACTAAATACAGCATACAGGGACTTTGGCATTTAAAGCAAAGTTGTAAATACTGCATCTA